>NW_027102320.1:0-300000 GCF_035609145.1 Eleutherodactylus coqui | reverse complement strand
GTCTACTCGCAACAGAAATTTGGCTGGGTGGGGGAGGGAATGTGATTTGGATCTTCTTAACTTGTGTCCAACTTCAACCATTTTCTGTTATTTATTGGGAAGGTCATATGAATAGATGTAAATGATGTTTGCAACGCAGTATTATAGTTTTTCAGCCATTAAAAAAAGTTGACAATTTGAGGCTAATGTTGATGAAAACTGAGTTTCACATTGAAATTACTAATTCAGGTAATGAATATTCTCTGTAAGTGATGAGCTCGTCGGGTAATGCCACATGACCATGTATTGACCACAGTGTATGCCCACACTTGGGGCCAAATGTATTTTTTTATTAGGGTATAGGGAATCTGTACATGAAAGTCACCATTTTAAATGCAACTACTGTATTCTTATTGGTATTACTTGAAAGGCCACCCCATTTTGCTGCATCCCACTGCATGAGTACTGTATTTTTCAATGATGTGCTCTTCAAAGTTGACATCTCTGCAAATCTATTATGGCATTACCTAGTGAGTATTCACACACATTAGGTACTGTTCTTTATTATTTATTTATAAAAATCCTCAATTTCTTCCTGCCCTACAGTGTACTATTAGATCGCTGTGGAAAGGTAGTTCCTATGACCTGGGATAATATGTCACAGTGGTGGCATGGGATAGAGGCTATGCCTGCACCATCACTTTCAAGTGCCAACTGTACGATAGATATAACTCCATTCCCAGTTGATTAACCAATCAACCTCTTAGATGCCAGAGTCAGTTGTGACCATGCATTTGTGGTTGAAAAAGAGGGGGCTCCCTCTTTCATCACATCATCCCTCCACAATGCAACCTTGGAGGTGAGGGAGATGGGATGTCATGACAACCAGAAGCCTATTAATGGCCAAAATAATCAGGGTAGGGTATATCGAGCGCTGGTTGTTATTGGCTGGCGCTCGATCCAATCACAGCACTTAGTTATACAGTGCTGACGGCGGGGGAATTGAAAACCAAGCTAGGGAAATGACAGCAAGGAGAAGTCTGAAGCAGCTTGCCGCACTGCCAGGGAGACCATCGTATTGGGGACACAGACACCGGCTGAGAGGTTAGTATTGCATTTTTTTTTACCTAGTATATACTGGAGTATAGCTAGGCTTATACTTGAGTCAATAAGTTTTACCAGTTTTTTTGTGGTAAAACGTATTGACTTGGCTTATACTCGGATCGGCTAATACTCAAGTATATGTGGTATATGGTTTGATTTTTGCTTGAAGAACTCGTCATGTGGTGTGTTATAGTAATATTATATGTATTCTATTATATGCACATATATATTTATATAATTTCTTGCATTGTTTCTCAAATCAGCCTAGACTAATACGCATATATATATATATATATATATATATATATATATATATGTGTGTGTGTGTGTGTGTGTGTATTGGTATTGCCTCCTGTTAGAATAAGCAGCAGGTAAATAACAGCATCTGAATGATTAACTTGTTCAGTATTGTATGCTGTTATGTACAAGACAAAAGAGAGATCATTTAGAGACAGCGCTCTGATTATGTATGTAGTAAATGTATATGTACATACATATATCAATACATCGGTATCAGGACGTGATGTTGCCCAAATCCACCACAAGGGGGAGAGCACATCCTAAAGGATACAGGAACAGAAAACCTTTAGGATTTGCTTGATAAAGGAGAGGCAGAAGCTCCGACACACATTTCAAACCTTATCTACTTCTGTACCTTGTCTTTCGGAATATTACAAATCTTTTATACTGAACTGTTAAGACAAGCATTCTTCTTGGGAATTCCTTTAGGAGGTCTCCAGGAGTGAGATCTCCTACATCAATAGGTCCTTTCTATCTAACACTTGCCTGCACCTACAAATGAGCACCTGATCATTTTTCTATAAATTAGGTAGAAGATGCTTCTCATAACTACCACACTTCTTTCCCTTGGGAAAAGCTGTCTGAGAGAGCTCTGTGGCCCCCACCACTGATAAGGAAAGCTACTATAATAAACACAGCCTAAGCTTAATTTCTTCTTGCTTAGTTAGAAATCACATGTTTTAATAACACACACCTTAAGGCGTTAACATATGTTAATCATTAGAAACTTGAGCCTATCCTGAGTTCTTATGAATTTAGGGTATGTATCTCTATTGCTATGTCATTTGGAGTATATATGTACCATGATGCTATTAATAAATGAGAAGCATATTGCCTTTGATACTGCCATGTGTACTGGGCTTTCCTGGCATGCATGCACTTCTCAATAACCAATTTGAAGCATGCAGTGAAATCAGAAGGACCCATTTGGGGTTTCAATAACATTGGGTACCTGAATTAGGAACGAGTGGATCTGGAACAACAAATCCAACCACTAGGCACAAGGATTGGCAGACGCAAGCAATGGGGACAAAAGCTGCAGCAACAAGGTGAGAATATATTCCCCCTCCATTTTACATACCGTCATTCTGCATGCCATGCATTGTATATGTGAGTCCATATACAGGGTTCTGATTTCTGTAGAGCCCTTTGTTTATTGTAAACCTTGTTTTTCACTGTACTGTGTTGCTTGATGCACTGTTGAATTGCTATTAGACATCAGATAGCTGTCATCATCGTTAGTAGTGTTCTCCCTTGTTCCAAGTCTCGACAGGGATTTGAAGGTTACTTGAGAAATAGGGACAGTTTTCAGCTGTTAGAGAGACTGTATAAACGTCTGCTCTCAAAGTTATATTAACTATTTCGAGCATAAGGTTCATAAATAGTTGACAGTGAAAGCCTGCTCATTAGTGTCGCCTTTTAGCTGTACATAATGGTTAAAGGACCATTTACACAGGACAAATGTCAGGCAAACGATGCCTGACACTTGTCCTTGTGTTTCCTCGCTCCCTTGCTATTGCTCACAGAGCGGCCAGCAGGGGGGCAGGGCAGTGCAGGAGTTTTTTCATCTCTCGCTCCCCCGCCCCTCTCCATTTACTTAAAACAGCGGCCGTTCAGTACTCGGAACTTCTTAGATGGGCATTCTGCCTGGAATTTTTGTTTTCTGAACATCCCAACCCAAACTTCTATATTGTTTAAGATTACTATTTTGTTGTGTTGGTTTTGAATGTTTGCACATCCACGCAGAACAAAATTCAGTATAGAAATGTAGGTATTCCCTACGAGTCCCTTTTGATACTACTGGTCATTGAGCCTGACTTCAACTCCCTCCATGGGAGTTATTATATCGCATAATGTCAAGTGATTTAACTTTCCACTTAAGAGGCGAAAGGCGTTCTCACAATACCTTAAATCTAAACCAGATAATTTGTTTGTAAGAGACACACTTTTCTTCGTCCTCCAAGCCCAAATTCCTTCATTCCCAGTACTCTAGAGCACATATGTCAAACACAAGGCCCACTGCCTCGTTTCATGTGGCCCGCGGCATGCCGACGCTGCTCACCACTAAGCGATTACCAGCTGGGGTGCTGCAGCTCCCCGCTGGCACAGTAACATTTTCCACATCACTTCTGCCCTATTCAGCTATTCCAGCAACCTGATTGGTTGTTTGGGTTGGCTGATTCACCAATCAGGTTGCTGGAACTGCTGAATAGGGCAGTAGTGCTGTGGAAAATGTTAATATGCGAACGGAGGGGAACATACATAGTAACATAGTAACATAGTATGTAAGGCCGAATGAAGACATTGTCCATCTAGTCCAGCCTGTCTATCCTACTGTGTTGATCCAGAGGAAGGCAAAAAACCCCAGGGCCAGAAGCCAATTAGCCCTTTTGGGGGAAAAATTCCTTCCCGACTCCCTAATGGCAATCAGACTGTTCCCTGGATCAACCCCTAATAGTTCCTACCTGCCTGTATACCAGGATTGACCCTTAACCTAATATTTATATCCTGTAATATACTTCTTCTCCAGAAAGACATCAAGTCCCCTTTTAAACTCCTCTATCGATTTTGCCATCACCACTTCCTCCGGTAGAGAGTTCCACAGTCTAACTGCTCTTACAGTAAAGAACCCCTTTCTATGTTGGTGATGAAACCTACTTTCCTCTAATCGTAGCGGATGTCCTCTTGTTACCGTCGTGGTCCTGGGTGTAAACAGATCGCGGGAGAGATCCATGTGTTGTCCCCTCATGTACTTATACATGGTTATTTGGTCGCCTCTTAACCTTCTTTTTTCTAGAGTAAATAGTCCCAATTTGGATAGCCTCTGTGGGTATTCCAGTCCCGTCATTCCATGTATTAGTTTAGTTGCCCTTCTTTGAACCCCTTCAAGCACTGTGATATCTTTCCTGAGCACCGGTGTCCAGAATTGTACGCAGTATTCCATGTGAGGCCTGATAAGTGCCTTATATAATGGAAGGATGATGTTCTCGTCCTTCGCCCCTATACCTCTTTTAATGCACCCCAAGACTTTATTTGCCTTTGCAGCAGCTGACTGGCATTGGTTACTCCAGTTTAGTCTATTATCCACTAATACCCCTAGATCCTTTTCCATATCACTTTTCCCCAGCGGTACCCCATTAAGTGAATATTTGTGACATCCGTTCCTCCTGCCCATGTGCATAGTCTTACATTTTTCAACATTGAACTTCATTTGCCATTTTTCTGCCCAAGCCCCCATCTTATCCAGGTCCGTTTGTAGCCGCACATTGTCCTCCATTGCATTAATTATATTGTATAATTTTGTGTCATCTGCAAATATTGATATTTTGCTGTGCAGCCCCTCTATCAGGTCATTAATAAATATGTTGAACAGAGTGGGGCCTAATACTGAACCCTGTGGCACCCCGCTAGCGACTGTGGTCCAATCAGAGTACGAACCATTTATTACCACCCTCTGCTTTCTATCGTTGAGCCAATTTTTTACCCACTTACACACGTTTTCGCCCAGTCCGAGCTGCCTCATTTTGTATATTAGCCTATTATGTGGCACGGTGTCAAAGGCTTTAGAGAAGTCCAGATATACAAGATCAATAGATTCTCCCTGGTCCAGCTTAGAGCTTACTTCATTGTAGAAACTGATCAGATTTGTCTGACATGAGCGACCCTTCATGAATCCATGCTGGTGAGGAGTTATTCCCTTAATCTCCTTGAGGTACTCATCGATGGCGTCTCTCAGAATCCCCTCGAAAATTTTTCCCGTTACTGAAGTGAGACTTACTGGCCTGTAGTTACCAGGCTCACTTTTGCTCCCTTTTTTGTAAATTGGAACCACGTTGGCAATGCGCCAGTCCAATGGTACTACTCCGGTCTTGATAGTGTCTAGAAATATTAGGTATAGCGGCCTAGCTATCTCGTCACTTAGTTCCTTTAGTATCCTTGGGTGTAATCCATCTGGGCCCGGTGATTTATCAATTTTAGTTTTCTTTAGACGCTTCCGCACCTCCTCCTGCGTTAGGTATGAGATATTTTGTAAGGGGTTCGTTTTATTCCCCTGCATCTCGTGTGGCATTTCCTTTTCTTTGGTGAACACACTTGAGAAGAAGCTGTTTAGTAGATTTGCTTTCCCTTCGTCATCATCAATGATTTCTCCTGCATTGTTTTTTAAAGGGCCAGCGCTCTCCCTGCAAATCCTTTTGCTGTTTATGTAGTTGAAAAATAGCTTCGGGTTGTTTCTGCTCTCTTTTGCGATCCGTCTTTCTGCTTCCTCCTTGGCAGTTTTGATCGTATCTTTGCATATTTTGTTTTTTTCCCTGTATGATTTTAGCGCTTCTTCGCTGCCTTCTTGCTTTAGTAGTTTGAACGCTTTCTTCTTTTCGTTTATTGCCCCTCGTACAGTCTTGTCGAGCCACATTGGTTTCCTTTTAGTTGAGTTTCTTTTATTTTTAAAGGGAATGAACTGCTCACATGAGGTGATTAGGATCCTTTTGAACTTTTCCCATTTTTCCTCCGTACTGATATTTTTGAGGATGTTGTCCCAATTAATGTTACCGATAGCAGTTCTAAGCTCATCAAATTTTGCTTTACTAAAATTTAGTTTCTTTGTCTCTCCCTGATAAGGCTTCCTATTGATTGACAGTTGGAAGTTGATTATATTGTGGTCGCTGTTCCCCAAGTGCCCCTCAACCTGTACCCCCTTTATTCGGTCCGGTTTGTTAGTTAGCACTAGGTCCAGAATGGCCCTCCCTCTTGTTGGTTCCTGCACAAGTTGGTTCAGGTAATTGTCTTTAATTACTCTCAAGAACTTATCACCCCTGTGAGATTTGCAGGTTTCGTTCTCCCATGTTATATCTGGGTAATTAAAGTCCCCCATGATAATTACTTCGTTTCGTTTTGACACCTCTTCTATCTGCCTTAGTAGTAGGTCTTCAGTTTCTTCTGTTGCTTTTGGTGGTCGATAGAAGACCCCTATCAGGATTTTGTTATTTTTTCCTCCCTGTATTTCTACCCACAGAGATTCCACCTGTTCGTCTCCTACCCCTATATCCTCCCGTAGGCTCGGCTTCAAGTTCGATTTAACGTACAGACATACCCCTCCCCCTTTCTGGTTCCTTCGGTGTCTTCTGAAGAGATTGTACCCCTGCAAATTCACCGCCCAATGGCACTTATCATCAAGCCATGTTTCAGTAATTCCGACTATGTCATAACTTTCATCAGTCATTCTTGCTTCAAGCTCGCCCACTTTACCGATCAGACTTCGTGCATTCGTGGTCATACAATTTATATCTTTTTTTTGTTTTTTAAATTTGTTTTGTTGCTATTCGTACTTATGGCTGATCTATCAGTTCTAACTGTACTAACCCCACCCCCTGCTCGTCCCCCATTCCCTTTGCTTGGACCCAGATCGCTAATTACACTGGCTACCCCACTATTTCTCATTTTGCCCTCCCCCCCAGTCCCTAGTTTAAACACTCCTCCAGCCTTCTAGCCATCTTTTCCCCCAGCACAGCTGCACCCTCCCCATTTAGATGCAGCCCGTCCCTACGGTAGAGCCTGTAGCCGACCGCAAAGTCAGCCCAGTTCTCCAGGAACCCAAATCCCTCCTTCTTACACCAACTCCGGAGCCACTTGTTTACCTCCCTAAGATCCTGCTGCCTTTCTAGTGTGGCTTTAGGTACAGGTAGTATTTCCGAGAAAACTACCCTGGAGGTCCTTGCCCTGAGCTTGGACCCTAAGTCCCTGAAATCATTTTTGAGGGCCCTCCATTGACCTCTAACTTGTTCATTGGTGCCAACGTGCACCATGACTGGGAAGCGGCGCAGACAGCAAGGAGGAGGTAAGTATGTGGTTTAGGGGGGCTAATGGTTGCTGCTGGGGGGGGTTAATGGTTGCTGCTGGGGGGGGGTTAATGGTTGCTGCGGGGGGGGTTAATGGTTGCTGCGGGGGGGGGGGGGGGGGTAATGGTTGCTGCGGGGGGGGGGGTTAATGGTTGCTGCGGGGGGGGGGGGTTAATGGTTGCTGCGGGGGGTTAATGGTTGCTGCTGGGGGGGTTAATGGTTGCTGCTGGGGGGGGGGGTTAATGGTTGCTGCTGGGGGGGGGGTAATGGTTGCTGCTGGGGGGGTTAATGGTTGCTGCTGGGGGGGGGTTAATGGTTGCTGCCGGGTGGGGGGGTTAATTGTGGCTGCCGGGGGGGTTAACGGTGGCTGCCGGGGGGAGGGTTAATGGTGGCTGCCGAGAGGGGGGTTAATGGTGGCTGCCGAGAGGGGGGGGGTTAATGGTGGCTGCCGAGAGGGGGGGGGGGGGTTAATGGTGGCTGCCGAGAGGGGGGGGGGGTTAATGGTGGCTGCCGAGAGGGGGAGGTTAATGGTGGCTGCCGAGAGGGGGGGGTTAATGGTGGCTGCCGAGAGGGGGGGGGTTAATGGTGGCTGCCGAGAGGGGGGGGATTAATGGTGGCTGCCGAGAGGGGGGGTTAATGGTGGCTGCCGAGAGGGGGGGGGTTAATGGTGGCTGCCGAGAGGGGGGGGGGTTAATGGTGGCTGCCGAGAGGGGGGGGTTAATGGTGGCTGCCGAGAGGGGGGGGGGTAATGGTGGCTGCCGAGAGGGGGGATTAATGGTGGCTGCCGAGAGGGGTGGCTGCTGAGAGGGGGGGGTTAATGGTGGCTGCTGAGAGGGGGGGGTTAATGGTGGCTGCTGAGAGGGGGGGGGGTTAATGGTGGCTGCTGAGAGGGGGGGGGATTAATGGTGGCTGCTGAGAGGGGGGGGTTAATGGTGGCTGCTGAGAGGGGGGGTTAATGGTGGCTGCTGAGAGGGGGGGGGGGGGTTAATGGTGGCTGCTGAGAGGGGGGGTTAATGGTGGCTGCTGAGAGGGGGGGTTAATGGTGGCTGCTGAGAGGGGGGGTTAATCGTCGCTACTGGGGGGGTCAATGGTGGCTGCTGGGGGGTAATGTTACTACTGGGGCCTCTGTGGGGGTCAGTATTAGGGCTCGTTCACATGGGTATTTCAGTAGCACAAATACGCTGTGTATTTGCGCAATCAAAAATCGCTTATGCCTGCCTATTTGGGCACGCCAAAAAGAACGTAGATGGGCCCCCTGAGATAGTGCGCAAATATGCAGTGAATACATCGGTTTCCTGCGCATTCACCACGTATTTGCGCGGCCCATTCACTTCAATGGCCTATTGGGGTGCGCAGTATGTAACAGAATGATGTGTGACAATATACATCATGTGAATGAACTCACTGAAATCAGGGGCTTTTATTCACTGCATATTATGTACGCAAATACGCTTGTATGAACAACCCCTAACTGTACTGTCTTACACTTTGAAGGCAACCATAAGCCTGATGTGGCCCTTGGTGAAAATGAGTTTGACACCCCTGCTCTAGAGTGTACTCCTCTGTTGCCCCCAAGAAACATCAAGGAGTTTCGATACTACTACACAATTCATTCCCATTCTTTATAAATAAAATTGAAATGGACTCCTCGAGTAGATTTGTAATTCTTCATGGTGAATTATACGACAAAAAAATTGTTCAATTTTAGCGCATTGTTGCACAAAAAATCCTGTGCACAAAACGCAGAGAATATAACCTAGTGATTTCAATAGGCTTATTCTCATTTCTTCTTTTGTATGTGTGGTTCTTGTGGGTGCAAAAAATAGGACCTGCTTTTCTGTTGTACGTATTTGTGCACCAAAGAACCTATAGAGGTCTATGAGAAGTGTGCAAATGCGCAAATATGTACATGCAAAATGCTGCTCAAACCAGTGAACACCAGCACTTCGATTGGCTTAATAGGCATTTAAATCAGGGCTGGCTGATACCCCTGCCCATGTGAACTAGTGGTACCTGTGAAAATATGCACAGTATTGTGCGCAGGCATATATGCAAAGTATACTCATTCTCTGTGCAAAAACGTTGCACAGGAGTGTGTGTATTTTTAAATATGCTCATGTATACCAGACGTCCTGAAAGTGGGAAAGTTTGTCCAGCCTTCGGGACATCTGTCCCTCTTTTTTTCTGCTTTCAGAGCATCTGGTAATCACTCAGTGGCACTGCTACCAATGGTACAGATTTTAACTGTTAGTTGGAAGCGGAAATGATTTGGAACTTGCGGTGGAATTGTCAGCTGCGGACACTTTGTAGTATTTGCATCATGTGTAAACATACCCTTAAATAGACTTTTATTTGCCATTGCAGATGAAGTGAGTGCTTTATTCAAGAGACTATACTGTGCTACGGTGTGAACATGCATTGGGAATCCAAACTTAGCACAGTTGCAAGACAAATTTCCGTCCATTAAAATGGCCAGTAATGTCCATTGTGCAATGTGCGGGTCACAATTTTTGGTCTCACATAGTGGCAAGGGAGACATAGCCAAACATCTTTCTACAGCGAGTCATAAAGACACAGTGGGTGTGAAAGCGTCTTCAAAAAGAATGATTGATCACGCTTTTTTCAAGGTCTCAATTCGGAGAGGTCGAAGCAAAACAAGCAGCAGCAGAAGGTACGTTAGCATACCACATAGTTTATCACAATCATAGCTTTCGGTCCACTGACTGCACATCCAGATTGATACAAAAACCCTTTGATTCCCAGTTCACATGTGCAAGTACAAAATGTGAAGCGATCATGACTCATGTATTGTGCCCTTTTTTGATGGATCAGCTGAAGGAAAAGTTAAACAATGCCAATTATTTGACTGTGTGTACTGATGTATCTAACCAAAAAGTTATCAAACTATTCTCACTATTGGTCAGATATTTTTCTCCGCTTTTGGGCATTGAAAAGCAAATTCCATCTCTTTCTAGTAAAACCGCAGATAAAATTTGTGATTTCATTGTTGATGTGTTGCAGAAACATAACTTGAATGATACGACTTATGATTATGAAAATCTGTTATTATTTCTATGTCTCTACTGTTTGCATGGAGTCACTCAAGGACTTCTGTAAATTTGCCGATGGGAAGTATAATTTTGGGATAGGGGAAGACTAGATGGCTTTCTCTCTTATGCCTGCAGTTGAAAGATTTTTAAAACTCTTTGCTTGACTGAAATCGTACTTTTCATCAAAGAAAAATGCCCTACAATAATTTCCAAGTTTTTTGAAGATCCTTGTGGCTATTCTTCGTTCACAACATTGCAGCAATATTTCATTGCACAATTCAGAGGTTAGAGCAACAAACTGTGACAGCAGTTGAGGTATCGTTGGCTGTTGACAATTTGGTCTAAAAATGTAAGAATAGAATTGAAAACAGGTTCATTGCGATAAAGGTATGTGTGTGAATAAATCAGCTTGAACAAAAACGATGTTGTGAAGATAATATGCAATTTTTATGACAATTGCATGGAATATCTTGAGCAGAGATCAATTCAGTTAGAAGACATAGCTGTGATTGGATAGGCTGCATTGGAAGTGGAGCCTTCATGGGTCAGCGTTGAGAGGAGCCTCCATTTACTAGGATCAAAATTTCAAAATATTGTACTCAACAATAGTGAATTACTTGATGAGACTGCCAATGTCAGACGGTTTGTAACATCAGAAAAAAGTAAAAGAGTAGAACTCGAAAGCAAATATAGACTCGTGATGGGTGGGAACTTTCTACCATTTTATTGAACATGACGTGACATTCAACCAAGTTCAAAAAATCATGGAGCTTGTTTTATGCCTTCCAGGAAGTAATGCAGCTTGTGAAAGAGTATTTTCAGGCATCAATGTTATGTGGACACGTGAGAAGACGCAACTGAAAATAGAAACATGGAAAGTTATGCTTATTGTAAAATGCAATTCTGCTGACAAGTTCTGCGATAAGTTTTACCAAGAAGCCTCGCAGCACCTTACTCTTCTAAGAAACATCGCAAATGAAGTATGAGGCGTTGGCAACAGCGACTGAGAGTACAAATGCTACTGCTGGTCCATCATCTGACAACATATAAAGCACTGCATCAAAAAGAAGAACACTTTTTTTTATGGAAGCTAGGACTGATCTTCCTTATGATTTATATTTGCCATTTTAATATATTTCAGTGTACTGTGAGACAACATACAATCATAACCATAATTAGAGTGTAGGTCTATACAGTGCTACAAACATATACCAATAGCCCATCAAGTGTTACAGCTAGGAAAAAAACTCATATGCCTCTGTCCTTTTTATAACGGAGATAAAATCATGCATTATGATAAGCCCCTCCTCTTGAGCCTACCTCTCTGTCTCACTTTGACCTTGGTTACTGCTGACTAGAGATGAGTGAGCACCAAAATGCTCGGGTGCTCGTTGCTCGCGTCGAACTTTCCGCGATGCTCAGGGGTTCGTTTCGAATAACGAACCCCATTGAAGTCAATGGGCGGCTCGAGCATTTTTGTATATCACCCATGCTCCGCTAAGGTTTTCATTGGCGAAAATCTGCAAAACCGAAGAAAGTGATGGAAACGACACAGAAACGGATAGGGCAGGCGAGGGGCAACATGCTGGGCAGCATCTCAGGTACCCAGGTCCCACTATTAAGCCACAATAGCGGCAAGAGAGCCCCCCACCTAACAATTCTTACTTTGGACAAACCCTTATTAGCAAGGCACACCTTAGCTAAGCACCACACTACCTCCAACTAAGCACAAGCACTGCCTGCAGGACACACCGCTGCCTCTTCTCCTGGGTTACATGCTGCCCAACCCCCCCGCACGACCCAGCGTCCACACCAAAGTATCCCTGCGCAGCCTTCAGCTGGCCTCATGCCACACGCTGGCTGCATAGTCACACCACCCTCATGTCTATTTATAAGTGTGTCTGCGATCAGGAGGAACCGGAGGCACACACTGCAGAGGGTTGGCAGGGCCAGGCGGGGCGATAGCCCACAATGCTGTACAGAAGCAATGAGAAATCCAATCCTGTGCCACCTCTGTCAGGAGCTGTAAACGTGGGCATAGTAATGGGGAATCCATGTGCCACACAGTATTCATTCTGTCAAGGTGTCGCATAGCTCAATCGACACTGCAAGGGGAAAGCAGTCTGCGCTCTGCCCCCTACCCAAGTCAGTCAGTGTCTTTGTGCCAGACAGGTCGAACACCGTGATGGGAACTAAGGGGGAACCAACAGCATAGGTGGGTCCTAGGAAACCCATGACATGAACAAAAAATAGATCTGAGCGGCCAAACATGGCAGACTTGCACCGCGCCCACGACATAGGCCTCGGCCCACAGCTTCAGCAATCGTAGGCAGGAAGCGGACTTTCACTGCACCCAGGACATAGGACTCTGCACAAACCCTCAGCAATCGCGGGCCTACAGCGGACTCCAATGCTAGTGTAGCTGTGCACGTCTCATTAGCGCTGTATTGCTCCTGTAGTTTGTCCCAATGCAGTGCCCTGGACAGCAGAGCTAACATCAGATTAAATACAGGTGGGCTTCGGCCCACACTGCATGCCCCAGTCAGACGGGGTTTTTTATATGTAGACACAGGCAGGTACAACTCCGTGTGGACCGACAGCATGGGTGGGTACCAGGAAGCCACCGGCGGTACATAAGTAAATCCCATTGCATTGCCCTGCACAGCTGAGGTAACGTCAGATAAAATGCAGGTGCATGCCCCAGTCAGCCCGGGGTTTTTAATACATAGACACAGGCCGGTACAAATCCCCTATGCATGCCCCACTGTATGCCCCAGTCAGACCGTGCTTTTTTATACATAGACACAGGCAGGTACAACTCCCTCATGTGAAGTCCGTGTGGACCGATAGCATGGGTGGCTCCCTGGAACCCACCGGCGGTACATAACTATATCCCATAGCAGTGCCCTGGACAGCAGAGCTAACGTCAGATAAAATACAGGTGGGCTTTGGCCCACACTGCATGCCCCAGTCAGACCGGGGTTTTTAATACATAGACACAGGGAGGTACAAAATCCCTATGTGAAGTCCCTGTGGACCCACAGCATGGGTGGCTCCCTGGAACCCACCGGTAGTACATAACTATATCCCATTGCACTGCCCTGGACAGCAGAGCTAATGTCAGATTAAATACAGGTGGGCTTCGGCCCACAGTGCATGCCCCAGTCAGACTGGGGTTCTTTATAAATAGTCACAGGCAGGTACAACTCCGCAATGGGAATTCCGTGTGCACCCACAGCAGGGGTGGCTCCCTGGAACCCACCGGCGGTACATAAATAAATCCCATAGCAGTGCCCTGGACAGCTGAGGTAACGTCAGATAAAATATAGGTGGGCTTTGGCCCACACTGCATGCCCCAGTCAGACCGGGGTTTTTTATAAGTCGATACAGGCAGGTACAACTCCATAATGTGAAGTCCGTGTGGACCGAAAGCATGGGTGGGTCCCAGGAAGCCACCGGCAGTACATAAATAAATCCCATTGCATTGCCCTGGACAGCACAGCTAACGTCAGATTAAATACAGGTGGCCTCTGGCCCACACTGCATGCCCCAGTCAGACAGGGTTTTTTTATACATACATAGACACAGGCAGGTACAAAATCCCTATGTGAAGTCCCTGTGGACCCACAGCATGGGTGGCTCCCTGGAACCCACCGGCGGTACATAAATAAATCCCATAGCAGTGCCCTGGACAGCAGAGCTAACGTCAGATAAAATACAGGTGGGCTTCCGCCCACAGTGCATGCCCCAGTCAGACTGGGGTTCTTTATAAATAGTCACAGGCAGGTACAACTCCGCAATGGGAATTCCGTGTGCACCCACAGCAGGGGTGGCTCCCTGGAACCCACCGGCAGTACATAAATAAATCCCATTGCAGTGCCCTGGACAGCTGAGGTAACGTCAGATAAAATGCAGGTGGGCTTCGGCCCACACTGCATGCCCCAGTCTGACTGCGTTTTTTTAAAGGTCGACACAAGCAGGTACAATTCCCTAATGTGAAGTCCGTGTGGACCGACAGCATGGGTGGGTCCCAGGAAGCCACTGGCGGTACATAAATAAATCCCATTGCATTGCCCTGCACAGCTGAGGTAACGTCAGATAAAATACAGGTGGGCTTTGGCCCACACTGCATGCGCCAGTCAGACCGGGGTTTTTTATACATAGACACAGGGAGGTACAAAATCCCTATGTGAAGTCCCTGTGGACCCACAGCATGGGTGGCTCCCTGGAACCCACCAGCGGTACATAAATAAATCCCATAGCAGTGCCCTGGACAGCAGAGCTAACGTCAGATTAAATACAGGTGGGCTTCGGCCCACACTGCATGGCCCAGTCAGACTGGGGTTCTTTATAAATAGTCACAGGCAGGTACAACTCCGCAATGGGAATTCCGTGTGCACCCACAGCAGGGGTAGCTCCCTGGAACCCACCGGCGGTACATAAATACATCCCATTGCAGTGCCCTGGACAGCAGAGGTAACGTCAGATTAAATACAGGTGGGCTTCGGCCCTCACTGCATGCCCCAGTCTGACTGTTTTTTTTTATAAGTCGACACAGGCAGGTACAACTCCCTAATGTGAAGTCCGTGTGGACCGACAGCATGGATGGGTCCCAGGAAGCCACCGGCAGTACATAAATAAATCCCATTGCATTGATCTG
Organism: Eleutherodactylus coqui; assembly: GCF_035609145.1. Taxonomy (NCBI): domain Eukaryota; kingdom Metazoa; phylum Chordata; class Amphibia; order Anura; family Eleutherodactylidae; genus Eleutherodactylus; species Eleutherodactylus coqui. The sequence continues at coordinate 285,073 of NW_027102320.1, read as the reverse complement.
GACAGCAGAGCTAACGTCAGATTAAGAACAGGTGGCCTCTGGCCCACACTGCATGCCCCAGTCAGACCGGGTTTTTTTATACAAACACACGGGCAGGTACAACTCCCTAATGTGAAGTCCGTGTGGACCGACAGCATGGATGGGTCCCAGGAAGCCACCGGCAGTACATAAATAAATCCCATTGCATTGATCTGGACAGCAGAGCTAACGTCAGATTAAGAACAGGTGGCCTCTGGCCCACACTGCATGCCCCAGTCAGACCGGGTTTTTTTATACAAACACACGGGCAGGTACAACTCCCTAATGCGAAGTCCGTGTGGACCGACAGCATGGGTGGGTCCCAGGGAGCCACCGGCGATACATAAATAAATCCCATTGCAGTGCCCTGCACAGCTGAGGAAACGTCAGATAAAATACAGGTGGGCTTTGGCCCACACTGCATGCCCCAGTCAGACCGTTCTTTTTTATACATAGACACAGGCAGGTACAACTCCCCTAATGTGAAGTCCCTGTGGACCCACAGCATGGGTGGCTCCCTGGAACCCACCGGCGGTACATAACTATATCCCATAGCAGTGCCCTGGACAGCAGAGCTAACGTTAGATAAAATACAGGTGGGCTTCGGCCCACAGTGCATGCCCCAGTCAGACCAGGGTTTTTTATACATACACATGGGCAGGTACAACTCCCTAATGCGAAGTCCTTGTGGACCGACAGGATGGGTGGGTCCCAGGAAGCCACCTGGGCTTTGGCCCTCACTGCATGCCCTAGTCAGACTGGGTAATTTTTTTTGGGCCATGTACGTGGAACACCGCGATGGGAACACTTAGTGCACCCATAGTATGCACCGACCCCTATAATACTCCAGTAGCTAAGGTGTATGCACACCCCACTAACAGTTATGTTGCAGAAGTCTAGGGAGACCCTATTAACAGTTCTGTAGTTACAGTATAGACGGACCCCAGTAACATTTCAGTAGCTGCAGTATAGGCAGAGCACAGTATCAGTTACATTTCAGTAGTAACGGTATCAACAGACCCCTATAACATTTCCAGCAGGATAGGCATAGCCCAGTATTAGTGGGATTTTCAGTTGTAGTAACAGTATAGTCAGACCCCAGTAACATTTACATTGAAGCAGTATGGGCAAAGCTGCAGATTCACATTTCCCTGGCAACAGTGTAGGGAGAGCATTTTTTTTTAACATTTCAGTAGTAGCAGTATAGTCAGACCCCAGTAACATTTACGTAGAAGCAGCATGGACAAAGCAGCAGATTCACAATTCCCTTGCAGCAGTGTAGGGAGAGTACAGCATTTGTAACATTTCAGTAGTAGCAGTATAGTCAGGCCCCAGTAACATTTACGTAGAAGCAGTATGGGCAGAGCAGCAGATTCACATTTCCCTTGCAGCAGTGTAGGGAGAGCATAGTATTTGTAACATTTCAGTAGTAGCAGTATAGTCAGACCCCAGTAACATTTACGTAGAAGCAGTATGGGCAAAGCAGCAGATAAACATTTCCCAGGCAGCAGTGTAGGGCGAGCATAGTATTTGTAACATTTCAGTAGTAGCAGTATAGACAGGCCCCAGTAACATTTACGTAGAAGCAGTATGGGCAGAGCCCACTATTAGTTACATTTCTGTTATAGCAGTATAGACATGCCCCAGTAATATTTCCGTTGAAGCAGTATTGGCAAAGCCCAGTGTTAGTAAAATTACAGTAGTAACAGTATACACCAACCAAGGTAACATTTCAGGAGCAGAAGTATCGGCAGACCGAAGTTACATTTCTGTTGCAGAAGTATAGTCAGACCCCTCAAGCATTACTGTGGCAGAAGTATAGGTAGGCAGAACAGAGTTACATTTCTGTAGCAAAAGTGTAGGCCAACCCCAGACACAGTGGTGTACCATGAGTGCAGGCGAAGCCCATAAAAATTACTTGGATTACATTGTAGGCGAGGGCCCGAAAAATTTGTGTTCCGACAGTACAAATGTACTCCAGAAAAATTGCCCATGCCCAACCCAGAGGGCAGGTGAAACCAATGAATCGCTTAGCTTACTGTGGCTTAATTTTTAACTAGGCCTGGAGACAGCCCAGTCAAAATAAAAATTGGTTCAGGTGGAAGTTTCAATGCTTTAATGAGAATTGAAACAGATAAATATTATTTAGAAAAGTTAGATGAGTCTTTTGGCCCACAGAAAAATTGCCCGTTCGGGGTGATTACGTGAGGTTTCAGGAGGAGGAGCCGGAGGAGGAGGACGAATATCATACACAGATTGACAAAGGTCTTTAGGTACCGCTGCTGTCCGCTGGTGGAGAAAAGAGGTCTGGGGAAATCCAGGCTTTGTTCATCTTTATGAGTGCAAGCCTGTCGGCACTGTCAGTTGACAGGCGGATACGCTTGTCCGTGATGATTCCCCCAGTTGCACTAAACACCGTCTCTGACAAGACGCTAGCGGCAGGGCAAGCCAGCACCTCCAGGGCATACAGCGCGAGTTCGGGCCACGTGTCCAGCTTTGACACCCAGTAGTTGTACGGAGCAGAGGCGTCACGGAGGACGGTGGTACGATTAGCTACGTACTCCCTCACCATCTTCTTACAGTGCTCCCTCCGACTGGGGAGGTGTGACACAGTCTTGCTGGGGAGCCATAAAGCTGGCAAAGGCCTTGGAGAGTGTTCCCCTGCCTGCGCTGAACATGCTGCCTGATCTCCGCGCCTCCCCTTCTACTTGGCCCTCAGAACTGCGCCTTCTGCCACTAGCGCTGTCAGATGTTTACCATCAGTTTGTCCACCAGGGCCCTGGGGTATTACATCACTTTCAAACCCCTCTCAAACCCCTTTCCTCTTCAGGAATGAGAGTGGAAAGCTTCTCCTTATACCGTAGGTCAAGCAGTGTGTACACCCAGTAATCTGTAGTGGCCAGAATGCGTCTAACGCGAGGGTCACGAGAAAGGCATGCTAACATAAAGTCAGCCATGTGTGCCAGGTTACCTGTACGCAACATATGGCTGTCCTCACTAGGAAGATCACTTTGAGTATCCTCCTCCTCCTCCTTCTCCTCCTCAGGCCATACACGCTGAATGGATGAGAGGCAAGCAGCATGGGTACCCTCTGCAGTGGAGCCCAGCTGTCTCTTCTTCCTCAGGCTCCTCCCCCTTCTTCTCCTCCTCCTCCTCCTCCACGCGCTGAAATATAGACATGAGGGTGCTCTGACTATCCAGCGACATACTGTCTTCCCCCGCTTCCATTTCCGACCGCAAAGCGTCAGCCTTTATGCTTTGCAGGGAACTTCTCAACAGGCATAGCAGGGAAATGGTGACGCTAATGATTACAGCATCGCCGCTCACCATCAGGGTAGACGCCTCAAAGTTTCCAAGGACCTGGCAGATATCTGCCCTCCAGGCCCACTCCTCTGTAAAGAATTGAGGAGGCTGACTCCCACTACGCCACCCATGTTGGAGTTGCTATTCCACTATAGCTCTCCGCTGCTCATACAGCTGGGACAACATGTGGAGCGTAGAGTTCCACCGTGTGGGCATGTCGCAAAGCAGTCAGTGCACTGGCAGATTAAACTGATGTTGCAGGGTCCGCAGGGTGGCAGCGTCCGTGTTGGACTTGTGGAAATGTGCGCTGACTCGGCGCACCTTGCCGAGGAGGTCTGACAAGTGTGGGTAGCCTTTCAGAAACCGCTGAACCACCAAATTATAGATGTGGGCCAGGCATGGCATGTGCATGAGGCTGCCAAGCTGCAGAGCCGCCACCAGGTTACGGCCGTTGTCACACACGACCATGCCCGGTTGGAGGCTCAGTGGCGAAAGCAAGCGGTCGGTCTGCTCTGTCAGACCGTGCAACAGTTCGTGGGCCGTGTGCCTCTTCTCTCCTAAGCTGAGTAGTTTCAGCACGGCCTGCTGACACTTGCCCACCGCTGTGCTGCCGCGCGACACCGACTGCTGGCGACGTGCTGCTGCTGACATGTCTTGATTGCAAGGTAGAGGTTGCGTTGGAGGAGGAGGAAGGTTTAGTGGTGGCGCATACACCGCCGCAGATACCAGCACCGATCTGGGGCCCGCAATTCTGGGGGTGGGTAGGACATGAGCGGTCCTAGGCTCTGACTCGGTCCCAACCTCCACTAAATTCACCCAATGTGCCGTCAGGGAGATATAGTGGCCCTGCCCACCTGTGCTTGTCCACGTGTACGTTGTTAAGTGGACTTTGCCAGTAACTGAATTGGTGAGGGCGCGTACAATGTTGCGTGAGACGTGGTCATGCAGGACTGGGACAGCACACCGTGAAAAATAGTGGCGACTGGGGACAGAGTAGCGCGGGGCTGCAGCCGCCATCATGCTTTTGAAAGCCTCAGTTTCCACAAGCCTGTAGGGGAGCACCTCCAGGCTGATAAATTTGGCTACGTGCACGTTTAACTCTTGAGCATACGGGTGCGTGGCGGCGTATTTGCGCTTTCGCTCCAACTATTTTCTTAGCGACAGCTGGACGCTGCACTGAGAGACATTGCTGGATGGGGCCAAGGAGAGCGAAGGTGAGGGTGTGGGTCCAGGCGGTGAACGGCCTTCGTCCCACCTTGTGGGGTGCTTGGCCATCATATGTCTGCGCATGCTGGTGGTGGTGAGGCTGGTTGTGGTGGCTCCCTGGCTGATCTTGGCGCGACAAAGGTTGCACACCACTTTTCGACGGTCGTCCGCGGTCTCAGTGAAAAACTGCCACACCTTAGAGCACCTTGGCCTCTGCATGGTGGCTTGGCACGAGGGGTTGCTTTGGGAAACAGCTGGTGGATTATTCGCTCTGGCCCTGCCTCTACCCCTGGCCACCCCACTGCCTCTTCCAACCTGTCCTGCGGCTGCAATTGCCTCCCCTCTGAAGACCTGTCCTTAGTTGGCTTATCACACCAGGTTGGGGCCAGTCACCTCATCGTCCAGCGGCTCTTGCTCCGAATCCTCTGTGCGCTCCTACCTCGGACTTATTGCCCTTACTACTACCTCACTGATAGACAACTGTGTCTCATCGTCATCATCCTCCTCACCCACCAAAAGCTCTTGAGACAGTTGCCGGAAGTCCCCAGCCTCATCCCCCGGACCCCGGGAACTTTTCATAGGTTGGGCATAGGTCACGACAAACTCCTCTGGTGGGAGAGGAAACATTGTTGCCCAATCTGGGCAGGGGCCCGAGAACAGTTCCTGGGAGTCTGCATGCTCCTCAGAATGTGTCATTTTCATGGAGTGAGGAGGCTGGGAGGAAGGAGGAGCAGCAGTGAGAGGATTCAGAGTTGCAGCAGTGGACAGCGTAGAAGACTGGGAGGTCGATAGATTGTTGGATGCACTTTCTGCCATCCACGACAGGACCTGCTCACACTGCTCGATTTTTAATAAAGGTCTACGACGTTGACCCAAAATTGTGACATGAAGCTGGGGACCCCAGAAACTTTCCTCTCTCCTAATCCCGCAGCAGCGGCTGCGATTCACCTGGACCAGGAACTGGGCCTATGCCCACACCCTCATGTGGAACTTCGCGTCCTCGACCGCGTCCACGTCCTCTACCCCTACCCCTCAGCATGGTGGATTAAGAATCGAGCAGAGACAGAGCGGTGTAAAAATGTTTGTGAATTATTGCCACGCAGTTGGTGGCTGCCAGGGGTAAAATAACGCAAAATGAAGCCAGGGATAAATTATAAGGAAGGCTGCACGCAGGCCTTGCTGTGCACTATGCAGTTTGGATGGACGTGAAGTCCCACAGGCCATGCAGACAAATGCACTGGGTCACAGATAGCCGTAAAAAGGATTTCTTTTTTAAATTTCCTTTTTTTTCTATGCAATTCAGGCTGAGGCTATGCAGTGTGTATTGCACTTTCAATCTATGGGTGTCTGACACACCGTGCACTTCTGAGGCAGCTGGCGTGTAACATAGAGTGGTGTAAAAAATTTGTGGTTTCTTGGCGTACACTTGGAGGCAGACAGTGCTGACGTTACGCTAACTGCAGCCAGAAAAATATTTAAATGAAGGCTGCACGCAGGCTCTGCTCTGCAATACTGAGGTACTACAACTCCCAGCAACCACGGAGTTAAATGCACACGGTCACAGGTAGCTCTAAGAAGGACCGTTGGGGTTCTTGTAGACAAGATTCTACACTACCACTGTCCCTGCCTGACCGATACTGCACCTATACTCAAGTACAGACTGCAGCCTGAGAACGCTATAGCCTGCACGCCCGATATACATTAAAAAAAAAAGTGCAAAACTGCTCACAGCAGCCACAACAGTAATGCACTAGGTGAGCTGTGGCCCTAAGAAGGACCGTTGTGGTTCTTGAAGACGCTAACACTCTCCCTATAGCAGCAGCAGCAGCACTTTCTCTGATCTCTCTTAGCGTGTGTCTATGGCGAGCCGCGGGCGGGCCCATTTTATATACTCGGCGGTCACTTGATCTCGCCAGCCACTCACTGCAGGGGGGTGGGATAGGGCTGGAACGTCACAGGAGGAAGTTGTAATGTCTTCCCGGTGTTTCTGTTAGCCAGAAAATGGCGCAAATTTCTCAGGGAAGGAAATGGAATTGACTCGAACACCGCGTGGTGCTCGTCTCGAGTAACGAGTGTCTCGAGTACCCTAATACTCGAATGAGCATCAAGCTTGGACGAGTACGCTCGCTCATCTCTACTGCTGACACTAACTGACCTCATACAGATACCAGATGCCCAGTAGACAACTCGCCACTCCCATGCTCACACTGCTCCACATGACCATCTGGTGAAACGTAATACAATTAGCAGCACAGGCTGGCAATCTCTATGAGCAGCCTTGGAATTCTTTTGGGATAAAAAGGTCCACGTGGCTTGAGTGATTAGAGCGATTGTTACTAGGCAATATGAGAGTCTGTGTTAATAATTTCAATTGTGCGTTGGGAGTTGTCATCAGTTGGTCGCTGGAGGAGACGAGAAAGAGAAAATTCACTTCAGTCAAAAGTTTACATTCAGAGTAGAGAGAGGTCAGTTCAGTCGAAAGTTTTAGTCAGAGAGAGAAAACAGTGGTGTAGTGCAACGAGCCAGTAAGAGTTGTCAGAGGGAGGTTTCGTCAATTAGGAGTGAGTCAGTGACAACGGTAGCTGTTAGTCAGACATCGGAAGTGCTGTGAGTTAAGCTGATTCCTGTCAGAGAGTTGTCTGGAGTGTCGTTGGACCCACAAATCATTAACACTTAATATATTCAACAGGTAACGCCACATAGAGGCCGTTGAGTGGGTTCTGCAGCGGACGCCACAGAGTCGCCATAGAGCAGCAGACAGACACCTCTCACAATACACTCACGGTACACTTCTCTGTTTGGTTCAATAAACTGCATGAATTGCAAGTACTACAAGTAGTGTACTGGCGCCCTGAACTATGGTGCAACTGCTGTAGTCAACAAGATTGCACATAACTCAGGGCCGGTTGTACCAAAGTTTTAATCTGACATCAACTAGAGTTGATCTTAGATTAAGTAGAAAAACGTTGCACCAACACATTTTTGCCCGTGGTCTTGGTTCAAATCTAGGTTCAATTTGATCCTTTTATTTTGGCAGATCAAACTAGTTGAACTTTGTTAAGCAGCGAAAAACTAGACCAGTGATCTAGGCTGATAGCCTGATAGGATTTTCCTGGGTGGTGAAATCACATCCACATTTGCTACTGGTAGTGGCCATGTTTTTATGATTGCTGGGAATATCACCCGCTCTACAGTCACCAATAACCATATGTGATACATTTCTTCTAGGTTCAACCTTTGATTGCAGATCAAGTGAACTTGCTTTTGAAAATCTTTCTTAAACCAAGTTCAACTGCAGTTTAACTAAACCTGGATCAACAGCATGGTTGGTGCAACCAGTACTCGTTGGGGGAAATTATCATGGGCAGTATTTTTAACCCCTTAATGCTACACGACATACATTTACGTCCTGCTGCTTCGGGTTATGTATGAAGGAAGATTGCAGGGCGATTTCTCTCCATACAATGTGGGTGCTGATTGTTTCTTACAGCGTGCAATCACCTGGAACAGCTCCGATAAGCTGTGCCGCTCATTGAAGCAGTGAACCCTTTAAATGTCACCATCAATTCTGACAGCAGCATTTAAATGCCCCAAATGATGTTTGGGGGGTCCGCACAGCCTCCCTGTGATAAGGTCGCAGGGAGCCGTGCAGTTGTGATGGTAGCCACAGGCCTTCTGAAAGGCCCCAGAGCTGTCATTGCAAATTGCCTATCAAGCCATACCAAAGTGAAAATAAGTTTTAAAAAGCTTTATTAATTAAAAAGTAATAAAAGTTTTTTAAAAGAAACCCCTTTGCCATTTTTTAATAAAAATTCTAAATAATAAAAGAGAAATGCATATTTGGTATCACTACCTCTGTAAAAGTTGAATATGTCAAAGTAATGCATTATTTACCCTGCACGATGAACGTTGTAAAAAAAAATTAAGAACGCCAGAATTGAGATTTTGTGGTCACACAATCTCCAGAAAAGAATGTAGCAAAAAGCGATCAAAAAGTTGTATGTATTCCAAAATGGTACCAACAAAAACTAAAGTACGTCACGCACAAAATAAGCCCTTGCACAACTACGTTGATGGGAAAATAAAAAAAAGTTATGGCTTTCAGAAGATGGCAACAGACAATAATTGTAAAAAATTAAATATCTTAAAAAAAAAGTAGCACAGTAAAAAAAAAACTATATACATGGTTCATGCATGCAAAAAAAAAAGAAAAGAGGAATGTGATTGAACCCATTGAAATTAATGGGTTCTATTCTCCGCATATTGCGCACAGGATTTTTTTTTCACACACAAATATGGTTGTTTGAAGAAGCCCATAGTCGAGCCTCAGCATTTCTTACTACATAATGTAAATACTGCTTTCAAGGGAGGAGTACGAGGCACTTAGCCATGAAGGAGGGAAGGACATGGGAGGTGGAATTAGGAAGAGTAACTGAAAACTGTGCAAACTGTTCGTAGTCATCTCTGGACAGCTTTGTGAAAGGAAGTATAACATGGCAACTGCTGGAAAAGTAAGAAAGAGCTCTAATGTGTCCAGATCTTCCTCACTTGCGGAGTATGACAATATTCTAGCTGCTCAACCTTATATATACGTATGTGTGTGCAGAGCGTAACTTGAACCTGCTAGGTGCAAGGTGCAAAATCTGGAACTTGGCCCCCAACTATAAAGCTTTATTGATAGTATTGGTTTGCAATATGGAGAAGAGAGACTTTATGGACCCCCTAGGACTTCTGAGACTAGGTGCACCCCACCCCGTGTACCCCCTATACTTACGCCCCATATATCGGTTAATTTTTTTCCATTCAGCCAAAGATAATGTAAGAATATTTCCTGTTGGATTGCTTGATGTTTGTCCTTGTTTAATGCCACTATGTCTCTGAGCTTCCAGCTGAATGTGCAACATTAATGCATTTGTAAGACGACTCACGGCTTTGTTGCTGGCAGTCAGTGCAGAAGAAAAGGACTTTGTCCACTCCACGTCCTGTGCTTAAAAATTGGCAATGGAACATTGTCTGTATTATAAAATGTTTTGTAAATAACTTTGTGCGGCCATGACCTTGTATTTCTGAATTTCTCTCTGGCTTCATTTAGTTGGTGTAGTTAAAAGCACATGTGGTTTTGCTGCAATTTGCCATGGTTTTAGTGCAATTGTAATAAAAGTCTGAATGCACCCTAAGGCCTCGTTCACACAAGCGTGTACAGTGTTCAGTGAGGAGGGAACTGCAGCAGGGACGAAAGCCCCCCTCACCCCCCGCCACAGCTGTGGCAGAGGATCGCAAGGCTCTCCAATTGATTTCAATACTGCCGCCTCATTGAAAGCAATGGGATGAAGGCAACCACCGCAGGGATTTTCAGGGGAAGGGCTTGAAATATAATCCCTACCCTGAAAATCATCCCTAGCTGCTTGAAAAAAAATATATATATACTCACCTCTCTGCTGCTGTCGGAGCTCAGGTGCGTCTTGTCCCTGGCTTCCCCAACAGTGTTCTGAAGCTCTTTTAGCAGGCGGGGATTTGAAAATCCCTGCTTCCTGAAAGGGCTGTGTCTGATTGGCTGAGCGCTCAGCCAATCACAGGCAGCGCTCAGCTGTTCAGTGAATGGCAGCTGAATGCTGCCTGTGATTGTTCACAGTGCTCAGACAATCAGAGGCAATGCTCAGCCATTCATTGAATTGAAAGCAATGGGAGAACATCATGTTCCTTTGCCACAGCTATCACAGCTGTGGCAGGGAATTCTTTACTCTCCACGAGGAGTCCCCTTGTCACTGAACACTCTGACAGTGCTGACACAGTGTTCAGTGATGGGGGGACTCACCACAGAAAATATTTACGTGCAACACGGACCTTCTTGGCGAGCGGATGTCCTATCTTTTGCAGGAGCGCAAATTTGAATGCCTGTAAAAGACAAACATGTGAACACATCATAGTAAACTAATGGTTGTAATAGATGTGCAGCTTCGTGCGCACATATGTGCGCACAAATATACACTTGTGTGAATGAGGCCTAAGGCTAGTTTCACTGGGGAAATCTACAAATCTGCCATGTGTGAACATACCCTAAGGGTGGCTTCAGACGAGTGTGTATTTTGTGCGTGCATACGTGCGCACAAAAACGCGCGTCTATTAGCCCCAATGCATTCCCTATGGTGTGTGCACGTGTCCGTGCTTTAGAGGCATGTGCCTGCAAAGACAGGACATGCGTGCGCCACAGTGAATGCGCGCATTATTTTCAATGGAGCAACGGCTGCTGCCAGCGGCTCCATTGAAGACAATTGTCTGCCAACACCCCTGCATTGTTTTTCAGGGAAGAGCTTTACATATAAGCCCTTCCCTGAAAAACAAAAATTTTAGTGTAAAAAAAACAAGCAAACAACCAAAAAGCTTACCTGTCCACCGCTGTCATGTCCCTGCAGAGATAAAGAACACATCTGCCACATGTGGCAGATGTTTCCTTCATCCCCGTGAGGAAAAATAATTCCCTGCTGCTCCTGCCTCATCTGTGACAGATGCAGCAAACAAATTTTTCATCTCTGTGGGAAATAAAGAATTCCCTACCACAGCTGTCACAAATGATAACTGCGGTAGCCCGAAAATAAAATATAATCTTTATTAATTTAAAGCATAAAAAACCCCTCTAGATTCCGGGGGTAATTGAGACCCGAAACAGACACAAAGAGACAAACACACAAAAAACCTATGGGAATTTAAGCAATTGGCTTAGATACATCAATTCATACCGACCTCATTGGTTTTAGAGGTAGGTAATACTGTGAGGGCGTAAAATGAATTAGTGAAAGCGGTGGCCGTTTCCTGTGAAAGGGGGCCAGAAAGGTGGTCACTAAATAATTAGCTTGTGGTTATTATCCACTGGTGGAAACGTGCGCGTTATGTTAGAGGGCCTCGTTCACACCAGGATATATTGCCACTCCACAGTAAGTAAGGGGTGCTGATACTCAGCAATCCATTACACAAAAAAATATTATTATATTCATATCCAATTGTGACAACAATGCCCTGTGTCCATATGTCACAATTGCTACAATTGCTATTCCGATAGGGGCAACGGTCCGTCAAGACCCAAAAATGTGATATAATCCCAACCTATGTTGGGTCTGACAGCGATCTAAATGTTTTAATAAAAAGCTGGACTAAAGTGGTGTTGACAATTCCTTATGCCAATTATATCAGAAGGAGTCAACAACGTTTATAGTATAAATAGTACACGACAGACATACACTTGATTCATGTGTGTGTCAAACGCTGTAGTCTGTATAACGACTAAAGCCAACAGAAGTCGTCCGTAATCGTCGACGCGTTTCTGCAGCACGGGTAAAATAAATTTACCGCTGCTTCATCAGGACGAAATTGAGACAATTTATTAGATTATACTAGATTTGCTGTTGTTGATCAATCTGTGTAGTGAGCATCAAAACTGCACAGATCTGATTTTGTATGCTGATGCCTGATAGCTGATGCTGAATACACTTAAGACGCTGCTGCAAGGACTAGTTTAGTGTAGTATTGATGGACACACGGGCAAGCACATTATAATGCCGTCCGGGTAATAGCCGCTAAACTGAGTTGATATAGCTGAACAAATTCTGGCCTGCGACACTTATATTGAATGAGTGCGTTATTTGATAATTATATAACGAACTTTTTTCAAAGTGTCGGCTTGTTAATTGTATAGGAGTCTGATGATTGACTTCCAGACACAAGAGCCAAAAAGAGTCAGTTTAGAATTGTGTTAGTAAACACCCAACCACAGCTAAACTACACAGATCTGATTTTGTATGCTGATGCCTGACAGCTGATGCTCAATACACTTAAGACGCTGCTACAAGGACTAGTTTAGTGTAGTATTGATATACACACGGGCAAGCACATTATAATGCCGTCCGGGTAATAGCCGCTGAACTGAGTTGATATAGCTGAAAAAATTCTGGCCTGCGACACTTATATTGAATGAGTGCGTTATTGAATGATTATATAACGAACTTTTTTCAAAGTGTCGGCTGGTTAATTGTATAGGAGTCTGATGATTGACTTCCAGACACAGTAAAGAGCCAAAAAGAGTCAGTTTAGAATTGTGTTAGTAAACACCCAACCACAGCTAAACTACAGCGCGGTCCAAGGTAGTGACCGCTGGCTAAACTACACAACTAGCCCCTATGAGACAGCACTTCAGTTTGACAGACTCTTTTTGGCTCTTTACTGTGTCTGGAAGTCAATCATCAGACTCCTATACAATTAACCAGCCGACACTTTGAAAAAAGTTCGTTATATAATCATTCAATAACGCACTCATTCAATATAAGTGTCGCAGGCCAGAATTTTTTCAGCTATATCAACTCAGTTCAGCGGCTATTACCCGGACGGCATTATAATGTGCTTGCCCGTGTGTATATCAATACTACACTAAACTAGTCCTTGTAGCAGCGTCTTAAGTGTATTGAGCATCAGCTGTCAGGCATCAGCATACAAAATCAGATCTGTGTAGTTTAGCTGTGGTTAGGTGTTTACTAACACAATTCTAAACTGACTCTTTTTGGCTCTTGTGTCTGGAAGTCAATCATCAGACTCCTATACAATTAACAAGCCGACACTTTGAAAAAAGTTCGTTATATAATTATCAAATAACGCACTCATTCAATATAAGTGTCGCAGGCCAGAATTTGTTCAGCTATATCAACTCAGTTTAGCGGCTATTACCCGGACGGCATTATAATGTGCTTGCCCGTGGTTCCATCAATACTACACTAAACTAGTCCTCGCAGCAGCGTCTTAAGTGTATTCAGCATCAGCTATCAGGCATCAGCATACAAAATCAGATCTGTGCAGTTTTGATGCTCACTACACAGATTGATCAACAACAGCAAATCTAGTATAATCTAATAAATTGTCTCAATTTCGTCCTGATGAAGCAGCGGTAAATTTATTTTACCCGTGCTGCAGAAACGCGTCGACGATTACGGACGACTTCTGTTGGCTTTAGTCGTTATACAGACTACAGCGTTTGACACACACATGAATCAAGTGTATGTCTGTCGTGTACTATTTATACTATAAACGTTGTTGACTCCTTCTGATATAATTGGCATAAGGAATTGTCAACACCACTTTAGTCCAGCTTTTTATTAAAACATTTAGATCGCTGTCAGACCCAACATAGGTTGGGATTATATCACATTTTTGGGTCTTGACGGACCGTTGCCCCTATCGGAATAGCAATTGTAGCAATTGTGACATATGGACACAGGGCATTGTTGTCACAATTGGATATGAATATAATAATATTTTTTTGTGTAATGGATTGCTGAGTATCAGCACCCCTTACTTACTGTGGAGTGGCAATATATCCTTGTGTGAACGAGGCCCTCTAACATAACGCGCACGTTTCCACCAGTGGATAATAACCACAAGCTAATTATTTAGTGACCACCTTTCTGGCCCCCTTTCACAGGAAACGGCCACCGCTTTCACTAATTCATTTTACGCCCTCACAGTATTACCTACCTCTAAAACCAATGAGGTCGGTATGAATTGATGTATCTAAGCCAATTGCTTAAATTCCCATAGGTTTTTTGTGTGTTTGTCTCTTTGTGTCTGTTTCGGGTCTCAATTACCCCCGGAATCTAGAGGGGTTTTTTATGCTTTAAATTAATAAAGATTATATTTTATTTTCGGGCCTTTTTCAGTGAGAAGTAGTCTAACAGCTTATAAGAGCCTTGGTTGTCGCAGTGAATTCTATAACTGCGGTAGCGGATCAAGCTGCCAGCATCCTGCAATTGTTTTTCAGGAAAGGGCTTTGAATATAAGCCCTTTCCTGAAAAACAAGAAGAAATGGTGATTAAAATAATAATAAAAAAAGAATACTCACCTTTATTCAGCTGCCGGGGCTCAGCTGCATCCAGCTGGCTCTTTTCCCTGCACTGCTCTCTGTAGTATTCAGCAGGTGGAGATTTAAAATCCCCGCCTGCTGAATGGGCTGCCTCTGATTGGCTGAGCACTGTGATCAATCAGAGGCAGCTTTCAGATATTGAATGACAGCTGAGAGCCAATCAGAAGCAGCACTCTGAATTTATGTATGGGTGAGTGCTGCTCAGCTATTGAATGACAGCACTTCTCCCCCTACGTCGTCCTGTTTTCCCTGTTCACTGAATTTTCATTTATTCTCTTCCAGCACTCCTCAGGTTAATTGCTTCTGGGCCTCCTGGTTAGCTGATGCATCTTTTCTAATCAGCACCCTATATAGCTGCCCTGGACCTTTCAGTCAGTGCTGTTGTGTGATTTGTGTCAATAACTCCATGTTTAGCCACTGTTTTGGCACTTTCCTTGCTTGTGTTCTGTGTCCTCCGTTCATGTATCCAGCTGTCTGTTATCCTTGTGAGTCTGCGTCTCTGTTTATCCTTGTCAGTCTGTACTTCCTTTGTTCCTGTATGCCCCGGTATTACTCTATCATTTGTTTTATAGTTGTTCTGTCCCATCAGGGTCAATCAGCGCCTAGAAGAAGACCGTGGGGTCGTCCTTATTGGAATGAGTGCTCCACCTATAGACAGGGCTTTCCCTCTCCTGGTTATTAGTTCAGGGTAAGATACTTTTCCTAGTTTCATCTGTGTACGGGGTTCGTACATCTGGTATCTTACCTTCCACGCTAAGGTTGGCCGTCAACCATAATAGACTGGATCACCTACCCGGTAGCTTGACACAGTGGTTCCACATCTACATTTGTTACAGTACACAACAGCAATGGATCCTGCTGGCCACAACCATGAAGGTCTTTCTGAATTATTCCAGGAGATGATGCATCAACATGAGAGGCAAAAGCAAGTGCTGGTGTATCTTCATAATGTGAGTACTCGTCTTGGTAATACTTCCCCCGCCATAGCGGTACTGCAGCCCTCCGCTGTCGCGGCAACTACTGCACTGTCCCCACTGGCAGCCTCTGCTTCTGGCTCTGGTCCTCGTCTGGTGGCACTGCCTCGTTATGATGGAGATTCCAGACAATGTTGCGGATTTGCTAACTAATGTATCGTGCACTTTTAGCTTTTGCCACATTTTTTCCCGTCAGACCACAGTAAAATCGTATTCAGAATGTCTCACCTTTCGGACCAGGCTTTGGCATGGATCAATTCTCTCTGAGAGCGCAGTGATTCACTCGTTAATAACCTCAGTCTGTTCATAGAGTCTTTTCGAAGGGTGCTTGATGAGCCCGGTCGATCTTTTTCAGCTGCCTCCGCCCTGTTACGTCTCCGCCAAAATAACCTCACTGTGGGCCAATATACTATTCAGTTCCGAATATTGGCCTCAAAACTAGGGTGGAACAATGAAACTCTGGTAGTAGCATTTTGGAAGGGACTAGCAGGTCACATCAAAGACGAGTTTGCGGATTGTGAGGTCCCTACCTATCTGGATGCCCCGATTTCTCTGGCTACGAGAATTGAGCTGCGGTTCGAAAAATGATCTAGGAAGGTTATGCAAGAGAGGAGATCAATCCATCTGACTCCTCTGTTCCAGAGACCATTTCTTTCCCCAGTGACCGCTACTCAATCTAGCGATCCTGAGCCTATGCAAGTGGATCGGCTTAGACTTTCCAAGGAGGAGCGCACACATAGACGTACCAAGAACCTTGCATGTATTGTGTGTCCCTCGGTCACCTTGTTCACACTTGTCCCCTCAAACCGGGATTATCCTCCACCTACTACCAGTTGGAGAGACTACCCTAGGTGATGACTGCTCCTCTCCCAGGCTGAACTTACCTTTAACCATGATCCTTTCCGGAGTAAAGGTTTTCGTGGCAGCCTTCTTGGATTCTGGCTCTGCCAGCAACTTTCCCCAACAAGCTTTTGTGGACTGCTACTGGATTCCTGTCTGCTGTCTCAAGAGATCACTGGTGGTAACCACAGTTAATCATAGTATCTTCTCTGAAACAATTCAGTTTGTCATGGAGCCGCTGGAGTTGAGGATTAGCGCTCTCCATTCTGAGAAGATTTCCCTGCTAGTGCTGCCTGGGGTGACCAGTTCTCTTCTTTTAGGTTTACTGTGGCTCTGATTACATAACCCCACCTTGGACTAGAGTACTGGTAAGGTATTATGTTGGGCTACCAACTGCTATACCAAGTGCTTTCGTCGTGTGCATCCTGTTCAACGGGTCACTTTACCACCTGAATTCCACGGTCTACCAGAACCTTATCATGGTTTTGCAGACGTCTTTGACAAGAAAGAGGCTGAATGTCTGCCACCACATCGCCCCTACAATTGTCCTATAGAGCTCATTCCTGATGCTGTGTGTTGGGAGGAAACTTACCACGAGCGCGGTCAGGTCTCGCAGCACGCCGGTCCAGCAGCGGGGGTCCAGGCATGACATTCTTCCTTCCGGGTCCGGCGGCGTTTCCCTTTGGGTGGCCGCGCGGATCTGGTAGCATTTTCTAATGTGAGTGGGCGGGTATTCTTCCTCCACCCACCAGCATGTCATTGGCTCTACCCCTGTTCTGGAGATAAGAGGCAGCAATTGGCAAGTTTCATTGCCAGTGTTTGTTTGTATCTAGTGAGGTTAACTAGGTCTCTCTGGTCCTCTTAGTCCTTGTGCTTCTATCATAGTCTTCCTTTTTTAATCTTCTGTGTATCTTCTTGGCAGTTTCTCCCTTTTTTTTTTGTGCTCCTTTTTTCCCACTGCTATATCCGGCTATCCCTAGACAGTATAAGGACTATCGCCCAGTTGCTCCCTTGGGTTTAGCCAGGGTGAGGCAAATAGGTAGGGTCAGGGGTGTGGGTCGTTATCAGCGACTCCCAGTCTTATTTCCGGTGAAAGATTGTTTTTCCTGGCTTTCAACGCTCCATTTTTTATTTAGTATGGATGCGCTTACCACTCTTGCCGAGCAGGTTAGAAACCTAACTTGTGTGGTACAAGAATTGTCCAGCAGAGTTGTTCTTCAGGAACAGACTGTTTCTGCGATTTCCAGATCGGTTTCCGAACCTA
Organism: Eleutherodactylus coqui; assembly: GCF_035609145.1. Lineage (NCBI taxonomy): Eukaryota > Metazoa > Chordata > Amphibia > Anura > Eleutherodactylidae > Eleutherodactylus > Eleutherodactylus coqui. The sequence goes on along the minus strand of NW_027102320.1, from coordinate 267,567 downwards.
AGACTCAGTTGCCTGACATTTTTTCTAGGGGCCGGCGAACCTTTTTTTATTTCAGGAAGGGTGCAGGTTGTACTTTAAGCTGTGGCCCCATTCCTCAGGTATGGAAGCACAAAGAGTAGGTCTCGTTATGTCTAGGTTAAGAGGAGGGCCACAGAATTGGGCTTTTTCTTTGCTGTCGCTCTTTTGTCAGGTGATAATTTTTTTAGAGACCTCGGTCACATCTATGATGAGCCTGATCATGCCAGTTTTGGATTTGCGTCAAGATAGACGTTCTGCAGAGGACTATTGTTCTCTGTTTAGGCAATATTCGGTGGAATCTGGGTGCAATGACTACGCTCTTAAAGATCTGTTTCTCATCGGATTGCCAGAGTAACTAAAGGATTTGCTTTTGTCTCACCCAGAGCCTAAAACTCTGGAGCAGGCCATGACATTAGCAGTCAAGGCTGACCGTCGTCTTTGTGCTAGACGCAAGCCTCCTAAGGGTCTGGTCGTTACACCTCAGCAGAAGGAGTTCCAGGATTCTCCTTCATCCACAGCTGAACCTATGGATATGGATTCTATGTCCCCGCTACAGCGCAAAGAGTTTTGTGTCAAGAATCCTCTATGTCTGTACTGCGGCAAACCAGGTCATGTGGTCGCTGCATGCTATAAGAGGAGACAACAGGAAAACTTCCACTCCTAGGTGATTTGTGGAAGGATCGTCTAGGAGAACAAGGACTTCTGACATTTTCTAAATTGCTTGTTCCTTGCGTCATTTCATTTAAAACTTTCCAGTTAGAGTGGAGAACCTTCATAGATTCGGGGGCAGCTGTGAATTTTGTCAATGCCGATTTTGCCAAATCTTTGTCATCTTTCTTTATTTCTCTCATCTGATTTTCTCGGATCGAATCAGCACCTCTCCAGGATGGCTTCATTACTAAAAAGACTCCTAAAGTTTTATTTTCTGTGGGGGCTATACACATGGAGACTTGTTTGTTTTTTGTTATGGATAAATTATCCGTCGATGTAGTTTGAGGGTTAACCTGGTTAAAGCTCCATAATCCCCAAATTGATTGAGTAAATTCTGAGTTAGTACGCTGGGGGGTTTCTTGTCATGATCATTTGCCTCATGTACATATCCGTCCCATCTCTGGTACGGAGGTTTGCCTACCCTCATACATTAAAGAATTTGCAGATGTGTTCTCTAAACGATTGTCTGAGTTTTTGCCTCCACATCGAGAGTGGGATTGCAAGATAGACCTCATTCCGGGTAGCAAGATCCCCAGGGGAGGGATTTATAACTTGTCTGTTCCGGAACGTAGTGCCATGAAGGAATACATTACTGAGAGTCTGAATAAGGGACACATCTGGCCCTCTAAGTCACCCGCTGGGGCGGGATTATTTTTTGTTGAAAAGAAGGATTGGTCTCTCTGTCCCTGCGTGGACTACCGTGCTCTACACGAGGTCACGATTAAGAACCAGTGCTCATTGCCACTTATTCGCAATTTGCTCAGATTGTTGGAGCCCAGTGGTTTTCTAAGTTAGATCTTCGAGGAGTATACAGCCTGATTCGTTTAAAAGAAGGTGATGAATGGAAAACTGCGTTTAATACGCCCTTAGGTCATTTCAAGTGCTTGTTCATGCCTTTTGGGTTGTGTAATGCTCCATTTTTCAGGGTTTCATAAACTCTATCTTTCATGACATTTGTGGTTCCTTTTTGGTGGTCTATCTTGATGATATACTGATTTTTTCCTCCGACTGGGAAACACATGTTAAACACTTGCATATTGTGTTATCTTGTCTTTGCACTCAGAACTTATTTGTTAAGTTTGAGAAGTGTATTTTTGGGGTTCAAAAGATTTCCTATCAGGGTATGTAATTACTCCTACTAACATTGCAATGGATTCTGACAAGGTCAATGCTATTTCTGAATGGGTGCAACCTACTAACTTGAAAGCCTTACAATGGTTCTTAGGGTTTGCGAACTTTTAGCGTAAATTCATAAGGAATTTTTCTACTATAGCCAAACCTTTAAGGATATGACTAAAAAAGGGAAGGACTTTAGCGCTTGGTCGGTAGAGGCAGTCCAAGCCTTTATTCAGCTGAAGAAGGCCTTTTCTTCGGCGCCAGTTCTTGCTCACCTAATTTTGATTGGCCATTTGTAGTTGAGGTTGATGCTTCAGAGCATGATGTGGGTGCAGTTTTATCTCAGGAATTCCAAGGTAGTTCTGGCTTGCAGCCTTGTGCTTTCTTCTCTAAGAAATTCAACCCAGCCGAGCAAAATTATGATATTGACAATATGGAGTTATTGGCCATAAAATGGACCTTTGATGAGTGGCAACATTTTCTTGAGGGTGCCCGACATAAAATTACAGTACTTACAGATCGTAAGGATTTAATTTACTTAGAAACGGCTAAACGTCTTAATGCCCGTCAAGCCAGATGGACACTTTTCTTTTCTCGATTCAACTTTATCGTTACGTACATTCCGGGTACTAAGAATGTCAAGGCGGATGCCCTGTTGCACAGTTTTGAGACACCAGATTCTGTGGAGTGCCAACTGATAAATATCTTACAACCAGGCACGGTAGTGGCAACTCTCTCCTCTAGCTTGGAAACTCAACTTCAAGTTGAACAACAGACAGTACCGGAAGGTCTTCTGGACTGGAGGTTGTTCGTTCCTAGTACCTTGAGATTAGTGGTTTTGGAAGATGTGCATTCATCAAGATTAGCAGGACACTCAGACATTTAAGGAACCCTGAATTTATGTTTGCGTCTTTATTGGTGGCCCCAAATGTCGCGGGATGTGAAGAGGTTTGTTGGGGCCTGTTCAGTTTGTGAGTGAGGGAAGGCTGTTCGCAGACATCCGGAGGGTCCGCTTCTGCCTTTACCGATCTCAAACAAACCGCGGTCGCACCTCTCTATGGATTTTATTACAGACTTATGGGAATTGTTAGGTAACTCCGTCATTCTAATTGTAGTCGACAGGTTTACTAAGATGGCTCACTTTGTTACTCTCAAGAAACTACTTACTGCTTCTGAGCTGGACACAGTTTTTATTAAGGAGATTGTACGATTGCACAGCATTCCCACCAACATTGTTTCGGACCATGTAGAAATCAGACCTCAGGACAGCAAGGTTTCACTGGTGCAAATATTCAAAACATTCCAAGGGATGTATATTTATTCATCACGATCGGATAATACAGCGATGTTTCGACTGCTAGCTGCAGTCTTTGTCTTTGTAGCTTGACAAACACTGCAGCTAGCAGTTGAATCGTCGCTGTATTATCCGATCGGGAGGAATAAATATACATCCCTTGGGATGTTTTGAATATTTGCACCAGTGAAACCTTGATGTCCTGAGGTCTGATTTTTACATATGTTATTCATGGATTTGGATCCAGTCCACTACGGGGCGAGCAATATTAATCACTGCAGGTGAACTATATAGTGTGCTGCTCTAACCAGACTGCTTGGAAGAATTGTTTCGGACCATGGTGTCCAATTCGTAGCTCAATTTTGGCGAACTTTTTGTAAGAGGATAGGTATTGAGTTATCTTTCTCCTCTGCCTTCCATCCTGAATCTAATGGGCAGACTGAACAGATGAATCAGGAATTTCTCCAATACCTTTGGTTGTTTGTGGGTGACAACCCAAGTTGGGCAGAATTCTTGGCGTTGGCGGACTTTGCCATTAACAATCATGTAAATTCTGCTACTAAAAATACTCTGTTCTTCTGTAATTTCAGTCTGCATCCTCGATTCTCAGTTTTCAATTCTCTTAAGTCGAACGTTCCGGCGTCAGAGGATCGTGTTCAGGAATTTCGAGAGATTTGGAATAATGTGCATATTAATATCGAAAAGGCATGTAATGACATGCAAGATTGTAGCAGAAAGAGATGTACTATTTCTCAGCCTTTTTTGGTGGGTCAATTGGTGTACTTGTCTACCAAGAACCTTAAATTAAAAGTATCCTCCTTTAAGTTCATACCACGGTTTGTGGGACCATTTGCTATTACTTGGGTCATCAACCGGATGGCCTATGGGTTAGATTTTCCCCAAACCTGGAGAGTCTATAAGGTGTTTCACAAGACATTATTGAAGGAATTCATTCCTGCGGTGGGGAGAAGAGGCAGCAGCTGGCAAGTTTCATTGCCAGTGTTTGTTTGTATCTAGTGAGGTTAACTAGGTCTCTCTGCTCCTCTTAGTCCTTGTGCTTCTATCCTAGTCTTCCTTTGTGGTAGTTTAGTTTAATCTTCTGTGTATCTCCTTGGTAGTTTCTCCTTTTGTTTTTTGCGCCTTTCCTTCCTCCCCCCCCCCCGCTATATCCGGCTATCCTTAGACAGCATAGGAACTGTCACCCAGTTGTTCCCCTGGGTTTAGCCAGGGTGAGGCAAGTAGGTAGGGTCAGAGGTGTGGGCGCTTATCAGGGACTCACAGTCTTATTTTCGTACCTGCCTAACACTGTGCCTGCCTGAGGTAGAGTGTACCATCTTTCTCTACCTGAGACCCAGCCTATGGCCGAATACATTAAGAAAACCCCGGCCAAAGGGTTCATCTGGGAATCCTTGTCCCCTACCGGGGCTGGTTTTTACTTTGTTCAAAAGAAAGACGGATCACTATGGCCCTATATTGACTATCGTTTTTTTGTGTTTTTTTTTGGTCACAGTGAGGGTTCTCAGGTAACTCTAAAACGTAACTTTTAATTACAGTCTTACATAAAAAGGATTCTGTATAGTCAAAGTCCTAGCTTACAGACACGCAAACAAAAAATGTTAAAATGTCTAACCCCTAGCAACTTCTGGGGAAAGAACAGCCAATGAGCCACCCTTGAAAAAGTGTATAGTTACACAGTATCGGGAAATCAGGAATTCCCGATACTTCTCAAGTTTAATATCGTATACAACTTGAGACAGAGTATTTAAGTTTGGCTCAATGGAACTAGCTAGATTGTTCCCATCATAGTGAACAGATAGTACAGCTATTCAATGAAGATGAATGCTGTCAATTTCATCAACAGGCCGTGGTTGTGTCTCTTGGTTGGGATGAGATACACTTTTTACGGCTAGTCGAAGAAGAAAAATTTTTTTAAAGCTGACAATCATCAATCGTTATGGCTCAACATGGCGTTCTTATAAGCCAATGTATGGCCACAAAGTGCAGTGCATCAACTGCTGAAAAAATGCTTAACTGGGTTCGACGCGTTTCCGCTACGATAAACGCAGCCTCATCAGGAACCATCAATTATGGATGAATAAGTCAGCTATAAAGAGATCGGTGAGTCCCGAAAACGAGACTCACCCCTCTTTAAATAGAAGGAAAGTGGACTGTTCTACCAATTAATGAGAACAAATAAGTCCGCTTCCTGACAGAAAATAAACCTGCAGGATTGAAGATTGAAAGGTAAGTCCCAAGGTGGGGAGATACCATGCATTCACTCAGAGGAGATAGACGATCCTTTCACTAGGTTAGAAAAGATAAGCCCAGTTTCCCCCAGAAAAGATTTTTCAGGTACAAAATAAAAAAAAAAAAATAAAAAATAAAAAAATGGCAGCAACCAGCCTCAGTGGTAGGCAGGTAAACTCTCTGTTTATCCTTGTCAGTCTGTACTTCCTTTCTTCCTATATGCCATGGTATTGTTCTGTTGTTTGTCTTATAGTGGCTCTGTCTCTTTAAGGTCAGTCAGAGCCTAGAAGAAGACTGTGAGGTCGTCCTTATCAGGACGAGTGCTCCGCCTGTAGGCAGGGCTTTTCCTCTCCTGGTTATTGGTTCAGGGCAAGATACTTTTCCTAGTTTCATCTGCGTACGGGGTTCGTACATCCGGTATCTTACCTTCCACACTGAGGTTGGCTGTCAACGGTGCTGGACTGGATCATCATCTACCTGGTAGGTAGGTTGACACAGTGGTTCCACATCCATAGTAGTTACAAGCAGGAGGAAAGGGAGCAGTTAAGAGAGAGAGTAGTCAGAGGAGGTGGAGATAGGAGCAGTCAGTCGTGTCGGAGAGAAGGAGATACCCGTACAAGAGTAATCCAGCAGTGCAACACGTTTCACCAGAGGTCGAGCAAGGTTTAAACCTGCTCCCTGTGCACCCCGTAGCAGAGGAAGTGGGAAACCTGCTACAAATAGTGAGTCATAGCTACCCAGTGAAGTCAAAGCACATATTAGCCTTCAGCCACTTGTCCCTCTGCTTCATATACACTTCGCTAAACTTAAATCAACCTTTTACCTAAAGCAGCTAGTGGGGAAATTGTTAACCAAACCAGTTCAGGAAAAAGGAAAAAGAGAGAGCATTGAGGTCAGGTCGTAATTAAATCAATATACTTCTGTTTTCTCATCGTGTTTAATTGCCTGCTAAGCACTGCATCTACTTGTATCTGTTCCAAGCACCTCACCGGAGAATTGAAGATTCATTCTTGAATTTCAAAAATATCAAAGTTAGTAAATCTGTACACTCCCAGATTTCTAAACTATTACTGGACTCAACTCTGTTATTTCTTCGGCATACAATCCCGAGGGTCCAGTCGGATTGTTGGTGTTACCGTGACAAAAACTGGGCCTTCTGGCCACACGTGCTACAGTACGTTCCTTTGGGTTGCTGCATTACGATTCAAAGACATGCCAGGCTTTGGGGGAGGCAGGGTAAAGCACAATTTTAAAACTGGATCCGAGAATGGGTTGAAAATTGTGAATTGGGAAACAGTGGATATTATTTTTTGATGTATGCCACTGACCATACTGTTTTATTTCACATTCAGGTCATCAAATGTAAAGCTGCTGTTTGCTGGGGACCTAAACAACCATTCAGCATTGAAGAGATTGAGGTTGCACCACCAAAGGCTCATGAAGTTCGCATAAAGGTGATATTTACGGCAACCTCATCCTTTCACACCTTAAATTACTCTGCAACCAGATCAACCTATGCACAATGACCTCCACAGCTACTACAGTGACCTCCACCATTACTACATTGACTTCTACCATTACTACAGTGACCTCTAACGTTGCTACAGTGAGCTCTACTGCTACTACATTGACTTCTACTGCTACCGTGACCTCTACCGCTACTACATTGACCTCTACTGCTACTACATTGGCTTCTACCATTTCTACAGTGACCTCTACTGCTACCACATTGGCCTCTACAGATACTACAGTTATCTCCACTACTACTACAACATTCAGTACATGCCATAGTAGTGGTGGACTCTGTAGTAGCAGGAGATTAATGTGCATATTTTGGCCTCTATCTCATACCCCGGCGGGGCTGCGTTTATCCGGGCACATACCCCATCTAGGCACAGAAGACAATTAGAGCCTATTAGGGTCATATTAGGATTTTGAGGCATTTAAGCAACTGCTTGTTGGTAATTGCCTTTTTCAGGTACTAATATATTTTCTTCCCATTTATTATCTGCTATTTAAGGATTGTTATACATGGTAAAATTAGAGAATTGTTATTTTGGTATTTGCTGTCCTTCATTCTATCTTAAGCTCTCTTATTTTTTTGGTCTGAGGATTCTGGTGCACCTATTCCTTTACCTCCCTAGGTATAATTTCCATCTATCCTGTGGAGAGGAGATCAAGAAACAAAGAAAAGATATAAACTTCATGCAGTTGTTGTCCATGGTCAGATTTGAACCTAGGACTCCAGTTCTGCAAGCCAACGCTGTTAACCACTATGCAGCTTTTTTCTTCTTCTACCTCCTCTTTCTTTCTTTCTTTCTTTCTTTCTTCTTCAGAGGAGGATACGAACAAGAAGATATAAACAAAGGGAGAACATACAAGCTGCTTTTGGTCAGATTTAAACATAGAGCCCCAGCAGTGTTAGGTATTAGGGCTAGACATGGATTCATCATTCTCTTTTGGTTTCTTCTTGTTCTCCTTCAGTTGTTAGGACTGTTGCCTTGCAGTGCTGGAGTTTTGTGTTAAAGACTATGCAAGAGCAACATCTGTATGGAGTTTCTATAGTTCATGCAGATGTGGACTCCAAGCTGCAAGGCAACAGTGCCTGAGTCACATATATTGAGGAGATGACCTCACCAATGCCACCTTTTAAATGAACTTCTGGTTTGGAAGAAACAAACCACCTGAGGATTGGGTTCTGGACAAACCAAAGTTTTTGCAAAGTGTGTCTTGAATTTGGTTCAGTCATCTCAACTAACTGTCTGCTAAAGGCCGCCTGCAGACGAGCGGGTCGGATCCGGCAGCGAGAAATCTCGCCGCGCGATCCGACCCCAGAGCCTGCAGGGGCGAGCGCGTACTCACCCGCGCCTGGCGGCCCCGGCTCTTTGATGTGCCGGCTGCCGCGCAGCCGGCGCATGCGCAGACCGGAGCCGGCGGCCAGGTGAGTGCGTGCTCCGCACAAAATTAGAACATGCCGCGGTTTGTTTGCCGCGCGAGATTTCGCGCGGCCAAACCGCGGCCGTCTGCATAGGAGTGCGTACTGTAATGCACTCCTATGCAGACTTTCAGCGGCGGAAATCCCGCGGGAAATCCCGCGGCGGGATTTCCGCTCGTCTGCAGGCGGCCAAATACACAAACCTTAGGTAATACTATTCTGGGTAAACGGACCTTTCTGCTGTAAATGTAACCATGGATTTTGCAGTCTGTGATATTTTAGTTAGACTTGGTAGTATCTCAATTTCACTCCCAAGAGTTCAATGTACAGTAAAATGTTATGTATTCCTCCAGATTGTGTCAGCTGGAATTTGTCGTTCAGATGATCATGTTATACATGGTGACTTGAGTAGCATAAAATTCCCTGTGATACTGGGCCATCAAGCTGCTGGGATTGTAGAGAGTGTTGGCGAAGGAGTAACAAATCTGCAACCTGGTAAGACTCGTAAATTGAAGGATTGCTTCAATTTGGTATCACCATAACTGTAACGATGCATACAATTAATTGAACACTTTTTTTTATCCTGCATGACAAAAAGTGTAAAAAAAAACCTCTAAAAGACAGAGGCAAAATGCTTATTTTTTTCATTTTGCCTCCCAACAAATGCAATAAAAGTTATCAAAAAACCATATGCACCTAAAAATGGTACCAATAAAAACTGCAGCTTGTCTCGCAAAAAATAAACCCTTACAGAGCTCCATCCATGGAAAAATAAAAAAGTTATAGGATTTTGAATGCAGCGATTTAGAAAAAAAAATACTTTCCAAAAAAACTGTTTTTATTGTGGAAAAATTAAAAACAAAAAAAACAAAACATTTTTGGTATCGTTGTAATCCTACCAACCCGCAGAAAAATGTTATTGTGTCATTAAGGGCTCAGTCACATGGGCGTTTTTTCGTGCGATTTGCAGATGCGCTAGCGATCTGCAGATATATATACCCAATGCTTTGCAATGGAATCGGTCACATGGCCGTTTTTTGTGTAGATGGGCAAAGAATTATATGACACAACGATTCGCGGAACGCATGTAACTGCGTTCTGCGCAAATCGGTGTTCTTGTATATGCGCTCAATGAGGCCGGCGGCAGCAGCGCCGACTCCATTGAGAACATATACTAAAGATCGTTCTCCTCTGCCACAGCTGTGGCAGAGAAGAACAATGTTCTTCCATTGAAGTCAATGGAGCCGGCACTACAGCGGGCTCCATTGAAAGCAATGGGCTGCCGGCAAGCACTGTATTGACTTTCGGGGAAGGGCTTAAAATATAAGCCCTTCCCTGAAAACCATCCAGAAAAACTGTAAAAAATAAAAATATATACTCACTTTTTTGCAGCTGCCGGAGTTCAGCCGCGTCCAGCCGCCTCTTCTCCTGAACTGCTTTCTGTAGTATTCAGCAGGCGGAGATTTAAAATCCCCGCCTGCTGAATGGGTTGCCTCTGATTGGTTACATCCCTCAGCCAATCAGAGGCAGCTCTCACTCACCCATTCATGAATTCATGAATGGGTGAGTGAGTGCTGCCTCTGATTGGCTGAGCACTGTGACCAAGCAGAGGCAGCTCTCAGCTGTCATTCAATAGATTTTAAATCCCCCCTGCTGAATACTACAGAAAGCAGTTCAGGAGAAGAGCCGGCTGGATGTGGCTGAACTCCGGCAGCTGCAAAAAGGTGAGTATATATATTTTTTAATTTTTTACACTTTTCCTGGATGGTTTTCAGGGAAGGGCTTATATTTTAAGCCCTTCCCGAAAATTAATACAGTGCTTGCCGGCAGCCCATTGCTTGCAATGAAGCCGGCTGTATTGCCGGCTACATTGAATTCAATGGGCGAATATCGTTCTCCTCTGCCACAGCTGTGGCAGAAGATAGCGGGCAGCGCCTGTGTGGCCGAGCCCTTTGGGCTGATAAATGCTGCTAGCAGCGTTTTTTTCAGCTGTGATGTGGGCTTTGGTCACGGGATTTTTTTGAGCACATCCGTTATGCGCTCTGCAAATCGCGCGAAAAAGTGCCTGTGTGACTGAGCCCTTATGCTGTATAATTAACGCTGTAAAAAAAAAAAAAAAAAATCTATGGCAAAATTGATGTGTTTTCTCTCCCTGCTATCATTAAAAAAATAAAAGTTTTACAATTAGTCTATGTACCCAAAAATGGCACCAATAAAAACTACAATTCGCCATGCAAAAAACAAGCCCTTAAACAGCTGTGTCGGCGGAAAAATAAAAAGTTATAGTTTTTGAAAAATGGAGATGAAAATCCACCAAAAATCATTGCATCCTTAAGCCCAAAACAGGCCATGTCTTCAAGGGGTTAAAGGCTATGTACAACTTTTGTGAAAATGTTTTGTTGTTATCTCGTCATCTAGACTGAAGCAACTTTGCGAATAGTTTTAATTGAAAATACTCTTCCATTTAATGTCTAGAGCTCCTATGTACACTTGGGTGTAACCGTAAAGCAAATCCTGAATACTCCAATCCTGCAGACATACTCCTTTCGATTCCCCCTCTCCCCCCCCCCCCCACACACTCACTAGACTCATAAACTCAGAATTACTCAGGATTTACATGAGTAAATTACAAATTATACTAAATCTCTTCCCACAAGACTATACATCAGTCTGGGTGGCTCCACCTGCTCATCAATATTACACCTGCAGTTAGACATGGCAGTTCCCCTTAAAATGTCAAAATAGTTAATCGATTTGAGTGTTCATTAGAGATGAGCGAACACCAAAATGTTCGGGTGTTCGTTATTCGGAACGAACTTCCCGCGATGCTCGAGGGTTCGTTTCGAACAAGGAACCCCATTGAAGTCAATGGGCGACCAGAGCATTTTTGTATTTCGCCGATGCTCGCTAAGGTTTTCATGTGTGAAAATCTGGGCAATTCAAGAAAGTGATGGGAATGACACAGTGACGGATAGGGCAGGCGAGGGGCTACATGGTGGGCTGCATCTCAAGTTCACAGGTCCCACTATTAAGCCACAATAGCGGCAAGAGTGCCCCCCCCCCCCTCCCCACTGTCAGCATAAAGATCGTCCTCCTCTGGCACAGCTGTAACAGCTGTAGCAGAGAAGAACGATGTTTGCCCATTGAATTCAATGGAGCGGCAATACAGCATGTTCCACTGAATGCAATGGGCTGCCCGCGATCGCAGGATGAATGGTCAGAAAGGGGTTAAATATATAACCCCTTTCCTGCAATTCATCCAGAAATGTGTTACACTAAAAATATATACCGGCGTATAAGGCGACGGGGCGTATAAGACGACCCCCCAACTGTCACCTTATACGCCGGCAATACAGTGGAGCAAAGAATAAAAAGCATTACTTACGTTTTTAGATGATCTGCGGCGCTCCTGCAGGCTGTCACTCCCTCCTAATCCACGGCAGACAAGCTTTCTCTATGAAAGGCTTTAAATCCCTGCCTCCAGAAAGACACGTGCCTTCAGCCAATCACAGCCAATGACAATGATGTCATTGAATGGCTGTGATTGGCTGTGTTTCTGGAGGCGGGGATTTCAAGCCTTGAAATCCCCGCCTCCAGAAACACAGCCAATCACAGCCATTCAATGACATCATTGTCATTGGCTGTGATTGGCTGAAGGCACGTGTGCTTCTGGAGGCAGGGATTTAAAGTCTTTCGTGGAGAAAGCAATACTCTGCCATGGACCAGGAAGGAGTGACAGCCTGCAGGAGCGCCGCAGATCATCTAAAAACGTAAGTAATGATTTTTATTCTTTGCTCCACTGTATTACCGGCGTATAAGGTGACAGTTGGGGGGTCGTCTTATACGCCCCGTCGCCTTATACGCCGGTATATATTTTTAGTGTAACACATTTCTGGATGAATTGCAGGAAAGGGGTTATATATTTAACCCCTTTCCGACCATTCATCCTGCGATCGCCGGCAGCCCATTGCATTCAGTGGAACATGCTGTATTGCCGCTCCATTGAATTCAATGGGCAAACATCGTTCTTCTCTGCTACAGCTGTTACAGCTGTGCCAGAGAAGAAGGATTTGTCTTCTATATGTTCTCAATGGGGTCAGCGCTGCTGCCGCTGGCCCCATTGAGCGCATATAGAATGCATCCAGAGCGAACCGCGGGAGGGGCAGACTTTCATATCAGGCGGACACCTTATCTCCCCAGCCACTCACAGCAGGGGGGTGGTATAGGGCTTAAACGTTGCAGGGGGAAGTTGTAATGCCTTCCCTGTCTTTATATTGGCCAAAAAAAAGCGCTAACGTCTCAGGGAAGAAAGTTTAAGTAACCCGGACACCGCATGGTGTTCGTTACGGATAACGAACATACCGAACACCCTAATATTCGCACGAATATCAAGCTCGGAAGAACACGTTCGCTCATCTCTAGTGTTCATGTAAAATTTATTTTTGCATACTAAACAGTAAATTAACAATATATTCACTCTCACATTTTATTTCTTACAGGAGATAAAGTCATCCCATTGTGTGTTCCTCAATGTGGAAAGTGCAGATGTTGTAAAAATCCAGATAGTAATTTCTGTGACAAATCTGAGTAAGTATTTATGTAATCCTAAACTTTTAACACTTTCTTAACCCCAGGGTTACAGCTATAACGAGTCAAAACTTGTACCCAGAGTCTGGTGCTTCAGGGGACCTTCAGACAAACACAAGAATCCAGTATTCTAAGGCCTCCTTCCCACGAACGGATTTCCGCCGCGTAATTCGCGGCGAAAATCCGCTGCGTTGCCCGCAGCTATTAGGTTCTATTGAACCTAATAGCACAATGCTCACGATGCGTAATTCCACCGCGGAATTACGCACCGCGATTTCTCCCGTCCTCACCCGCAGCATGCTCTATTTTCTGCGGGTGAGGACGGGCTGTACGCACTGACGGCTTCCATTGCAGTCAATGGAAGCCGTCCGTTCACGCTATCTCCCGCTGTAACCAGCGGGAGATAGCGTGAAAAAACGCTTTCCCGCCCACCGCCGCGCGTCATATGACGCCATATGACGCTGCCGGCCGCGTCACGTGACATGGCCGGCCGCGTCATGTGACACGCTCGGTGACGCGTCGGCGGTGGGCGGTGACGGGCGGTGACGCGGCGGCGGTGGGCGGGGAAGCGATTTCACGCTATCTCCCGCAGGTAAGTATAGGGGCTCTGGGGGGCGCCGTGACGGGCTTCACAGCCTAATATTACGCGGCGGAGCCCGTCACGCTCGTGGGAAGGAGGCCTAAATGTTACTTGGCATGTGGGGCTTTGAAGCCTCAAGTTAAAGAGGTTTTCCAGTGAAAAGTACTACTGATGACCTATCATCAGGATAGGTCATCAGTAGTCGATTGGCCGGGGTCCGTCACTCGGGATCCCGACTGATCAGCTGTGCGGGTGCAGAAATCGAGGAGCAGGCCCTCAGCTGAGGAGATAGCGGGGTAAAGAAATAGCAACCTGTCACAGAGGTTCTACTGTCTCCTCCCAACGGCTGGCTAAGAATCAGAACTCATTACTAAACAGTGGAGATCATGTTTAGTAACCTGGATTACCATAAATTCCTGTTTTGTCACCATGACACCAACATTTCTACTTCTGCGGTGGATTACCCATCTTGAATAAAAGTAGTCCACACAGAAAGTACGTTTTCAACAAGAACTGGGAACGTGCGGTCTTGTTCTTTTACTCAAACTTCTCCTCTTCCACATAACAAGGAAATAACTTGTACGTAGTAAGTTTAACAGTAACAGATTATAAGCAGGCTTACATCTCTCGCCTCTTTTCTCACTCTCGTGCAGTTCGGGTTCTCACAAGGCATAAATATCAACAGTCAACCTCCATCACTGGACCTCGTCTCTCTTTAACCTCCTGCTCTCAACTCTCCTCCTGACACACGACACTCAACTAACTCACATGCACAAAGACCAATACACATAAATAGACGGTTAAGGACCGCTGCGCGGTCACATAACCTTTCAGGTCTTGAGGTCCAAATTAGTCCGTACTTGGGTGCACCTTAGAAACCAAGGACTAAACTCAGAGACAGTTATCAGTTTCCTCAGATACGTAGAGTGCAGCCACGGCAAGTATATAGCTCACTCTGCATAAGGCGGGCGTACTGAGCGTTTATTAATACGTAGAGTTTTTTGTACAGGAAAGGAATGGGTCATAAGTCACAGCGTTAATCTCATTGGGTTAGACAAACATTAAGAATCATCCATTGTTCCGCAATCGGCATAGCGTGAGAATATATGAAATGTCCTTCAAATATCTGTTTTCCCGGCGTTATCTGGTTTCTTCCCATGTGATTGAGATGGTCAGCACAGCCAGTTCCTTTGTTGAAAGCTGGAGGCGTTGGGGGCTTTTTCTGATAATAGCTACACATCAGACATTCAGATTCGTTTTCTCAGAAGAATATAAACAGATGTCATGAAACACTGTACCATACCTCCTGCTCTAAACTTATTTCTACTTTGAATTATTGTATCTAGCGTCCATTTTGTATCTAGCGGCCATTTTGAGACAGATTCTTCCATATTATTAGCCTGTACCTTCTCAAGACAAATTGATACATTTTTTTAGACATCACCAGACATTAACCCTTTTATGCCTGGAGGTTAATACACATAGCACTAACTCAAATACCACTCATGAGCAAAAGAGCTAAAGGTGAGACAACCCTTTTAACCTAGTTGAAAATTAGTAGATAATTCTATAACAGTGACAAACCTAAAACCTAATATAGAAGGTTTGCAGTCAACGATTTTCTTTGATTTTTTTTTTTTTTTAATAGCATATGGAAATACAGTGGATTGCTATTGGATAACACTACTAGATTTACCTGCAAGGGGAAACCTGTTTATAACTTCATCAGTACCAGCACTTTTACGGAGTACACAGTGGTTGATGACATTGCAGTTGCTAAGATACATCCGGATGCACCGCTGGATAAGGTCTTCCTCATGGGTTGTGCATTCTCTACCGGATATGGGTCAGCTGTAAAAACTGCAAAGGTTAGTTCTATGTTTGATTTAGTTCTGTTCATTACCAGTTTAAAGATTATTTGTTTTTACATGTTTTTAAATTTTTTATGGCAGCTTATAAGACTGTGTAAGGACCAGTATCGCTGTCCATCATCTTACCTATAAATTTGTATACTAGTATATTTTATGTTTACTTTAATAAAAGAAACATACCTGTTGTGGCCCTAATCTTATGTCTGTATGCACAATGGGGCCCAAACTGAATGGAGCAGCCGGTGGCTTTCAGAACAGACATTTTCTTGATGGTGATTTAGGTCCCATTGCACACTTGTAGACCCCTTGAGCGGCCAAAACGAAAGAACCCCCACAAATGACCGCACTTTGAAAACTAGACACCCCTCATTTAGGTGGTAAAATAGACCGATAGAATTAGTGTTTATTTAGTAAAAGCACCAAGTTTGGGCAAAGTTTGAAAAAATTGTCATTTTTCACATTTTCAACTGCAATATGTCAAATATGTCAAAACATACTTTACAATTTTTTGATGCCATAAAATCAAGAAATGTTCTGCTATTGTGCAATAATAGAAGTCTTCATATTATTGGCAAAGTCTTAATCGGACATATCCACAGAAGAAAAAAACACTACATGCGGTGCTGTTTCTTCCAATATGTTGTGCTGGATCTGTGATGGATCCAAAAAGAAGCAGGGTCAGGCAGCAGGTTAGGTGCTAACCTGCTGCCTGACCCTGCTTCTTTTTGGACTTGACACATTGGGATTTCTGTGGATTCAATCCCTTTTTCAGGCGAGCAGCTATTTCCTTTGGAAGGGTCCCCCTATATGGTTGGTGAGTGCTGCTGTACCCCTCAGTCTTCACGTGGATCTGTGATGGAAACTGTATTTGTAGGTTCCAATGCAGATGTGAAGGCAGTCTTAGGGCGCCCACCCACTGGCGATTTTTTTTCCTTTGCGTTTTGCGTTTTTTCTCAAGAGCAATTAGTTTTGAATGTACTCCTGTCCACTGGCGTTTTTTGTTTCAGTCCGGTGCAATTTTTAACATAGGAACTGTCAGTTGCATATGTGTCCTTATTTTTCTCTTAATGCACCCATGAATGTCAATGTAAATTAACGCAAAAAGCCGCGAAAATGCCGCGAAAATGCCGCGAAAAAGCCGCGAAAACGCCGCGAAAAACGCGACGAAAACGCGCCAAAAACGCTGCGTTTTCAACGCACGAAAATCGCAAACGCCAGTGGGTGGGCGCCCTTAGGGTTCATACCCACTGGCGTTTTATTTTCTCTTGCGCTGCGCGAGCAAGTGAAGACACTTCCCTCGCAGTGCAAGAAAAAGGCTGTGATATCGTCAGTGTTTCCAACGGGGCCAGCAGCAGCAGTGCTAGCCCCATTGAAAACATAGGGAGAATATCACGGATTTCTGCCACAGCTGTCACAGCTGTGGCAGAAGTTTTCTTCATCCCCGCGGAAACTTGCTCTCGCAGCGCAAGAGAAAAAAAAAGCCAGTGAGTGTGAGCCCTTACAGAACCACTGTGGGTCACTGAACAAGTGATAGAGTTGTGAAGGAGCTGTGGCATGGTGAAAGACTCACTTCAGCTGATCAGCAGGGTGCCTGGTGTTGGAGCCAGGGTGATCTAGTATAGATAACTCATCCAGAGAAGAGATCATCAATTTTACAGGACTGGAAAACCACGTTTATGCTTTAGCTTTTCACATTTCCAGTAGTTGATGCAACTTTTCTATTGTTTCACTTATTACAGGTTAAACCCGGCTCTTCCTGCGTAGTATTTGGTCTGGGAGGAGTTGGCTTGTTTGTGATTATTGGATGTAAAGTAGCTGGTGCAGCCAAGGTTATTGGAGTTGATATAAACTGCGACAAATTTGCAAAAGCCAAAGAGCTTGGAGCCACTGAATGTATCAACCCCAAAGATTACGACCGACCTATCCATGAAGTGTTGGCAGAGATGACTGATGGCGGAGTAGACTATGCCTTTGAGGTTATTGGAAACATTGGAGTCATGGTATGTGGATGACAAAAAAAAATTACTATCATAAATTATGAAACATAACTGTAACCATAGTAGTTGATAGGGGTCAATCATTATTAATCAATAATCTAACATAAGAAAGATAAGGAAACAGTGTAATGAATGTGACATTAGTTATTTGGTTATATAATGTTATGTATTATATGTAAAACATTCCGGAAGTTGCTAGTAGAATTTGGATATAGAATCATATGTAAAAAGGTATATTCAAGCGTTTATTTGAATATTGATTTTAAAATACTAAATGTATGATTAATTAGATTTTATTCAGCTATCTTACTGAATACCAACTTACCAACTTTGTGCTGACTCCCAGTAGGTGGCTGGACCAGTTTTGTCTATGTGAAAAGTAGAAACAATGTCCCCTCTTTTGATGTGCAAATTGTTGATGGATCTTTAAGATTACATTCTGATTAAGTAGGTACTCAGGCAGCCAGGAGACAACCTTTATTATCACATGTAATTGTTTTATGTATAGTTCAAACAGCTTTGTTGATACCTTTTGTTTAAAAGGCTTTTGATTTACAGCCCTATTGTAATCTGTTGGAATGAGGGTTTGGTCAGCAAAAGTAGAATGAAACTAGGTATTGGAAACGCCTTCTTTCCAACTTGCATATAAACTAGCAATGTACAACAATAAACGGAATTCATTCTGATTTACTAAGTCTGTGTATAGTGGGTCATTATGGTTCTCAACTATGAGTACTCTATATAATATTTCCTCTTAATTTGGATACAGGCAACATTCGCATTTCGGTCTGCGTTCCAGACCCCCCACAGTTTATTTGGCGCCCAACGTGGGGCAGAAGCTAACTCCTTACCTGCAGCCGATACCTGACTACACTACCTGCCGACCAGCCGGACGAGAGGCCACGGGACCCCAGATCTACAAAACACCGGTATACGGTAAGCTCTTGACTTGCCACTCAAGCTCTGGGCTCTCCTGACTTCATTCAGTCCTCGTGTCGACAGGGGGTGAGTTGCTGTATGTTATATAGGATGCTTCTGCCTGTTATTTACGGTGTTCTTAGTGACCGTGCTAGACGGAAGAACCCTTGTGTGTATATTGCCATGTTGCCTGTAGTAATTGTTGAAATCTGTACGTTGATAGTCTGTGTCGTGTTAGCCATAATTTGCTTTTACTGAGTCTGTTATAATATCACCAGAAGTTCCCTTAGAAGAGAGGTCTGGTCTCCCCTAAACCCCCCTCTTAAGGAGTCCGTAAAACTATTCCAGGACCAGGGGTCCTTAGTGTACTGTGTGAAATAAAAGACTGTGTGAAATAAAAGACTGTGTGAAATAGAAGCCTGTGTGAAATAAAAGCCTGTGTGAAATAGAAACCTGTGTGACAAATAGAAACCTGTGTGACAAATAGAAACCTGTGTGACAAATAGAAACCTGTGTGACAAATAGAAACCTGTGTGACAAATAAGGTTCTGTGTGCCATAAGCTGTGTGAGAAAGGGAAGGGGGAGACGATTGCAGACAAGTGTATAAAATAGGACTTAGAAAAGCAGGAACCTTTAACTATGAGTTCTGGTAACAGTACGGGAAAAAGCATATGAAAGATATCAGAGACGCCGGTTTAGATAAAGGAACAGACAATATGGGAAACGTACAGGGCAAGCAGTATGCCTATATGGAAATCAGCTGGAGAAATAGTAAAAGACAAAGAAGGCACGTTAGCTGTGGGAAGAAGAATGTAGTAAGGTGTTTAGAATTTTGGGAGTCTTAGACCAGCAAGTTTGGGGAAAAGATTCAGAGATAGTCAAAAGGTTGTATAAAAATATGTTAGACAGATGGATTAAGGCAAGTATAGATACGGCAGTAAGGGGTTATCAGAGAAAGGAAATCCTCTTATAGTTTGTGTTCCTCTGGGACATAAAGCAAGTTCATGCAAAATCTGTGGACAATTATGTGACAAATAACCACTATTGTTTGTCTTGTAAGTCTTGTTGTTATGTAAACTAATCTTTGTTGTACGTCTTAGTGTTCTTGTAATGTCTAATTTCTAAGTGTAAGAAAGTTATACCCCACTCACATCTGTGGGGGTTCAAAAGAACAATGCACGGTAATAATAGTTGCTATCTGGAGTGGTGAATATTAGTATGTGGGTAGAAATGGGCATAAGTTGTATTGTGTTTGTCATTGGGTAGCCTATTCTGAGCGAATCGTGTAAAAACCGCGGTACTAAGAGTTTTTCTTATCTATACATAATTCGCTCATTATTGGAAGTCTGGTGTACAGTAAATACAATCCCAATTTCTACTTCACATATTATCAGTCCGTATAGGAATGAGAAAAAAAAAAAACCCCTTAGTGAGTGTGAATTTGCAGTTTTGTAAGGTGGGGGCAAGTGTATTACATTCTGGGTTAATCTTAAATAGACAGCCCAGGTTATTTACACACAATAGAAGATGGTCACAGGCAGTGGAACCTGTTATACAGCTTTGCTATCTGTCTGGAGAAGTTTCTCTGTAGACTAGAGGGCCTACTTGTCTTTGCAAAGAAATGTGAATTGAGAATTGGTTATATTTTGCTGCACAAGAAAAAGCCCCTATGTTGTATTATATTAAATATATATATATACTTTGTTCAATATGGGAAGTTCTATGAACAGTAAATACAATCCCAGTTTCTACTTCACATGAGATACTTGTGTTATATGGTATATACTGTCCGGTGGCTAGAAACTAAATGAGGCAAGAAAGACCAAACGCTGAGCCAGATCACAGGGGGTGGAGCTAGGTGATGTAAGGAGATGGGAGGGAAGAACAATAGGAAGAGGTCTTCCACCCTCAACACAGACCAGCCTAGGAGAGAAGTATACGTCTTGTAATTACTAATAATTAATGCTGTTTAAAGTCTGAATGTTTTAGTTGCTTATTAATATCTTAGCTATTGTTCTGTTTCATAGAGATAAAATTCAGTGTCATAGAAAGGAAGACAGACGCTGATGAAATAAGAAACTTGTAATGAATTATGTGAATTACACGGTCTTAAAAATAGAGAACATATAGGGATTTTTAAGATATATTTTAGTTTTTTTTGCTTTTTGTGTAAATGTCAGTTCTGTAATTGGTTGGACGTCTATATCACTGCTAAATGCTGTTAGTACTGCACTGTCTCTGAAAGAATGTTCTGTAGGAGAGACATGCAAACGACCAGCATCGAAGGAGTGGAGCTAGATAATGTAAAAGTAGGTAATGTTTCATCCTTCTTTTGTCTACAAAGGAGGGGGTGAGGAGCTTGGGCAGTTAGGAAATTTTTTTCTTCTTAAATTTGATGAGACATTGCAGGCAGGATCAGATTAATAATGAATTTGCTTAAATAATATCATATTTCAATGCTTGTGGATTATTCTGCCTTGTTGTAATTCATGTCTGTTATTTGTACTAATATCTTACAAGCCTTATCTGCATCCATCAAATTTTCACCGGATGGATCGGTACAGGTTGAGACCTCAAGTGACAGTTCAGAGGAGGTTTGTAAACTAACTGCTCTCTTGGTAGATCCGGCTCATGCATTTGTCTTGATAGCTACTGCAGAAACTCAGCTTTCCGCAGGTCCTGACAAATAGTAAGCCACCTCCAAGACAAACTCCAATTCCTGAGTCATTGCTTAGCACAAGGAACTGGATATCTGACATAGGTGATCCAGGTATTGCAGGTCAGCAATTTCAGAATTTTTAAATTTAATTTTTATATTTTTTTTGCAACAAGGTTCTGATCTATTTTAATAGAATACCAGCTTGATTATCTAGCAGTAATTGGTGCAAGGGGTTTCAGGAGTGCCAATTCAGCTGGCAGAAACTGAACCACTAGAGGTAATGTTTAAAGGGTCACGATGCCTCATGCGCTTCCTTGTGCTGGAAAGTCCTGAAAGCATATTGGGAACCGAAATGATGGGATCCTTGGGATCTTGTATCGAACTTCACTCGTCCGGTGAGGCTCGTATACACCCCAGGTCTGAAAGTCACCCGACCTTCGGTCGGATGGCAGCAGACCTAGCGACACCTCTCCCTGTCTTCACTTTTACGCACGCAGAGAAACAAGTTCTTAGTGTCGTTCCTTTGAGCCTTTGGGCTACCAGTCAGACGGACCTCACAGACTGTCTGTATTTGTTTGTATTTAATTTCAGAGGAAAGCAGTACTGTTGGATAGTGCTGCCACAAGGGGCACAGTATAGCCCAATACCAGTTCACCAGATGCATGAAGCCGGTATTAGACGCCTGGCCAATTCCCGAGGGCACCGCCCTCTTGTAATATGTTGATGATTTGTTTTTATTTTCTTTTATGTACTGCTGACACAAATAGTTACCTCAATGCATCACTAAGCCTTTTGTGTTTCCTCCATCAGAGTAGAATGGCTGCAAAGCCAGCAAAGAGAAACTTCTTAGATCACACCATGGTGATCTACACCCCACATGACATACATGGTATCCTGACACAGGTAAGCCGTAGACATCTGTCTCTTGCTAGACGGATCAAAATGGAACTTGCATTTACACTCTTCATCCAATGTCTCATTTCAACGTTGCACCACTTTGAATCCGGCCACCTTATTGCCATTAGGTGACACTGATTCAAATGGGGGAGTAAGTACAGAGGACCAGCTTTTTGCAAATTCTCTGACTGATGAAGAGGAGGCCTTTTTGACGCAGAACACCAGCATGATTGTGACAGCTGGGTTCGCACATGTCACTGACAAACCCCTCCTAAACCCCCACCTTGAAATGTTTGTGGATGGATCTAGATACCTGAATGACAAAGGAAGGTTTGTAACAGGTTTTGAAGTAGTCACACTGAATGAGATGCTTGTACAAAAGCCACTGCCGCCACACATGTCAGCGCAGGAACTGAGGCCTGTACGATTGAAAAATATACCACTACTAATATCTACACTGATTCCAGGCTCGTCTTTGGTACTGCACACGATTATGGACCCATCTGGCGGTCCAGGAGCTTTCTCACGGCACAAGGCAAGCCCAATAAGCTATCATGTTGCCAGGACAGGTGGCCATAATAAAGGTTAAAGCACACACGCAGGGGCAGTCACCAGAGAACAAGGGGATAGGGCAGCCAAGGCTGCAGCCCTCCTGGACAGGACGCAAGACCCCTTGTGCTGTAAGTTGGATCTTGGTCCCACCACTCTTGTTGATTTGGGATTTGGCATCCTACGGGACGTAGATGATGTACCAGCGGCTGCCTACCCCCACCTCGCCGCCCTAGCTCACGGGAAAGTGCATGCCTCTCGGAATGCCATGGTTTCTGTTATGGACAAGGTATGGTATGCTCCAGGGTTGGACAGGTTGGCGAAGGCATATGTGAAGGCATGTGAAGTGACCACTGTATCCTATTCAGAGATTACAAATCGATTACATCCAGCTTCCCAAATCAGGCAGGTATGAGTACGTCCTTGTGTGCGTGGACCTGTTCAAAGCCACCGCACAATGTACAGTGACTAAACTTGTGTCAGAACTTGTATGTAGATTTGGGGTACTAGAGACAATTGAGAGTGACAGAGGTACACAGTTTACAGGTTAAGTGATGCGAGAGGTGATGTCAGCCTTGGGGTGGAACAAGCGTTTTACACTCCATACCACCCGCAGAGTTTAACAGAGTTGAAAGAACTAAAATGATATGCTTAAGTTAAAAGAAGTGTTTGGCTCTATGCCAAGATTAGGCCTGTACCATCCACAGGCCCTACAGCAGGGGTGTGATAAGGTTATTGAATATGTACAAGAACTATGTCGTAAACTGAAAATAACACCCGATCTAGTGTTTTCCCCAATTCCAGACCCTGACAACCTAGAGGGGACTCATTTCTTGCCACCTGGAGATTGGGTGGTCACAAAAAGACACGTAGTAAAGGCCTTGGACCCAAGGTTTGACGACCATACCAAGTTCTGTTGTCAACGCCTACTTCTGTAAAAGTGGATACATGCCTCCCACTGCAAGAAAGTTCCCGAGCCAGAGGAAAAGTGATGGGTGGGATCCCGGCGTTGTTTGGGTGGGGGAGGTAATGGACATTTTGATTTTGACTTTTGCATTTGTCTTATTGGACTATCTTCTTATTGGGAAACACCACTACGAACGATCCACATGGAGAAGCGATGGACTGGATGTGCAAATATTTCCCACACGTGTATGCCCAACCTCAGGAGTGGAGAGGACATTTTGCGGACTTGTCTATTATCTGTCCCCACTCCTGTAGAGACTCTTCGAGACATACCCAAAAATACACCCCTTTAAGTGTCTAATATGACAATGACGATATTGATGTTGATAAATCTAAGATTACTGTATTGTAAACTTGATTGACTTGCAATATTTGATATTATGTCTTCATATCTTGATGGACATAGAGTGCACCATTCCTACCTGGGAACCCGACACCTATGGGTGACAGAACCAGGAGATAATGGTGGCTCTGATGTCCAAATGAGGGAATGATAGGGGTCAATCATTATTAATCAATAATCTAACATAAGAAAGATAAGGAAACAGTGTAATGAATGTGACATTAGTTATTTGGTTATATAATGTTATGTATTATATGTAAAACATTCCGGAAGTTGCTAGTAGAATTTGGATATAGAATCATATGTAAAAAGGTATATTCAAGCGTTTATTTGAATATTGATTTTAAAATACTAAATGTATGATTAATTAGATTTTATTCAGCTATCTTACTGAATACCAACTTACCAACTTTGTGCTGACTCCCAGTAGGTGGCTGGACCAGTTTTGTCTATGTGAAAAGTAGAAACAATGTCCCCTCTTTTGATGTGCAAATTGTTGATGGATCTTTAAGATTACATTCTGATTAAGTAGGTACTCAGGCAGCCAGGAGACAACCTTTATTATCACATGTAATTGTTTTATGTATAGTTCAAACAGCTTTGTTGATACCTTTTGTTTAAAAGGCTTTTGATTTACAGCCCTATTGTAATCTGTTGGAATGAGGGTTTGGTCAGCAAAAGTAGAATGAAACTAGGTATTGGAAACGCCTTCTTTCCAACTTGCATATAAACTAGCAATGTACAACAATAAACGGAATTCATTCTGATTTACTAAGTCTGTGTATAGTGGGTCATTATGGTTCTCAACTATGAGTACTCTATATAATATTTCCTCTTAATTTGGATACAGGCAACATTCGCATTTCGGTCTGCGTTCCAGACCCCCCACATAGTCATAGTGAATTTTTTTTATTATACTTTTTGTGTTTTTCCATTAGACATCTGGTCTTTCATCCAGTTTCTTTGGCTGTGGAAAAACTGTGATTGTAGGCATAGCTCCTTCAAATGCTACCATGACATTTGATCCAATGTTAATGCTGACCGGGCGAATTCTGTGTGGATCTGTTTTAGGAGGTAATACATTATATAGAACCCTTTGAGCTCTGGCATTAGAACGTGTGTAAAGGCTGTGCCATTGGTGGTGATTTTCATTTGTATCGTACAACGCAAAGGTAGTCAACCACATTGTATAAAAGT
Organism: Eleutherodactylus coqui; assembly: GCF_035609145.1. Taxonomy (NCBI): domain Eukaryota; kingdom Metazoa; phylum Chordata; class Amphibia; order Anura; family Eleutherodactylidae; genus Eleutherodactylus; species Eleutherodactylus coqui. Next base: position 242,681 of record NW_027102320.1, on the reverse strand, counting down.
TGACTTGAGTCTGTCAACAGGTGAATGAATAATAAAGCCAACAGCAGCACTCACATGGATTCTCACCAGACTGATCTCAGTCGTTCTACTGCAAGTGCAGTGAGGAGCAGATAGATGCAGCAGCCCAGCTTGGTCTGGATCACGACCCGATAGCCAGTAGAAGTGTAAAACAAAGACCAGGCAGCATCAGATGAATTTTTCAAGATAGCTTCAAACTCTTTATTCCTCTTTCCTTTGATGGAGGAATAAAGAGTTTGAAGCTATCTTGAAAAATTCATCTGATGCTGCCTGGTCTTTGTTTTACACTTCTACTGTCAACAGGTGAAAGTCTGAGCTGAATACCAACAGTAAATCAAGGTGCATTTGGGTAAAATGAAGCACATTGGAGTTACTAATTAAGAATCCTGTATGCCTCACAGAACAGTAACATCATGAAGTTCACAGTAGTAACCCCAATTTGCCTAGTTTAAACTACAGTAGATCTGCCTGATTTTAACCCCATATGTTTCAAACTGCTTATGCTTATTTGAGGCAAATTGGAGTTTCTAATGAGAGACATATAGATTTACTAAGCGCCGCATTTCCTGTGCCGGGGTTAGCATAGCTTTCTCTGGTGCACCATAAACTAAATACATAAATGTGATTCTCCAGGGCAGCCATACCCCCTCCTGAGAAGCTCCCCGCATTCTGTGAAAAAGTGCCAGGAACGGTGCAGAAAGAAGAAAAGTCTTATGCAAATGCCCGACTCGCTGCTGAGCCTGTCTGCTGGCCGTCATCACGGCACAGCAGGAGGAGTCTGGAAGCTGAGCAACTGCACAGCCTAAAGAAAACCCTGCTTTCCTTCTGGTCCGGATGGCAGGGGTTTGGACACCTGACATCAACAATATAGACTTAGATTACCATCTGCCATTTGAATACCCCTGGAATAGCAGATCTTCAGTCGATGTTGGCCAGAGGGCAGGGTAACTACACAGACATAAGCATGTGGCGCTAATGTTTGATTGTAAATTCATTGGGAAAAAAAGTAAGGCGGGGCATACACTAAATAATTTCTAACAGCTCCTTAAGGACCAGACTATTTTGGCCAATAAGGAACAAACAAATTTGTTTTCATATCCTCTTATTCCAGAAGTAATCTGTTTTATTTTTCCATCAGGATAGCTGTACGGGGGCTTGTTTTTTTAATGCAGGTAGAGTTGTATTTTTTTTCAATTGCAACATAAGTTCCAACATATCAGTTTGCTTCGTTTCTCTTTTTGTGTTTTGCATTGTTTTGCTTTGTATCATGTAGTAAAACAAATTATAATCATTATATAACAACAACAATTTCCACAGGACTTTACAAACCAGCGGGTACATGTACGGACCAAATAAGGCATTACATACAATATTACTAATAAGTAATCTGAACAATAGGAGCGAGGGCGCTTCACAGCAAGAAGTTAGGATCTATGAGGAATAAGGGATGACACATCTGATGCACTTTTTGCCATCAGCTTCTTGTGGACTATGAATAACAATTCTGTTTGTTGGGAAAAGTTTCAAGAGTAAAGATGATGTGCCAAAACTTGTGGAGGACTATATGAATAAGAAATTTGAGCTTGATGGTCTGATAACTCACAAATTACCACTTAAGAAGATCAATGAAGGATTTGAACTTCTGCGCAAGGGAGAGAGGTATGCTTTAAGTCTTAAAATAATCCAATTGTAAACTAATATAAAAATTATATTGTAAAATGACAATAAACTTAAAGGGGTTTTGTCATTGGAAGTTTAATTTTAATATGGGTACTTTTCTGCCCAGCACAGCCTAAAATGTGACCCAGCCTTCAAATTAAATACTTTATTTTTGCTGCCATGCTCCCCTTGTGTCCGTTTGTCAACTGTCCATTTTGGTTTACATGAGCAGCAATGGCAGCGCAGCACTTCCGCCTCTGGCCAGCAGGGTCAATTCCCATGAGAAATAGCACTGTAGTACTACTTCCACGCTCACAGCAATACTTTTGCCCATTTCACTATGCTACAATATACAGTCTAGTTCCACCTACTTCACTTCAGCACGGCCATGTCAAGACTCCAGTTTCCTATAGCCATTCACGCTGCAGATTCAAAGAGCGACTATTCAAGTATAACAAGTTATGGAGCCATCAATGCTGTTTGCCCACTGTGTCCAAAACCGCCAGGGATTTAGCAGTTCTGACCGTGGAGTGAACACTGAGTCACTAGTAACATAACATTCAGTGCCCTTGATGAAAATAAAAGGCTCACAAGGAAAGCTACTTCATTGGAAATGTAAGAATTGGGCTTCGGCATAGTCACATGACCTGTTGGAAATCTCAGAGCATGGCATACATCTGGAAGAGGGAGTACAGTGCAGGACTCTTACTGGGTTGCCAGAAATAAGTCTTAGAACGTATTTTGCAAATGACAAAACCCCTTTAAAGGTCCAGCATATACCTAGTGTACAGAAATGACACAAACCTACTACAGATGAAAAATGTGATTGTTCTCAGCAAGAGAGACCAAATAATCTTGTAGATATGCCTTTTAATGGCTAACAAAAAACATGATGTTATAACGAGCTTTCCAACCTACCGAATATACTTGAATATAAGCCGAGTCAATAGGTTTTACCACAAAAAACTGGGAAAACGTATTGACTCGAGTATAAGCCGAGCTATACTCGAGTATATAGTGGGTAAAAAAAAAAATCTCCATACTCACCTTCCAGCCGGCGCTGTCACCCCCGCTGTCCTCTCTGCTTGGCTCTGTCATCTCTGTCACTGCTGTGTAAGTAAGCGCTGTGATTGGATTGAGCTCCAGCAAATCACAGCTGGCACTCGATCCAATCACAGCACTTTCTTACACAGCGCTGATGGCGGGGGATTTGAAAGCCAAGCAGGGAGATGACAGTGGGGTAAGTTCTAAAGCAGCTTGTGATTGGCTTTGAATGATCGAGCGCTGGCTGTGATTGGCTGGCGCTCAATCCAATCACAGCGTTGATGGCGGGGATGACAGAGCCGAGCAGAGAGGATGGTGGGGAATGACAGCGGGGAGGTTTCCAGTAGCCTGCCGCATCTCGCCGGGAACACAAGAATTCAAGCAGCTTGCCGCACCACCGCCGGGGACACAGATGCCGAGTGAGAGAGGAGTATGGAGTTTTGTTTTTTTTTAATTCTTCCTTGACTCAAGTATAAGTCGAGGGGGGCTTTTTCAGCACAAAAAAATGTGCTGAAAAACTAGGCTTATACTCGAGTATATATGGTATTTTAATTTAGGGACCATAAAACTTTCACATCCCTTATCGTTGGACTAATTAAGTATTTAATCTCTACTCATCCTGTAATCACACCATGGCTGTGTGCCTATGTAATATATATATATATATATATATATATATATATATATATATATATATATATATATATATATCTTTCTGGATCCATTCCTTTTAAACCTGAGGGAGAACCCCGAGTAGATTCAAAAGCTCGCTATAGCATCCATGTTTTCTTGTTAGCCATTAAAATCTATTATATTTACAAGATTACTTGGTTTCTCTCACTGAGAACAATCACATTTTGCTCCACTGGCTAACACGGTACCAAACTGTTTTCTCTTAAAGGAGATGTCCCGAGGCAGCAAGTGGGTCTATACACTTCTGTATGGCCATAATAATGCACTTTGTAATATACATTGTGCATTAATTATGAGCCATACAGAAGTTATAAAAAGTTTTTTACTTACCTGCTCCGTTGCTAGCGTCCTCGTTCCCATGGAGCCGACTAATTTTTGGCCTCCGATGGCCAAATTAGCCGCGCTTGCGCAGTCCGGGTCTTCAGCAGTCTTCTATGGAGCCGCTCGTGCCAGAGAGCGGCTCCGTGTAGCTCCGCCCCGTCACGTGCCGATTCCAGCCAATCAGGAGGCTGGAATCGGCAGTGGACCGCACAGAAGAGCTGCGGTCCACGGAGGCAGAGGATCCCGGCGGCCATCTTCAGAAGGTGAGTATGAAGACGCCGGACCGCCGGGATTCAGGTAAGCGCTGTGCGGGTGGTTTTTTTAACCCCTGCATCGGGGTTGTCTCGCGCCGAACGGGGGGGGGGGTTTAAAAAAAAAAAACCCGTTTCGGCGCGGGACATCTCCTTTAATACAGATGATAAATGTCTTAAAATATTAACCCTTTCACGACCACTAGCATTTTGGGTCTTCTTGCCCATAGCAAGATTTCACATTTAGATAGCTGCATTTTAAAGGGGATTTTTTTTGGTCTTAAAATACCCCAAAGTGGTGTTTTTCTTTCCTTTAACCGTTCCTCATAGGACATGGTTTGCGGACCGCTCACCATTTTGGTAACTCTTCACTGAGCTTGCTCCAGTTTCTTAATATCTTTTTTATATTGGGGTACCTAAAACTGAATACAGTATTGCAGATGAAGTCTGACTATGGATGAGTAGAGGGGGAATAATTACCTCATGTGATCTAGATTCTATGCCTTTCTTAATAAATCCCAGAATTGTTTGCCTTTTTTGCTGCTGCATCAAACTGTTGACTCGTGTTCAGTCTGTGATCGATTAGTATTAGAGATGAGCGAGCACGCTTGGATAAGTCAGTTACTCGAGTGAGCATCGCTCGTCTCGAGTAACTGCATACTTGTCCTAGCATATGCTCAGGGGCGGCAGGCGGCGGGGGGTAGCGGAGGGGAGCAGGGAGGAAAGTGAGAGAGATCTCTCTCTCATGCCTGCCGCCGCTCACACCCACTCACCGCCGCCGCATATGCTCGGACAAGTATGCAGTTACTCGAGACGAGCGATGCTCGCTTGAGTAACTGACTTATCCGAGCGTGCCCACTCATCTCTAATGAGTATACTTAAGTAGTTTTCACATGTGCAGCTAATGAAAACCAGATATTTTTAAATCCATTTTAATTTTCTGAATGTGGAGGTTTTTTTTATTCTGTTGACCGTACATGACTATGGGCGATGTCCTGTTCTCTTTGCCGCATGCATATACTTTAAAGTATAAATAGTAAGGGATTCGCACAATCAGAACGAGTTGACCCATCAACTTCTCTGGCAGACTTTTCTAGCCATGTTCTGTGACATGCAGAGGTCATTGTGCATGGAGTGGGGGGTGGCGAGCTCTGATTAACTATTGTGAATAATGTTATCTTTATATGTTATCTTTTATAAGCCTGAGGAAGAGCCCTAAGTAGGTTTGAAAGCTTGCTATAACATAATTTATCTTTGTTAGCCATTAAAAGGTATCATATCCACAAGATTACTTGGTTTCTCTTACGGAGAACAATCACATCTTTATATACGTGTTACCTTCCATTGTAATCCTTCCGGTGATAATAAGATGACTGCCAAAAAGTTTTTTCTACAGAATCAGATGTGTGAGAATTTTATTAAGCTTAAAGGGGTTGTCCCGCGCCGAAACGGGTTTTTTTTTTTTTTAACCCCCCCCCCCCGTTCGGCGCGAGACAACCCCGCTGCAGGGGTTAAAAAAACAACCCGCACAGCGCTTACCTGAATCCCGGCGGTCCGGCGTCTTCATTTCATACTCACCTGCTGAAGATGGCCGCCGGGATCCTCTGTCTCCATGGACCGCAGGGCTTCTGTGCGGTCCATTGCCGATTCCAGCCTCCTGATTGGCTGGAATCGGCACGTGACGGGGCGGAGCTACACGGAGCTACACGGAGCCCCATTCAGAAAGGAAGAAGACCCGGACTGCGCAAGCGCGGCTAATTTGGCCATCGGAGGGCGAAAATTAGTCGGCACCATGGAGACGAGGACGCCAGCAACGGAGCAGGTAAGTATAAAACTTTTTATAACTTCTGTATGGCTCATAATTAATGCACAATGTACATTACAAAGTGCATTATTATGGCCATGCAAAAGTGTATAGACCCACTTGCTGCCTCGGGACAACCCCTTTAATGATCACTGTGTAAACTGCAGAATTTTTAGGAGTTGTTTTTGTAGATCGTGAAATTGAAAATTTTAGACAATTGCCAAAGTCCTTAAATCTGTTTAACATAAGAACATCATTTATAGAATTGATCATTTTTTATGACACATTTCCTTTAACCCCTTAGTGACCAAGCCTGTTTGCGCCTTAATGACCAGGCCAAATTTTGCAAATCTGACATGTGTCACTTTAACATGGAAAAACACCAGAAAGATTTTGCATATCCAAGCGATTCTGACACTGTTTTTTCGCCACATGTTGTACTTCAATTAGGCGGAAAAAAAAGACGAATAGAATTTGTGTTTATTTATTAAAAGCGCCAAAATTGGGAAAATTTTGAAAAAATCGTCATTTTTTCAGATTTCTAACTGCAATATCTCAAATATGTGCAAACATAATATAGAAATTTTTGCTAAGATTTATATTTCCATCCGTTTACTTTATTTTGGGCGCACATTGGAAAAACTTTCTTTTTTTTAACCTTTTAGGAGACGTACAAATTTAACATTTTTTTTTTAGCATTTTGAGGAACACTTTGTTTTCCTACACCAAGCCAAGATTGGAAAGGCTCATGAGTGTCAGAATAATAGATACCCCACAAATGACCCCATTTTAAAAACTACACCCCTTAGTGTATTCACTGAGGGGTGTCATGAGTATTTTGACCCAACAGTTTTTTTTCAGGAATTAATTTAATTTAGAGGAGAAAAAATAAAATTTCATATTTTTAGAAATCTATCATTTTAAAGACATATTTTTTTTTCTATAGTTTATATGAAAATGAGGATTTACACCCCAAAATGGATACCCATGTTTCTACCGTGTTCAGAAATATACCCATTGTGGCCCTAATGTTATATCTGAGTCCACAACGGGGCCCAAAATGAAAGGAGTAGTCAGTGTCTTTCAAAACAGAAATTTTGCTTGAAGTCCTTTTAGACCCCATAGCACACATGTAGAGTTCTTGAGCGCCCAAAACCATAGAAAACCCCCACAAATGACCCCATTTTGAAAACTAGACCCCTTAAGGAATTTATCTAGGGGTGTACTGCATATTTTGACCCCACAGTTTTTGAATGAATTCAAGCCAATCAGAAGGAAAAAATTGTGATTTTCGTTTTTTTGGCAATTCTGTCATTTTAAAAACAGCTTTTTTTTTACAGTACACATATGAATGAAGACTTGCACCCAAAAATGGATACCCCTGTTTGTTCCGTGTTCAGAGACATACCCATTGTGGCCCTAATCTTATATCTGGATGCACAACAGGGCCCAAAATGAAAGGAGTAGTCAGTGGCTTTCAGAACATAGATTTTGCTTGAAGTCCTTTTAGGCCCCATTGCCCACTTGTAGAGTTCTTGAGCACCCAAAACCATATAGAACCCCCACAAATGACCCCATTTTGAAAACTACACTCCTTAACAAATTTATCTAGGGGTGTACTGTGTATTTTGACCCCACAGTTTTTGAATAAATTCAAGCAAAGCAAAAGGAATAAATTAGGATTTTTGTTTTTTTGGCAATTCTGTCATTTTAAAAACAGCTTTTTTTGTACAGCACACATATGAAGGAAGACTTGCACCCCAAAATGGATACCCCTATTTGTGGTGTTTTCAGAAATATACCCATTGTGGCCCTAATCTTATGTCCGCATGCACAACGGGGCCCAAAATGAAAGGAGTAGTCGGTGGCTTTCAGAACATAGATTTTGCTTGAAGTCCTTTTAGGTCCCATTGCCCACTTGTAGAGTTCTTAAGCGCCCAAAACCATAGAGAACCTCCACAAATTACCCCATTTTGAAAACTAGACCCCTTAACGAATTTATCTAGGGGTGTACTGTGTATTTTAACCCTACAATTTTTGAATAGATCTAAGCGACGCAGTAAGAAAAAATTACGATTTTCATTTTTTGGGCTATTGCGTCAATTTAAGAACAGTTTTTTTTGTACAGCACACATATAAATGAAGACTTTCACCCCAGAATGGATACCCCTGTTTGTCTTGTGTTCAGAAACATACCCATTGTGGCCCTAATAGACTTACAGGACACATGGCTAGGCCTAAAATGAAAGGAATACCCGTTGGATTTCAGGGTACAACTGAATAAATTCCAGGCCCAATTGCCCACTTATAGAGCCATTGAGCGGCCAAAACTATAAAGAACCACCTCAAATGACCCCATTTTGAAAACTAGACCCCTTAACAAATTCATCTAGGGGTGTACTGCGTATTTTGACCCCACAGTATTTGAATGAATCTAAGCAAAGCAGAAGGAAAAAGTTACAATTTTCAATTTTTTTGGCAATTTTTTAAATTTAAAAACAGCTTTTTTGTACAGTGTACATAGGAATGAAGACGTTCACCCCAAAATGGATACCCCTGTTTGTCCCGAGTTCAGAAACATACCCATTGTGGCCCTAATTTACTTACAGGACCCATGGCAAGGCCTATAAAGGAGGGAACACCCATTGGATTTCAGGGCACAGCTGAATAAATCCCAGGCCCCATTGCTTATTTGTACGGAATAAAAATTGACTCCCTAAAAATTCCCCCCCCCCCCCCCCCGCCCCACACACACTCCGAGCCCTTTTTGGCATTTGCAAATCTTAGATAAAAGTAATAATGTGAACTGTGTGGTATTTCCGAAGACAGGAGTAATTATGGAGGCTGGTTGGAATGGGCCCATGGGGCAATAAGACCGGTATCCCCCCTCCTCTCATGCTTTTTGGGGGTATTTCGTGACCTTAGTGGCAGGGACGGGGTGTGAAAAGTGGCGTTCCGTGAGTCTCCGTAAGCTTGATGAGGTGCGGTGGTCTCGCACAGAAGGCGCTCAACAAGCTGCTCCTGGAACTGCATGAAGGCGAACATTCCCGGGGCTTCTTGTAAAATACGTATTACAGGTAGCGGTCTGAATAACGCCGGGCTCTTGCAGCCGTAGGCGGAATCTGCTTGCGGAGGCCTGCAGCGGATACCATCTGTGAGCCCGGCTGTGACCCTGCGTACGGCCACGTAATGTACTGCGCATAACTGCCTACTCACACAGCCCGTACACAATGTGTTTGCATATGGGCTGCGGGTATATCCGCGGTCATAGAGCACAGTGGGCTCTAGGTCGCGGATATCTGCGGTAAAATATAGCATGCCATGTTCTGTTTCTGCGAGTGGATTACGTAATTCTGACCCACTAATTAAGGGAATTGTGTAATCCAATGCATGCGATTGATCCGTGGATTACCGCTGATCAAGCACATGCAGAACCCATAATTCCTCTCCGGTCATGCGTAACCGGCCTAATGTTATATCGCTAATTTATCACGTGACCGGGGACCGCTCAACGAGGCCTCCGGTCACTGCTCCAAGCACTCAGCAAGGAGATTTAAAATTTCCTGGGCTCCCTGGCTCCTGTGAATGTGTCCGGCATTTTGCCGGCGGGCGCAGTACACCTTTATTTTGTTTGTATTTCCCGCACTGTCGCTTAGCGCTGACGTGGGTACCTGCAGCCCGTATACAACGTAGTTGCGTATGGGCAGCGGGTATATCCACGACCACTGAGCACAATGGGCTCTATGTTGCGGATAGCCGCGGTAAAATAGAACCTGCTGCATTCTCTTTTCTGCGAGTGGATTATACAATTCCGACCCACTAATGTAAGCGGAATTGTGTAATCCAATGCGATTGATCTGCGTATTACCGCGGATCAGACGCATGCGGAATCCGTAATTCCTATCCAGTCATGTGAGACCGACCTAAGGTAGATCGCTACCTTTTTATCACGTGACCAGGGACCGCTCAACGGGGCCACTCGTCACTGCTCCAGGCTCTCGGCGACCGTTGTTCGCCTGGGAGCAAGGAGATTTTAAGTTTCCTGGGCTCCCCGACTCCTGCGCATGTGTCCGGTATTTTGCCGGCGGTCACATATGCAGAATCCGGGTAAGTTCACGGATGAGGATCGCGTCGGGGTGCAAATACGGAGGCCTTCGGTAAAAAGTTTCATCTCCTCTCACCGATCGCATTGGTGAGGGGAGATGAAACTTCAATTTTAAAAAAAAACCTTTTTTACGTGATCGCCATTATCCATTGTATAATGGCGAACCCATGATCAGGAACCACTCACCGCGGCCCCCAGTGAAATCTCCAGGCTCTTGGCTCAGTTTTGTAGCCAGGAGCAGGGAGAATTTCAATTATCCTGGCAATCCACAGCTTTTGCACATGCGTCCGCCATTTTGGCGACGGGCGTGTGCGCAGAAGCTGGGGTAAGGTCCGCGGATAAATCTGGGGGCCTTATGTACGTACTTTCATTCTCCCTTACGGATATGATCCGTGAGGGAAGATGAAACGTACGCTTTTTAAACTTTTCTAAAACTTTTTTAAACCTTTTTTAACTTTTTTTTTTTTTAAACTTTTTTACACTTTTTTTAAAACTTTACATGATCACTGTCATCCATTGGATGACAGTGATCATGTCCCCAATGACATCCCTCTGCTCTTGGCTACACATGGCAGCCAGGAGCAAAGGGATTTTGAATTTCCCGGGGCTCGAGCCCCTCTGTGCACGCGCCCGATGTCATTCATCGGGCGCGCATGCACAGACGGGCACTTCGGGTCCTGGGACATCAGGACATCGCAGAGGACCCGAGGTGAGTATTTTCACCTCCCCTCATGGATCCGATCCATGAGGGGAGGTGAAACTAGCACTTTATTTTAACTTTTTTAACTTTTTCACGATCGCCGCTATCCATTGGATAGCGGCGATCGTGGGCCCAGGGACCGCTCACCGCGGTCCCCGGTAACACCTCCTGGTTCCCGGCTACCTTCAGGAGCCGGGAGCCAGGTGATTTTGAATTTGCCGGGGGCTCCTGGGCTTCTGCGCGTGCGCGTGACGTCATCGTCTGGCGCGCATGCGCAGAAGAGCGGCTGCGGGTCCGGGAGGACCAGATCTCCGGGGGACACCGCCGACAAGCCAGGTAAGAATTTTCAGCTGCCCTGGTGGATCCGATCCATCAGAGCAGCTGAAACTTTAACTTTTTGGGCACTTTTATTTACCGTATTTTCCGGACTATAAGGCGCACATAAAATGCTGAGAATTTCTCAGAAATAGAAAGTGCGCCTTATAATCCGGTGCGCCTTATATATGAACCCGACAGTCCAGGTGCTCCCCGACTTGCGAACAGGTTCCGTTCCGGGAGCCCGTTCGCAAGTCCGTTTTGTTCGCAAGTCAAACAAGTAGTAGTATGGAGTGGGATCGCGGGTGGATCCTGCTCCATACAACGTCGGGTGCCGGCTGTTCTTACAGCGGGCACCCGGCGGCAGCAGTTCCGACGAGCCGCGCCGCTTGTCAGAACTGTTAACACTTTAAATACCGCTCTGACAGCGGTATTTAAAGTGTTAACAGTTCTAACGAGCGGCGCGGCTCATCAGAACTGCTGCCGCCGGGTGCCCGCTGTAAGAACAGCCTGCAACCGATGTTCAGGGGGCCCGTACAGCGTCCCACGATGAGATCGCGGGACGCTGTGCGGTTGCTAGGCAGCCGGGGACCTCCTGAAAGGCCCCAGGGCTGTCTATGCAGAGTGCCCATCTAGCGCACGACTTGCTAGGCGCTCTGCATAGACAGCCCTAGGGCCTTTCAGAAGGCCCCTGGCTGCCTAGCAACCGCGATCTGACCGGACAGGCTTCTATCAGGCTTGATAGAAGCCTCTCCGGCCCCTGCACAGCACTAATGTGCTGCGCCTTATAATCCAGTGCGCCTTATATATGAAACAAGATTGCTTATAATGCGCTCATAGAAAGTGCGCCTTATAATCCGGTGCGCCTTATAGTCCGGAAAATACGGTACTTTTTTGTGATCGGCGCTATCCACTGGATAGCGCCGATCGCAATGCCGGGCGGGGGGGGGGGGGGGGGGGGGTCCCCACAGCCCGGGATGATAGCTCCATGCTGTCGGCTACCTGCAGGCACCGACAGCATGGAGCTGTCACGTCCACAGCCTGAGGGGCTTTATTCTCTGCAGGACACATGTTTTTACGTCCTCAGAGAATAAAGTCCACTTTGGGAGGACGTATAAAACACTATGGGCTGGTCGTTAAGGGGTTAAGGAATTCATTGATATTTCTCCAGAACAACCAAATATAACCCAATCCAAAGCAACATTTCTTTAGGGATGGATAAATATTTCCACACAGTGGTCTTTAAAAGGTGAAAATGCATAAAGCTTGATACTGTATGTACGATAGATGTCTAACAAATGTATTTTCTTCTACTAGTATCCGTTCACTGGTGTGTCTTTAAAGAGCCTAATCCTGGTCCTCATCTATTGAAGAAATCTCTCATGTTATCTACATGCAAGATGCAATATTAATCTGAAAGTTGAATTTTACAGAATATCAGCAGCGTATAATAATATCTTCATTGCTAGAAAAAACATTTGAGCTGTACTTATGAATTATTACAATGTGAAGCTCCAGTTTTGTGAGGTTTGATTTTAAATATTGGCATTGCTTTCTAGCATTTGCCATAAATAATAAAACATTGCCATTTATAGCTCTGAAAACTGTGTGCAAATGATTTTTGTGCTGTCCTTTCAGTTTATGTAGACATTTTTTTCCAGCTTCTAAAATCAAATTATGTGCAGCCTTTAATGTATCTATTTGGCCCATTTAGACATCCTTTGAGCGATAATCGTTGTGTGCATTTACACAACAGGATGATCGCTCAAAGTTCGCTTAAACAGCAGTTTGAGTGACAGTTTTGGCTATTCACTTTGCATAAGTGTGTAAATGAAGGCTCACTCTGTATGCAAAAGACAAGCGGGACCACTATCTTCTGCATACAGCTGTTGTCTTCTCGGAGCGCTCAGCTGGTGTACAGCTGAGTGCTCTGATCAGGGTATGCAGAAGACGAGCGGGCCGCTTGTCTTCTGCATACAGCTCCTTTCTTCTCAGAGCGCTCAGCTGGTATACAGCTGAGCACTCCAAGCGGGGTATACAGAAGACAGCTTGACCGCTGTCTTCTGCATACTCTTGCTGTGTTCACATAAAGGACACCTGGTATACAGCTGTGTGCTCTGAGTGGGGTATGCAGAACACAGCTGGACCGCTGTCTTCTTCCTACTCGGGCTGTATTATCGGAGCGGGATACCAGCTGAAACAATAGTATCAGCGGTATCCCACTGAGAACGCGTGGCACTAATAATGCTCGTCATTCCCTTTCAGCATGCTGAAAGAGAGCAACGAACGATTCGTTAACGAAAACTGCACAATGTCCGTGCAGTTAGACCCAGCGATTTTTTTTTTTTTTGAGCGAGAATCGTTGGTTCTGAATGGACCTTAACAAAGAAATCCCTCATGTTATCTATATGCAAGCTGCAATATTCATCACAAGAAATGTATTCATTTAGATTGTAAAACTGAAAGCGAAACTTTACAGAATAGCATCAGTGTATACTAATATCTTCATTGCTAGACAACACATTTCAGTTGTCAGGATGGATTATTACAATGTGAAGCTCCAGTTTTATGAGATCTCATTTTAAACATTGGTATTGCTTTCTGGCGATAGTCATAAATAATAAAATATTGCCTTTTATAACTCTGAAAACTGTGTGCAAATAATTTTTTTGTCTGTCATTTTAATTTATGTGGACATTTTTTTTTCTGCTCCTACTACCAATATATGTGCACCTTTTATTGTATTTAGTGTAAATTGCAAAGCCTGCATGTCCTGTGTGATTGAATTAAAGGAACACTCTAGATATAAACTAACAGATTGTGTTCTGCCAACTGCAGGGCCTCGGGGTTGGTGCACGATATGTGGATCCAAAGAACACTAAACAGAGTATCCATGTGGCTAGTGTGAGTGCAATATATAGAATGGCCTGCAGCAGGCGATAACCAGGCTTTCTGGCACTAGAGACTTGAGAAAACACCTGGGGGGCAAGAAGTGAAATAAAAATGATCAGGTCCTCCTACACTCAGGCTGGTGGTCCAAGGTGAACCAGCGGAGGCCTCTAGTTGGACAGGGATGACAACCCTCGACTCCCGTACCCTGGTGAGGTAAAAATAATGGTCATCCATAAGCTGTGCATGCTATGCACATATGATATGCTAAATATCTTTGCCGTGCTAGGTAATATGCAATAGAACTGGCAGGCCCCAGGTTAAAAGACATATACGTTTCCTGTAGTATTTCCACATGTGTGGTGCCCATTCTGTTTTGAGAGGTTACAGATCCAAAGGTCAGTGACCCTAACTTGATTACATTTGGTGAGCAGCAAGCAGCGTGTGAGGTGAAAAACTGCGGTTGCCGAAGGCAACAAAAGCTGCAGACAGTGGTTTAAAGGGTCAGGAGGCCAAAACTGAGGTAGCTGAGGGTGGCAAAAGCTGCAGACAGTGGTGTAAAGGGCCCGGAGTCTAAAAAAAAACCTGTGGTTGCCTTGCAGGGCAAGAAATGTCCAGGCAGAGGACGTCAGCAAAAGTCAAGTTGATAGACTCGTTTTATGTTTGTTCATATTGACTGTGAAGTCAAGATGGTGGTGGTCACAGCAGACCACCTAAAAGAACCTTGCTGGGGTTCCGTGCAGGATAGCACACTAAGAGTTGCGCCATGTAAATAGACATCTAATAAAAACTGCATTGCTGAGATGGTGCAGATGAATGCCAAGCCCCAAGCCTGAATGCTCAAATCAGTGAGGAAACCAAATTGCGGTTGGAAGCTGACTGCAGGGCTTTGAGGTCACAACAGGAGGTGTCCCCACCAAGGGACTGTGATAAAAGTCCAGAGAATAATCCATGGAGTAGTGAGGCCACTAAAAAGATTGTGTTCTGCACAGTATGGACTTGAAAGAACTGATGCCAATGTAGTTAAAATGCTGCATAACAGAATGTTCTCCTTGCAGGAGGGTGCAGTGGGTAAGAATAAGTCCAAAAACCATATTATGGATAACGTGTGGCAGAAAAGTTTTATTAACCCTGAAATAAGTGTGGAGTATTGTGGGATGTTTTCTCTGTATGATGTGCCCAGAATTGATAAAAATGTTACCCAGATGAAGTCACAGTGTGAAGAGGTTGCTATAGGGAGTGCAACTAATGCCTATGGGGAGTAAGTACAAATATGCCTGTAGAGAGAAAAGACAGATAGTACTAAATGTGCAAAGAAGAAAAAAAGGCTGCTTCTAGTAAGACAGATGAGGTCATCAGTGCAGATCCTGAGGTCCACCAAAGTGAGATAGACAGGGAATGCTGGCTTAGAGTTCAGGAGGGATTTGTATAGTTGCAAGCTTACATAAAATTTCTTGAGCCAGCATGTCAAGCTGTTAATAGAAAATATGACGCCTAGTTGGAAAAAGAAAGGGCCAGCTTGTGTCTGCTTGAAGAAAAGGCCAAGAGGTAAAGGCTGCTAATAAAGGAGAATGAGCACCTTAGAAGATTAGCTGAAGCTGAAACTGATCAAAGGTTGTTGCTGCAATAGAAAACTGTTCAATGTGAACATGGCTTAGAAGAGTTGAGAAAAATAAATGTGAGGGATATCTTTCCAAAGCCCATGAAGGGATACAACACCTCAGAAATGTAGCCAGAGATGAGGCTAATCGCACATGTTTGGAGGAAAAATATGCACAGTATGAACAGGACTGTAAGAAACTGCAAATGAAAACCCAAGAGTTAAGGCCCTTTTACACGGGACAAGTGTCGGATAAATGATACCCGACACTCATCCGCATGTATACACGCTCCCGTGCTGTTACGCAGGAGCGAGTCTCACTGGATCACTGATAACATGGCCAGCAGAGAAGCGGAGCAGCTGGAGGAGAGTTCTATCCCTGCTCTCCACCCGACCCTCTCCATTCACTGTAAGCAGCGGCCATTCAGTACTGAACGGCTGCTGTTTACACTGAATGATGATCATTCGGGATTTTAAGCATGTTTACAACTGGATGACTCTCATCCAGTCGTTCAGTTTCTCCATGCTTTTACATGGGCCGATTATTATTCAAAACACTGCAAGAGCATGGGGTTTTGAACCACCAGAACGATGATCGTCTGGTGTAAAAGGGCCTTTAGACATGACTTGTTGCAAGTTAGAAAGAGCTTAGACAGATGCACATAATCAAACTGCAGGTTTGCATAATCAAATTTCAGAGTTGGAAATGCGGTTAGAAAAGAGAAATGGTGAACTGGAGTCTCAGATAATGGAGCTAAAAAAAAAAAGCTGGAAATGGAGAAATCTACTTGCAGCCAGGCTAAGAAGCAAACAAAGCTCTTGAAAGACATACTGGACTTCAAGGAAAACCAGAAAGAACTCCATAAGCTACAGAAGAGTTTAGATGAGGAAGCTGAAGAATATGAAGCTCAAATCCAGGATCTTACACAGAATCATGCTCTAGTTATGGGGGAACTGTCCAAGTAGTTAGAGCAAGCTGAAAAGGTAAAAGAAATGTTAAAAAGGTGAGTGCACTGAGCTGACCCAGAAGGTAAAGGTGTTATTTAGAGATGAGCGAGCGTACTCGGATAAGCACTACTCGCTCGAGTAATTGGCTTTATCCGAGTATCGCTGTGCTCGGGTCTAAAGATTCGGGTGCCGCTGCGGCTGACAGGTGAGTCGCAGCGGGGAGCAGGGGAGAGCGGGCGGGAGAGAAGGAGAGAAAGATCTTACCTCCGTTCCTCCCCGCTCTCCCCTGCAGCTCCCCGCTCCGTGCCGGCACCCGAATCTTTAGACCCGAGCACAGCGATACTCGGATAAAGCCAATTACTCGAGCGAGTAGTGCTTATCTGAGTACACTCGCTCATCTCTAGTGTTATTGAAGGACAAGCAGGAGTCTGAAAACAAGAGAAATGCAGTAGAGATGCAGCTTCAAGAGCTACAAGTAAAAATCACTGAAGGTGACAGAGTGCAGGCAGAATTGTCTGAAAAGATTAACAAACTGTAGGTGGAGCTGGAAGCTCAGAGAAATGAGTCTCAGAAGCTGCTGCAAGAAGAGATTCAGCAGAGGCTTGGCCTTAGTGCACACCTGAAGACAATCCACGATGAGAGAAATGGGTTCCTCAAGCAGTTAAAGAGTTAGAAGCTACAAATCAACGACATGAAGAAAAAGCGGCTGCTTATGATAAACCTGAGAAATTTAAAGTGAGTCTTCAGCAAGAATTAGAAGATGTTATTGTGGAGACTGGTCACCAACGTCTGGTTATGTCCAAGCTGGAGAAGAAACAGAAGCTGTGTGAACAGGGGCTTACTAAAGAGAAAGTCAGGTTCTGCAAGATATGCCACCAAACGTGAGCGTGCTGAAGAAAGGGCTCATGAGAAAAAGAGCAAAGCGCTAACCTTGACACACACCCTGAAACTGGTATCAGAGGAAAAGGCTGTGTTTCAAGGGATCGCCAAGAAGTTGCACGTGAAGATCAAATGCTGGAAATCAAATAGTCATGTTGCTGAAAGGAAGGATCAGAGACTAGAGAAGCCTAGGACCCAGTTCAAACAGCAAATAAAAGAAAAAAAGAGTTGTTGAAGCACCATGAAAATGAGATACAAGCAGTGAAGCCTGCCAGGTCGTGCTTGGCGGGTGACCTGGGTGCTACAGGAGAACAGTTTGTGAGAACTGGGAAAATTCTGAGGGAAGAAACTGCCTCTGTGAACGAGAGTAAAGACACTGAGCAACAGATGGAGGGTGAGCATTCCTTCGAAGTACAAAGTGACCAAAGAGAAGGCAGAATGTGAGGTGGCTAAAGCTGAGAAGGCCAATAAAGAAGCAAAGACTAGGAAAGATACCTCAGAAGCTGCAACAAAACTCTTGGACAAACTATGGCAAGATATTGACTGGATGCTAGCTCTAAGAATCAATTCATCAGTGAACTGAAAGCTACCAAGAATAAGTTAGATTCAGAGGTAAAAGAACTGATGCAGAGAATTAGGAGATGGGGTTCAGACTTGACAAGTGCTCAGAAGGAGAGGAAAGTCAAATACAAAGCATATGAGAATATGAGAATAAAGTGGGGAGCCTGAGCCAAGCGATTTTTGGTATTTTTCCATCTCCATTTTTCAAAAGCCATAACTTTTTTATTTTTCCGTCGAAGCGGCCTTATAAGGGCTTGTTTTTTGCGTGGCGAACTGTAGTTTTTATCGGTGCCACTTTTGGGTACATAGACTATATCGTAAAACTTTTATTATTTTTTTTTATGATAACAGGGAGAGAAAATGCATCAATTCTGCCATAGATTTTTTTTTACAGCGTTAATCATGCAGCATAAATGACACACTAAATTTTTTCTGTGGGTCGGTACGGTTACAACAACACCAAAATTCTTATATTTTTTAAGTTTTTACACTTTTTTGCAATAAAACCCCTTTTTTTTGGAAATCTTTTTTTTTTCTCTATAGCTGCATTCAAAGTCCTGTAACTTTTTTATTTTTCTATGTACGGAGCTCTATGAGGGCTTATTTTTTGCAAGAAGAGCTGTAGTTTTTATTGGTACCATTTTGGGGAATGTACGGCTTTTTTGATCACTTCCATTGCATTTTTTGGGGAGGCAAAATGCTAAAAATTAGCATTTTGCCTCTGTTTTTTAGCGTTTTTTTTACGCTTTTTGCCGTACAAAATAAAAAGCATGTTCAACTTTTTGTACACATTGTTACGGACGCCTCAATACCCAATATGTGGGGTTTTATTTTTTTTTTACCTTTTTTTTATGCTAATATTAAAAAAAAGCACAAGTTTTTTTTTACATTTTTCTTTTTTTTACATTTTTTAAATCTTTTTTTTTTTTTACACAATTTGAGTCCCTCTGAGGGACTTGTAGCACTGTACCTATGATCGCTGTGATAAGACATGGCAGAGCTACTGCCCTGCCATGCCTTATCGCTTATACAGCGATCATAGGCATTGGCAACACAGGACGCCAGTGTATGGCGTCCTGTTGCCATGGCGACAGGCAGGGCTCTCGCGATAACATCGCGAGAGCCGGCCAGAGACACAGAGGGAGCGTGCTCCCTCTGTGAACTCTTTCCCTGCCGCGATCCTACTTAGATCACGGCAGGGAAGGGGTTAACAGCCTGGGACCCATCTCCGATGCCCCCCCCCGCTGTTGCAGCGGGACGCCGGCTGTGACTGACAGCCGGCTCCCGCTGTGGGATAGCGCGAGGTCAGTCATGATCTTGCGCTATCCCGATGACGTACCGGTACGTCATATTGCGGGAAGTACCAGGCTCCCATGACGTATCGGTACGTCATATAGCGGGAAGGGGTTAAAGACTTGGTAAAAAGCCATACATTGATTTTCTGGAAAGCTGCAGAGGTATTGTTTCATATTCTGGACTGAAGGAGAGGTAACACACAGGCCTGTCACCTCCTAGCACCAATGTAGAGATTAAAAAACTGTTACATTCCTTGTCAGTTGATCATTAAGTATTTAGTTCTTGTCTGATATTGTTTTAAGAACAAATTAGTCTCCAATTTCTGTGCCTTTTCATGTGTGTACATCTGTATTTATATATGTTCTATCCAAATCTGTTTCATTATGCCTGAGGATGGATCCTGAGAGGTCCGAAGGCTTGCTATAACATAATGTATTTTTGTTAGCCATTAAAAGGTATCATATCTACAAGATTACTTGGTTTCTCTTACTGAGAACAATCACATTAAAAAGAGACCACCAAGTCTAGGTTTTTGATCCCAAATGGGGTAAAATCTGTGATGCGGCCTACAGCCTTTATATTGCACTTTCACATATCAAGATATATGAGAGTGCAATATATGTAGAATATATATGTAGAATATATGTAGAATGGCTTGCAGAGGGTGATAGACAGGCATTCTGGCACTAGAGAGTTGAGAAAACACCTGGGTGGGGCAGGGGATGAAATAAAAAGGATCAGGTCCTGCTACACTCAGAAGAGAGTAACAGCACAGCAGAGCTGAGGTGCTGCAGGTTGGTGGTCCAAGGTGGACCAGCAGAGGTCTCGTGTTGGACAAGGATGATGAACCTCGACTCTCATACCCTGGTGGGGCTAAACCAATGGACATTGATTTGCTGTGTATGCTATGCACATATGATATGCTGAATACCTTTGCCGTGCCGTGTGGTGTACAATAGATCTGGCAGGTGTCAGGTTTAAAGAAATATAAGTTTCCTGGAGTACTTCTACATGTGTGGTGCCCATTCTGGTCCAAGATGTTGTCAATAGGTGAGTGACCCCAACCTGCTAAGAGTTGTATCACTTGTTACATCCTGAAATAGGCATAACACAGTAATCAGTTTTGACTGGCATGTCAATTTTACAATATAAGTAAACAGTGTGAGGGTGGATTCACATCTGCGGCAGGGATTCCGCTTTCCTTCTCTGTTCAGGAAACAGGAAAGAGGAATACCCACCACCAAATGGCTCTGTCTATGGACGGAATTGAATAGTGCCGGGCAGACCCCATTGACTATAATGACTGAAACCAACTTAACCATGTTGAACTCTGGAAACACTGTATTTTGAGTCCTACATTCAAATGTGGGTTATATGCTAGGAAAAGCTCTTGGTATCACCTCTAAACTAGTTTTGTATATATTTTGGCTATACATTTTTGCTTTAATTTATGCCACATTCTGTCAAACAATAGTAGATTTGTTGGTTTCATAAATTTTCACTGAATGTCCATCGAGTAAATGATTAAAGTGACAAATAATGGTGGACAGAAAATATATCGTGCTTATAATGAAATATTATGTATTTATGACGTATCATGACATTCACCATGTGTTTTCCAGAAAGAAGGGAGATCTGTAGAACTTCTAGAACAGCTGACAAATCTCCTGGGGACCTCACATCTCCAATTCCAGCTCCCTTTTTCTACTCCTAGCAGGGTTGCCACCAAACCTGTAAACCGCCGGTACTGATGCCTGAAGACCAGTGGTATTATTTTTCACTGCCAATAATCACTGATGGTAATATTGTTAATAAGACAGGGGTCCCATACACATGAAAAGCAAGTAAATTCTACATGTACAGCTGAGAGGGCTGAATATCGCTAATTATCCCTGACATGATATGTAACTGTCAACAGTGGAAAGGCAATGAATACATTTCCAAAACTAAGGGTAGTTTTACACAGGACAACTACACGTTGCCAACCTGAATTATTTAAAAATCACGGACAGCCACCATTTTTTTACGAACACATTGGAAAGCTGTACTGAAGGATAAGGATAAGTGATACGTGTTAATAGATTAGACACTGATATGAACTCATTACCAGCATTTACTGTGACCTGTAGAATAATTACAGTCATAATAACCTGCTCAAGTACCATAAGCCTTAAAAAAATGACGGACGCATCATTATTTTTCATGGACGTTGGAAAAAGATGCCGTATTTTTACAGACTATCCAGGAATTTCTGGATGAGTGGCAACTTTGGGCCACTGTTGCGTGAATAGTTGCTCATAATTGTTGCTAAAACGACTGTTGTTTGTGCGCTTCTACAAAGAGCGATTGTTCAATTTTGTTATTGCTGAATGAATTGTTCGGAGCATTTACCTGGATTGAAATAAGGTTTGTTGACTAGTTGGGGGCTCTGCGGCTCTTTGGCATGTATCTATTTGAAATTTCAACCACTCCCCAATTCACACTCGGTGGTTGCCAAGTCCACTGAATGCACATAAATACATGTGAGAGGTCTTCAAGTTACAATCGCTGATGTGGGAAACTGCAGCACTGAGTGGTCCAATGAAGGCCAAACGAGTGAGAGATCACAGCAGCAAATGTATCTTAAACAGCCAAAACTAGCCAGATTACTGTACAGCAATTCTCCTTTCAAAGTCAAGCAAAGACTTTTTGTTCAAGGATTACTCATACATATTTGTGTTTTCTGGAAACAATGAGTGTTGAGTAGGAGTGCAAAATGTTCACAAAAAGGTGGAAGCCAATCATCATTTGGTATGAGGTACACAGCAAATGTGGAACACTTTCCCACAAAGTTCTTAGCTTGTCATTGAAAGACAATGAATTCCCGTTTACACCAGATGATGAATAATCAACCAGTGACTACTTTTAGGTGAACATAAACTAAGCCACTAGCACCAAGTGAATGAATTCTCACTCATGACATAGTTGGTCGCCGGATTTTCACAGAACTGTCACATTTGCTCTGCCAAGTGACTATTTGAATGATAGCTACCTCATGAAAAGCCATCTTAAGTGGTAAATCATATTCGGAGTCCACACCCTTAAAACGCACACCTTTAGGCCTCTTTCACAAGGGCTACAAAATCGCATGACTTTGTAGCGATACAACATCGCTAAAAGATGCATTTATGTGAAGCCCATGGTTTCCAATGAGTTCTTCACATGAGTGATGTTTTGTAGCCTGCTACATTGTAAGACTACAAAATTACGGCATGCTATATAAGCCACTTCCACGCAGGCAATTTTCTCGTGCGATTATGTTGCAATGCGACAGTGCGACAAATCACATGTATGCAGAGCCCATGCTTTCCTATGGGTTCTTCCACACGAGCGATGTTTTGTAGCCTGCGACATTACGAGACTGCAAACTCACGCATGCTCTATACGGCCATGATTTACGATATTTTGTAGCCTATGTTTCCCTATGGATCCTTCTTGACGTCAGCTTACATAACGAGCCATTTTTAACCATCTGGCTCATATTGTGGTGTTGATGCTTTTGCTAAGCTATGAAAAGAAAGACAGAATCTCAGCGCCTCACGTATAATTTAAGAAATCAAATGTAGTAAATGGTGAGTGTCCACTCACCTGGTGCGCAGTGGACCCCTCTGTATAAAGAAGCCACCGGCATCTAAATTCCACGATCACTCTCAAAAAGAAGCCTGGTCCACGATCCTAGATCCTAGGAGAGACGTCCCGGGGTGGAAAGCCCTCACATGGGCTTCAGACATTCAAAATAGCAAATAAGAAAAAGATACCCCCGCGCTCCGGAACCAGGACAACAGTCTATATTAATATTCCACTTTATTAATGTGACGCGTTTCAACGGAACATAGCCGTCTTTTTCAAGCATAACATAAACATACAAACATACATCTTTATATATACAAATAAATTAGTGTTTACTCACAGCACTCGATCACGGAGGACGACGCGTCTCCGCGCCATCTTGGAATCACATAGTGATCATGTGGCATGACACGTCATGTCTATCACATGGTGTTGATTACGTCACCAGTTTCATTCATTAAAAAGTATCCTATACTACGATCCTTTGTCCGAGCACTATCACATGATCGGATCAATCTATCTCACAAATATTAAAACATATATTCTCCCATAAGCTTTCAAGATAATATAATATCAATCCTATTCTAAATTCTAAACCATATTCACATTGTTATTGAATACCCCTTGTATAAAAAATATATAAACTAAATTATAAATATATCTCGTAATATAACCATTTCCATAAAGAAAAATGAATCATTAAATTATTGCATAATCCCTCTATTAATGCAAATGCATAGATCATGTATAAATAAACCATATAAATTAATATAATATATCAACCCCTATAATCACATTTATATCTAATCACCCATTAATTATAAAATCCATATCATTATTACATAATTATAACAAAAAATAATACAACATGTTCAATAAAATTAATTATATCATCCCTATACTAAAAGAGATTGTATATTAGTAAAATTTAACATTATTTCATCAAATATACCAAAATTTCTTAAAACTTTCCCCAAATTAGAGGGATATATAAATATGTATATATTTAAAAAGAGAATTAAATTAAATTTTCTCGAGTACCTCGTTTAAACCTCTTGGTGTCAGTGTTTTCAACTTATAAATCCAATACATCTCCTTCCGTCGGAGATAGCTGACAGATTTATTTTGAACTTGTTCTAACGGAGTTACCCTCAGGTCTTTTGTTTCACAATTATGGGTTTCCAAAAAATGACGGGATATACTATGTTTTGTATATCCTCTCCTGATATTAAATTTATGATTACTGACGCGTGTTCTCAAAGCATTCTTAGTTCTCCCTACATATCTCATATTGCAATCACACTCTAATAAATAGATATGTTTGCTTCCACAGTCTAATCTCTTT
The DNA here is from genome assembly GCF_035609145.1 of Eleutherodactylus coqui. Lineage (NCBI taxonomy): Eukaryota > Metazoa > Chordata > Amphibia > Anura > Eleutherodactylidae > Eleutherodactylus > Eleutherodactylus coqui. The sequence goes on along the minus strand of NW_027102320.1, from coordinate 218,644 downwards.
TTTTTTTTAACTTGTATTTTATTAAGGTTTTACAATTTTACAACAAAGTGGTAGACATTTCGCTGAAAAGTGGTACAATCATGCAGATTTACAATAAGCAGTGTCTACAGTGAAGTGGAGGAGACTGAGGGGATGCACACCAGAGAGCCTTCAGCATGGTGTTTCTTGTAGTATCTCAGCTCAGTCTTAATTTGTAGTATTCATTAAGAGAAACAGTGTATAGAATAATCGGCCTGGCCAGGGCCCAACTTGGTGATGTAGAAGGGGTTGGAGAACATGAGGGGTAGACAAGGTAGGGGAGGTGACGAGGGGGGGGGGGGGGGGTGGTGACAGGGACAGCTTGGGTGTTTTCCGTGGGGCGAAGATTGCCAGAGACAGTCCTGGTCCATGTGTTTTGCTACAGTGTAGCTTTCAATTGGTTGATAAGGTTTTCCCCTTTTTATTATTTTGTTTGTTTATTTCCCTCTCTATTTCGTAACTCTTATAGTGAGGGCAGGAACCTATTGTTTTGTGAGGGAAGTGAATATTCCAACCATGGGGACCATATTTTTAGGAATTTTTCGTGTTTGTCAGATAAGATGGAGGTTAGTTTTTCATTTGTTAGGTACCAGTCTAGTCTACGTTTAACTTCGGTGAAGTCTAACGAGGCTTTTTGCCATGAGTGTGCAATTACCTGCTTCGTGGCTAGGAAGAAAAAGGATATTAGTTTTCTGGAGTCAGAAAGGATGTTATTTATACGTTTGTTTAGGAGGGCCTCCCAGGGGTCCTTGCGGATGTTGTAGTTTGTAACTGAGTATATTAGAGAGTAGACTCTAATCCAAAGCCTTTTCACTCTAAGACAAGTCCACCAGATATGGAGCATGTCTCCTGAGGTTAAGCATCCACGAAAGCAGTTGGGAGACCTTCCGGGGATCGCGTGGGCAACGCGATCTGGGGTTAGATACCAGCGGAATAGGACTTTAAAGGATGTTTCCATCATTAATATGTTTCTAGCGCTACTGTTGGTGGCGTCCCATATCTGAGCCAATTCCTCCTCTGAGAGGGTTTTTCCGAGATCTCTTTCCCATCGGGTTGTATATGGGAGTTGTGTTCGGAAGGAGGAATGTATTAGATCTGAGTAGATCGTTGATATGAGGCCTTTCACATGTGGGTTTTTGTAGCAGTGTTTTTCAAATGGTGTTAAGGTTAGTGGGGAGTCTACATTTTTGAGAAGAGTGGAAATAAAGTGTTTTATTTGCAAATACCGGAAGATTTCCGATGATGGTATTTTGTGCCTTTCTTGTAATGAGGGTAAAGAAATTGGTCCATTTGCCGTATATAGTTGGTATACTTTAGTGAGACCTGACATTGTCCAGTTTGCGAATGATTGTGGCGACTCCTTGCCTGGTAAGAACATAGGGTTGCATATTAGTGGTGCAAGGGGTAAGTGGGGGGATATCAATTTCCCCGAGTATTTTATGGAGTCCCATATGTGGAGGGAGTGGTTGACTATTGGGTTAGTGATTGTTGGTCTGTATTTGGGAGGGGTCCATAGCAGGGCGTCTATTGTGAGGGGGTGTATTTCCGTGGCCTCCAGGGATACCCATAGTGGGGTGTTGTGAGTAGAATGAAAAAGGGCTAGTTGGGCCACCTGGGCCGCCTGGTAGTATTTTAAATAGTTTGGGACTCCCAGACCTCCTCTCCGTCTGTGTCTGTATAAGGTGGATCGTGTTACTCTCGGGATCGTTCCGTTCCACACAAATCGGAGGGATATTAGTTGGAGAGTCTTTAGTAGGTGGCCAGGTACTCGAATCGGGAGTGCTTGAAAGTAGTATAGTAGTTTAGGAAGGAGTGTCATTTTCAATGTGTTAACTCTTCCTATCCAAGAAATGTGATAGCGACTCCAGCTTTCCAGAAGTGTCCTCATCTTACGGAGGAGAGGGATATAGTTTTGGCCATATAGAGATGCGTAATCGTTCGTTAGTTGGATGCCCAGGTAGCCCAAGGAGCCCGTCGCCCATTGGAAGGGGAAGTTCCCCTGGAGTGTGTTTAATGTTTCGGGGGGTAAAGTAAGATTATATGCTTTTGATTTAGTTTGGTTAATGGTTAAACCCGATATTGACCCGAATCTGGATAACTCTTGCATAAGGTTAGGTAGGGAGATGTGGGGGGAGGTTATTAGCATGAGTAGGTCATCAGCAAACATTGAGAGTTTGTGATGAACTGAGGCTATTTCAATTCCTTTTATGTTTGTGTTGTTTCGAATTTTGATGGCTAATGCTTCCATGGCCATGATAAAGAGTAAGGGGGATAGTGGGCAGCCCTGGCGAGTCCCCCGGTAGATCCGGAATGTATCCGAGCAAAAGCCTCGGTAGCGTACGGAGGCTTTAGGGTGAGTATATAGTGACCGGATCCAGGAGAGGAACCCGCCCGGGAGCCCCCAGTGTTCAAGGGTCGAGAACAGAAAGTCCCAACTCAGTGTGTCAAAGGCTTTGTTGATGTCGAGGGATAAGAGCATCGCTGGGATTTTTCTAGTCCTGCAAAGGTGTGTGAGGTGAGTGATTCTTCTGATGCTGTCAGGGGCTTGTCGACCAGGGACGAATCCTACTTGGTCTCCTCCTATTATTGAGGGGAGGGCTGTAGTCAGGCGTTCCGCAAGAATTTTCGTAAGGATTTTTACGTCGACATTTATTAAAGATATGGGACGATAGTTTTGAATGTTTAGTGGGTCTTTATCTGGTTTCGGTATCATAGATATTGTGGCCAGTAGGGCTGTTTGGCCGACATGGTTACCTTCCTTTATTGCATTGAAGTAGTTTACTAGGTGGGGGGTTAGGATTGGGGAAAATTTCTTATAGTATGGGGCGGAAAAGCCGTCTGGGCCTGGTCGTTTGCTGCTCTTAAGTGTTTTGATGACGCTTATCACTTCTTCGTGGGTGATCTCAGAGGCTAAGTGTTCAAGAGTTGTTGTCTTTAGTCTGGGGAAGGATATTTCTTGTAGGTAAGAAGTAATTTCTTCTTGTGGGATGGCGTGTTGTTGGGAGTAAAGTTTCTTTAGAAATTTTTGAAACTCTTGAGTTATAGTAATTGGGTTGGCCGTTATTGTATTTTGGTTTGTGCGTAGTTTGTAGAATGATGTTGTGTCTGGTTGTGTACGTAGTCTACGTGCTAGTGGCATAGTGGGTTTGTTGTTAAAGACGTAAAACCGTTGGCGTGACCATCGTAGTTTCCTTTCTATTATGTCTGTAAGGCAGAGGTCTAGTTTAGTTTTGGCGCGTGAGAGTGCCTGAAGGTTTTTTTTAGTTGGGTGTTTTTTGGCAGTTTCTTCTAATTGAGAGACTTGTTGTTCCAGTTTTTGTTGTAATGCTAGGCGTTCTCGTTTACGGCGTGCTGCCATTTGTATCAAATGGCCTCGTATGACTACTTTATGGGCCTCCCAGAGGGAGACAGGAGAGGAGACGGAAGGGCTATTTTTTTGGAAGTATTCTTCCATTTGTGGCCTTAGTAAGTTTATTATTTCGGGCATTGAGATAAGGGAGTCGTTAAGGGTCCAAGATGTGTTTGTGGGTTTAGACATTAGGGAATTGCAAGAGATGGACATTGGGCTGTGATCTGACCAGGGGACTGAAAGTATTTTTGATTGTGGTATTTGAGGCGTGAATGTGTCAGGAACCAGGATATGGTCTATTCTTCTATAAAGTGAGTGTGGGGCTGAACATACAGGTAATGGCCAACTGTTGACATTAGTTTTAATGGTTGTAGCCTTCGCTGTCTTAATGGCAGCATGCCGAAAGAGTCTCATATTTTCGGGTGGTTTTCAGAGGTGTAGCCACATCGACTCTGAGAACGGGTGGGTTATGAAGTAATAGTTCTTGGGGAGAGATGATTCAAGTGGACGTCTGTGCTTCATTTTCGTGGAGTCCTTGTCGGTCAGCTGCGTTGGTCTCAAGGGATTGTTGAATTCTTCCTCTTGTTCTCGGAGATGGGTCTTGAGGATGATGGTGAGGCTGGTGGTAAGTCTGTGGAGTTCGGTTGTGGTGGTGGTTGTTGGATGTTAAAATCTTTAAAGCATCGTCGGGCTCCTTCTGGTGATAGTATCGTGTGTACTTTATCTTTGTAAGAGAAAGTCAATTTAAATGGAAAGCCCCATCTATATTGTATTTTTTCTTTTTGTAGAATTTGTAGGTAGGGCTTAAATGCTTTCCTTTTCGAGAGAGTTGAGGGGGCCAAATCTGGATATAGTTGGTAGTCGAATCCTTGGAAGGCTAGTTTGTGGGAGGAACGAGCTGCGCGCATTATTTGTTCCTTAGTGCGGTGAAAATGGAGCTTGAGCACTACGTCTCTGGGAGGCCCGTTAGGGTTTGGTGCTCTCAGGGCTCTATGGATTCTGTCAAATTCCAGTCTGTCGATTGGGATGTTGGGGCAGAGCTCTTGGAATAGTGCAGTAATTGTTGACTGAAGATCTTTTATCGATTCAGGGACTCCACGGATCCATATATTATCGCGAAGAGCTCTGTTTTCTACTTCTTCTAGTTTGTCATGTAGATAGTGAATTTCATCATGGAGCTGTTCTATGTCTTTTTCATGGGATTCAAGAACTACGGTGGCGTTGTCCATCCTATCTTCGAGGGCGATTGTTCTTTGGCTGAGTTCTCGAATTTCTCCAGAGAGCTTTGTTGTTATTTCTGAAGAGGTCTTGGATAGTTCTTTTTGTAGCAGTGATTCTATCTGAGTTAAAAGATTTTCTGGGATATTGGACATAGGGCTCGTTGTAGAGCTTCGGTTCGGATTTGGATCTCCGCTGTTTGGTTGTGATAAGTTTTGTGAATCCTCTATTGAAGAGCAGGAGTTTTCATCTGAGGGAGCAGAGATGTCTTGTGATTTTGAAGGTTTTTTTGTGCTCGTTTGTGGGGGTAGGGAATTTTTCCCCTGTCTGGTTTGTGTTTGCGTGGGGCGCATGATTGCGCTATTAATGGCTTTCTTCTCTCTCGCCTTTTTCTCTCTCTCTCTCCCTCCTTTTCTGTTCAGGATGTTGGTGATGATTTTTGGGTCCACTTGGCGATTTAGCCACCGTGTAGAGTCTTGTGTGGCTAAGGGTGCATTAAAAGGAGGTCATCCTTTTTGCTCCTAAGTGTCTTATTTCTTCTTTCCTCCTTTTCTTTTCTCCTACTCCTTCTTCTCCTCCCTCTTTGTCACTCCCTCCTTCTGATGGGATGTGTGCAGCGCTCTGTTTGTGTAGCGCGTGTGGCGTTTGACGTTATTGCTGGAGTTAGGGAGGTCTTTATATATAAGTTGTAGTGATTATGTGTCTTTTCTTCTGGCAGTGCTGTTCACGACCACTTGGTGGCAGCAGAGTCCAAATCTTGTGCTTATCAGTATAGGACTGTTTGAGTAAAGTGGATTTGTCTTGCGTTGTTGGTTGTTATCTCTGAGTTCAGGAGAGGTCGTTAATAGAGGTGGTGGGGGACTCCTACTGCTGTGGACCGTATGCAGAGTTTCTGTTGTAATAGTAAGGTCCTCTAATCAGGGCGGGGGGGGGGGGGGGGTTTGGTTGTCCCAGGAGGGAATATGTCTCTTAGCAGAATGCCTTCTTAGATTTGTTGTTGTGGGCTCTGCTGTGTGGGGTGTAGCAGAGTTGAAAAGGACTCACCCAAGTCGTTCTAGGAGTCCTAAATCAGCTTTCAGCAGAGTTTGTTGCTGTGCCAAGTCGTTCTAGGAGTCCTAAATCAGCTTTCAGCAGAGTTTGTTGCTGTGCCTTTACTGTAAAGTGTTGCTCCTTTGTAAAGTTGGGGTATTCACACGGCTTACAGGAGCGCCTCCGCCCGCGGAGGGGGGTTAATGGCGTCTTCGTCTCTGACAAGGGGCCAGGGGATCAGTGGCTTAGTTGTTATTGCTTATAGGGTGATATTATGTCCCCACTGATTATCTTAACCGTGAGGCTAGAGTATTGTCCCTGGCTCTGTAAGGTCGTTATGGCGGGAGTTAGTGAATGTCGCCCTGCCGGCACTGCTTCTCTTTTTGCAGGTGCGGGATGCTGACTGCTGTTTCCAGAGTGTATGTCGTGCCCGGGGGGTGGTGGGTCGCAAGGGGGGTCTTGATTCTCCTCACCTTGATTCCCTCCTCCTATGGTTCGGAGATACGCTGAGGAGGTTTTTCCGTCTAATCTCTTTTTATTGTCTAATTTAACTTTTTCACAGCAGAGCCAGGAAACAATTATGCGCAAGCCTGCTGTAACGCTTAGCTGGGTATTAATTAGCAACTACTACCCCCAGCAGACATGCAGTAAACTGAAGACAGTCACAGGCAGCCCAAATATAGTATTTTTCCCCAATTTTTTTGAAAAAGCCCACTGCCTATATAGCCAGTATACCTCTTTCCCTGTACCACTGTCCCTGCCTCACCAGTACTGCCCCTATACTGAGTAAAATGACTGCAGACTGAGGACGCAATGCTCTGCACGCCCGATATACAAAAAAAAAAAATGTGTACAACACTGCTAAAAGCAGCCTCAACAGTACTGCACATGGTCAGATGTGGCCCTAAGAAGGACTGTTGGGGTTCTTGAAGACGAATATAACACCTAACACTCTCCCTATAGCAGCTACAGCAAGACAGCACTTTCCCTGATCTCTGTCACCATGCATCTGTGCCGAACCGCGGGCGGGGCAGATTTAAATGGAGTCGAGCACCGCGTGGTACTCGTCTCGAGTAACGAGCATCTCGAACACCCTAATACTCGAACGAGTATCAAGCTCGGACGAGTACGCTCGCTCATCTCTAGTAATCAACACCACGTGATAGACATGACGTGTCATGCCACATAATCACTATGTGATTCCAAGATGGCGCGGAGACGCGGCGTCCTCCGTGATCGAGTGCTGTGAGTAAACACTAATTTATTTGTATATATAAAGATGTATGTTTGTATGTTTATGTTATGCTTGAAAAAGACGGCTATGTTCCGTCGAAACACGTCGCATTAATAAAGTGGAATATTAATATAGACTGTTGTCCTGGTTCCGGAGCGCGGGGGTATCTTTTGCTAAGCTAGTAATGACTTTAAAAAACTAAAGAAACAACAATATAGATACGGTAGACAGCATAATCTATGTAAATCATACATCACCATGGAAGTCCTCAAGTCTCTTGGCAAGAAGTTTTGCCCAAAGTTTAGTATCAAAATTAATTAGGGAAATAGGCCTATAGCTTCCGCAAAGTTCACGGTATTTATTTTCTTTATGGATAAGGGTAATGTGAGCTTCTTGCGCCTGTTAGGGCAAGGAAGCACCTGATAGAAGAGCGTTAAAAAATTCAGTTAGTTTAAGAGCCAAAATTGAATTAAAGGATTTGTAATAAGGTAGAGACAGGCCATCTGGGCCAGGACTTCTGTTATGGGGGCAGGAGGCTAGCAGCTTCTTGACTTCACTCTGTGTGACCAGTGACATTAAGGAGGACGCCTCACTGTCACTCAATTTGGGCAGGATAATCTGATGCAAAAAGGAATCTATCTGATGGTTCATTTTTGCTGTGTCTCCAGGCAATGATTGGCTTTTGAGATTATAGAAATTAGAGTAGAAATGTTGAAATTCCTAGGATATATCTTTGGAAGTGTTGACCTTTACGCCAGAATGGGTTTTTATAGAGTTAATCGTGTACTTAGCCCGTGCTTTTTTGATAAGCAAAGACATGTATTTGCTCCCTTTGTTGCACTGTGCATACACTACATGTTTCAGATGTAAATGCTTCTTGTTAAACCTAGATTCAAGGCAGTGCCGTAAGTCCTTCCTCATTTCTGTCAGCTTATCCATGTTTGATTTAATTTGAGAGAGCTTAACCGCTTGTTCTAGTTTGGATATCTGACAGAGTTTCTCGTCGATCTCTTTTTGTTAGCATTTTTTGACCATAGAGCCGAGAGCAATCAACAACCCTCTAACGAAGGCTTTATGGGCCTCCCACACGACCGAAATGGCAGTGTCTCCTCCAGACTTAAGCTGAAAGTATTCCTCAATGAATTTGGTCAAGGAATCTCTCTCTTCTTTATAGTCTAGAACGGACGCATTAAGTTTCCATCTCCATTCTTTTGGGGTCATTTTGGGGGGATGGAGGGCTACATGAACTGGGGCATGGTCAGAGACGGTCACCGGATCTATCCAGGCTTTTTCTAGCTGAGTGAGGAGGCTAGAGGAGATAAATATGTAATCTAACCTCTGAAAAAAGGAATGGACTTGGGAAAAGAAGGAAAAATCCTTAGATGTAGGATGTAGAGAGCGCTAGGCATCAATGACCCCCAACTCCTGTAGGCAACGATTGAGTTTCCTCAGCCTGATTTGCGAGATCTGGGTGCGACCCACAGAAGAATCGAGCAGAGGATTAAGGGCAACATTTAGATCACCCCCAGAATAATCTGTCCTACAGCGAAATGTTTCAAAACCTCCAATTGTTTAAGTATCCAGGGAACCTGTTCCTTATTTGGGGCGTAAAGATTAGCAATGGTCATTTTCATGTTGTTGAGTGTCCCTTAAAGAAAAAAGTACCCTTCCCTCCTCATCCTTATATTGGGCCTCGCTTTTGAAGTTGACAGATTTATGGAAGAGGATTGAAACCCCCTTGGAGGCCGATGTGTAGTGTGCACTGTGAAAACTCAATGGAAAGCATTTGCCTTGCAACGAGACGAATTTGTCCCTCTTAAAATGAGTTTCCTGCAGGAGAAGAATTTTTGTTTCATACCTTTTCAGAAGCAAAGAGACATTATGCCGTTTTAACGGTGAGTTGAATCCCATACCACTCTATACATATACTAAAGAGAAAAAGCAGTATGTTAAATGAGGAAAGATACTTTTTGATGATACCAAAAACAGTTTCTGAAAACCCACAGCTATGAAAGGGGAGGAGGGGCAAGGAAGATGGGAAGGGTAATAGGTTATAAGGAAATGAGAAGGAAGAACAAAATAAATGAATAAATAAAATGAGCTGGGAAGGACCAGGGAGTTTAAGTAGCCCTCGAAGAAAAGTGTTAGGGTCCGCCTGAACCGAGATCCTATCCAAGAAGGGTGGGCGAGCCACAGCAAGATACTATGTTAGCAGTATCCAGAAAAAAGAATAACAGTAAAGTTTAACACAGCCTGACCTGGCAGACACAATCTAGGACCCTATGTTTAAAGGAACAAGCATGCAAACACTTTGATAAATAACAGAAAAACATTCCTATCCAAAAATTTTAACTGGCAGGAGAGCGAACTGTAAGGAGAACAGTAGGAGCAGAGAGATGGTGGGAAGGAGAGCCCAAAGAATCCAGGGGCAACTACCTGGGGCGAGGAGCGGAACCCCATCCAATGTGCTGAGCCCGTCCCAAAGGGAGAAGGGCCCGGGGCGGCAGACAGGAGCACCCCTCCCTGCCTCCCTCGCCCCATCAAGTACAACAGAATTTATGTCTATTATAAGACATCATGTGAGAGGGTCACTGCCTCAGGGAAATGTCCAGAGTCAAGTAGCAGTTCCCTCAGATTCCTCTCTGGCCGCCTTCTTCTTGCTTTTTGGAGACTTGAGGGAGCTTGTCTGCTGCCAGCCCTCCTGAGTTTCAAGCCTGGCGAATCTTGGTAGATCCGAAAGAGAGAGAGCCAGCAAGGTAATTCGATTGGATCAATGCCGAGGAACTGCTAGCCTTTTTAGAGATCCCCGGGAGAACAAATATTAAGCTTCTGGTCTTTATGGTTGATTCCAAGGCCAAATGGAAACAGCCAAGCATATTTTATGTCCTTGCTTTTTAAGACATCCAAGAGAGGGCGGAGCATGCAACGTTTTGCCAACATAGATGGAGCCAAGTCCTGAAATATTTGTATTGGCGTGTCCGCATAGCAAAGATCTTTATAATTTCTTGCTGCCCTCAGAACAGCAGCTGCATCCGGGAAGAGCAATAATTTGCACACAACATCTCTGGAGGGTTCTGATGCCGCTGGTAGAGGTCTGAGGGCTCTGTGCATGCGTTTGATGACAATGGAGGAAGCCCTGTCAAAACCCAGAAGCACTGCAAAAATTTCGTTGGCGACTTTGGCTAGACAGTCCCCGGCCCATGACTCTGCCAACCCCTTGATGCACACATTGCTGCGCCTGTTCCTATTTTCTAAGTCCTCTTGCATAATAAGGGTTTTATCGATCTGAGCATGTTGCTCTTTAAGAGCCTGTTCAAGTTCAATGAAATAGGCAGTGATATTAGAGGAAGTAGCCTCTAGGTCTTCAACCCTGTGGCCGAGGTGTTTAATCTCCTCCTTGATTTCAGCCAAATCTGACCTTACAGGGCGCAGGGTTTGAGAGATCAAGTCCCTCATAAACCCTATGGAGATATGTCCTCCCTCCTCTTAGTCGGTGGAGTCCTCTTCCTCCCCCTCCTTACTGTTTGAAGCAGCCACCTCATGAGCCGTCGCCATCTTGGAGGGAGTGCGCGGGGACCGGGTGCTCAGATCTTTAAGGTACCGCTGCATATCTGTCTGCCCCCTGCTTGGTCGAGGGGTACCCTGAAGCTCTCCCCCTATCTCCTTGCTTGTCTTCCCACCATCTCGCTCAGTGGTCAGGCCACGCCCCCCCAATTGAGTTTTTTTTTAAACTGTTTTTTTGTACAGCACATATAAGAATAAAGACTTTCACCCCAAAATCGATACCCCTGTTTGTCATGTGTTCAGAAATATACCCATTGTGACCTTAATCTTCTGCCTGGCCGCACAATGGGGCCAAAACTGAAAGGAACATTAAAGTTTAACTGTTTTTAACTTTTACGTGATCACCATTATCCGTTGGATAATGGCGATCACGTGATGGGAGATCACTCACCGCTGCCCTCGGTTACTGCTCCAGGCTCTTGGCTACCTTTAGTAGCCAGGAGCAAGGGGATTTTGAATTTTTCCAGACCCTTGACAGCTTCCGTACTTGCATTTGCCATTTTGCCGACGTGTGCATTCGCCGAAGTTGGGTAAAAATAAAATGGTGTCCTGAGATCGCCAAGTTAATAAATTGACTAAATAATACAGCCTATTATGGCTGTTATACAAGAGAAATGAGTGTTAACTCAACTGGGGAAAGGTGTGATAACCCTAGGTAGGGGAAACCCACCTGCACCACTTGTCCTGATATACGTATCGATTGGTGCTTATCCACTATCCAGGTTACTGGAGACACCGATAGTAAAACCTACCTGATTTAATAAATGTCCATAGAGCAACGCGTTTCGGCAAAGATGCCTTTTTCAAGCTCAGAATAACATGACAGGTGCACAACACACACACACACACACACACACATATATATATATATATATATATATATATATATATATATATGTACACTTACATATTTAGTGCTCATGCTATCGGATGACGCTGTGTGTCCTCTGATGTCACAGGGGGGAGGAAATCCTAGTGTGAAGGCTATCACGTCTGTGCTTGTTCCATGGAACGCACATTGCGTTCCATATTTGGAATAAGCTTTTATTGCACTCTGTGAATTTGACAGTGTGCTTGCAAGGGGCGCTTGCAGGGAACATATATGATCCCCAATAGTGTGAACATTACAATGCAATAAATACAGTTCTAGCAACAGGAACAATGATTATTCTATATATATATAAAATAGGATGTATGTATGTGCCACAATAACTCATGAGCCCCTGGAGCCATTTCAACCAAACTTAGTGCATATATAACTTATCCATGGGGACAAATTTGATGGGGGGTAACGCAGCCCCACTACCCCTGGGGGGGAGGCGTGGTGTAGGTTATATGTATGTGCCACCATAACTCATGAACACCTGGAGCGATTTAAACCAAACTTGGTACATATATAATTCATCCCATGGGGAAAAAATGGAAGGGGGGTGTGGGGGGAACACAGCCCCGCCACCGCTTGGGGGGAGGTGGGGAATGCCGGAGTCCCCGCGGGGATGAAGGAAACTCCTGCCACAGCTGTCACAGCTGTGGCAGAAGTCCCCGGCATTCTCCATGTCTTTTCAATGGGGCTAGCGCTGCTGTCGCTGGCCCCATTGAAAAGACTGGCGATATGTCAGCGTGATGCCGATATCCCCGGCGTCATGCCGATTTTTTTCTCACACTGCGATGCGAGACTTTAACTTTAGAATTGCATCGCAGTGGAGAAAATATCGCCAATGGGTGGGAGCCCTTAGTCAGATATTTTGCTCCACTTTCGGGCATTAAAAGTAAAATCTTAGAAGTTCAATCTCTTCCTGGTGAAACCGCAGATACAATTCGTGATTTCATTGTTGATGTGTTGCAGAAACATAACTTGAATGATAAGACTGTTATGATTATGAAAATCTGTCATTATTTCCATGCCTATATTGTTCGCGTAGAGTAACTTAAGAACTTCTGTAAATTTGCCAGTGTGTAGTATCATTTTGGGATATGGGAAGACTCGATGGCTTTCTCTCTTATGCCTGCAGTTGAAAGAATTTTAAAACTCTTTGCTTGATTGAAATCGTACCTTTCATCAGAAGAAAAATGCCCTACAATAATTTCCAAGTTTTTTGAAGATCCTTGCGCCGACTTGTGGCTATTCTTCGTTCACAACATTGCAGCAATATTTCATTGCACAATTCAGAGGTTAGAGCAACAAACTGTGACAGCAGTTGAGGTATCGTTGGCTGTTGACGATTTGGTCTAAAAATGTAAGAATAGAAGTGAAAACAGGTTCATTGCGAACAAGGTATGCATGTGAATAAATCAGCTTGAACAAAAACGATGTTGTGAACATAATATGCAATTTTTATGACAATTGCAGGGAATATCTTGACCAGAGATCAATTCAGTTAGAACACATAGCTTTGTTTGGATAGGCTGTGTTGAAAGTAAAGCCTTCATGGGTCAGCATTGAGAGAAGCCTCCAGTTACTGGGATCAAAATTTCAAAACATTGTACTCAACAATTGTGAATAGTAGAACTCGAAAGCAAATATAGACTCGTGGTGGGTGGGAACTTTCTACCATTTTAAGGAACATGAAGTGACATTTAACCAAGTTCAAAAACTCATGAAGCTTGCTTTATGCCTTCCGGAAACTAACGCAACTTGTGAAAGAGTATTTTCGGACATCAATGTTAGGGCTGCTGCACACTTGCGTTTTTCTTGCGCATTTTTTTCACACGATATCGATGCTTTTTTTACACGCGATTCTCAATGGGACTTTCCAATGTTAAAATCGCACTGCACAAAGATTGTAAAGCACCAACTTGCAATGCGTCTTTAACATTAGAAAGTCCAATTGACAATCACGTACAAAAACACAGCGATATCGCAGCATTAAAAAAACGCAAGTCAGTGTGAGCCTTTATGTGCACAAGTGAGAAGACGCAACTGAAAATAGAAACATTGAAAGCCATGCTTATGGTAAAATGATATTCTGCAGACAAGTTCTGCAATAGGTTTTACCAAGAAGCTTTGCAGCACCCTACTCTTCTAAGATACATCCATTCATCAATAAAGTATGCGGCCTTGGCAACAGCGACTGAGAGTACAACTGTTACTGCGAGTCCATCATCTGTCGACACATAAAGTACCGCGTCAAAAGGAAGAACACTTTTTTATGGAAGGTAGGACTGATCTTTCTTATGATATACAGTATATTTGCTATTTAAATATATTTCAGTGTACTGTGAGACAACATACAATAATAACCAGAATTAGAGAGTAGGCCTATACAATGCTACAAACATATACCAATAGGCCATCAAGTGTTCCAGCTAGGAAAAAAACACAAATGGCCCTGTCCTTTTTATAATGACGGAGGTAAAATCATGCATTGCAATAAGCCCCTCATCTTGACCCCACCTCTGTGTCCTGCTTTGACATTGGTTACTGCTGACACTAACTAACCTAATGCAGATGCCCAGCAGGCAACTCGCCAATCCCATGCTCACACTGTTCCACATGACCATCTGGTGAAACTTAATACAATTAGCAGCAGCACAGGCTGGCAATCTCTATGGGCAGCCTTGGAATTCTTTTGGATAAAGAGGTCCTCGGGGCTTCAGCGATTGGTGCGTTCGTTACTAGGCGATGTGAGAGTCTGCGTTGAAATAATTTCAAGTGTGCGTTGGGAGTTTGTGTCAGTTGGTCATTGGAGGAGACAAGAAAGAGAGAATTCAGTTCAGTCAAGAGTTTACATTCAGAGTAGAGAGAGGTCAGTTCAGTCAGAAGTTTTAGTCAGGGAGAGAAAACAGTGGTGTATCGCAGCAAGCCAGTAAGAGTTGTCAGAGGGAGGTTTCATCAGTTAGGAGCGGGTCAGTGACAACGGTGGCTGTTAGTCAGATGTCGGAAGTGCTGTGAGTTAAGCTAATTCCTGTCAGAGAGCTGTCCGGAGAGTCGTTGTACCCACGAATCATTAACACTTTTAATATATTCAACAGTTAACGCCACGTAGAGGCCATTGAGTGGGTTCTGTGGCAGACGCTACAGAGTCGCCATAGACCAGCAGACAGGCACTTCTCACCTTACACTCACGGTACACTTCTCTGTTTGGTTCAATAAACTGCATGAATTGCGAGCACTAGCGGCAGTAGTGTACTGGCGCCCTAAACTATGGTGCAACTGCTGTAGTCTACAAGATAACTCAGGGCCGGTTGTACCAAAGTTTTAATCTGAGATCAACAAGAGTTGATCTAAGATCAAATAGAAAAACGTTGCACTTACACTTTTTTGCCTGTGATCTTGGTTAAAATCTAGGTTCAATTTGATCCCTTGATTTTGGCAAATCAAACTAGGTGAACTTTGTTTAGTAGCCAAAATCCAAGCTGGCGGTCTAGGCTGATAGCCTGATAGGCTTTTCCTGGGTGGTGAACTCATATCCACATTTCCTGCTGATAGCGACCATGTTTTTATGATTGCTATGAATGCTGGTAATATCACCCGCTCTACAGTCACCAATAACCATATGTGATACATTTCTTCTAGGTTCTACCCTTGACTGCAGATTAGGTGAACTTGCTTTTGCAAATCTTTCTTAAACCAAGTTCAACAGCAGTTTAACTAAACCTGGATCAACAACATGGTTGGTGCAACTAGTCCTCGTTGGGGGAAATTATCATGGGCAGTATTTTTAGCCCCTTAATGCTACAGGACATGCAGTAACGTCCTGCCGCTTTGGGTTATGTATGAAGGAAGATTGCAGGGCATTTTCGCTCTATACAATGCAGGTACCGATTGTTTCTTACAGCATGCAATCGCCTGGAACAGCTCCGATAAGCCATGCTGCTCATCGAAGCTGTTAACCCTTTAAACGGAACCGTCAATTCTGACAGTGGCATTTAAATTCATCTCCAATCTGTATAGCTAGCAGCACACCAATTTCGAACAAAACACTTGCTGAGGCCCTTGTATCGTTTTGCCAAATGCCACTCAGAAGTCAGAACCCATACTTCCGTGTAGATAATCCCAGTAATCAAGAAAGAAGAGTGGCAGCAGATATGGTGTAAATAATTTAAAAGTCTATTTTATTCCTCCATGTTAAAATCAGCAGCGATGTTTTGACTTTGAATTTAAATGCCCCGACTGATGTTTGGGGGGCCTATTGCGCACAGGGTTTTTTTCACAAACAAATATGGTTATGTGAAGAAGCTCTTAGTGGAGCCTCAGCATTCCTTACTTCATAATAAAAATGCTGCTTTAAAGGGAGGAGTACGAGGCACTTAGCCATGAAGGAGGGCAGGAAATGGGAGGTGAATTAGGAAGAGTAACTGAAAACTGTGCAAACTGTTCGTAGTCATCTCTGGACAGCTTTGTGAAAGGAAGTATAACATGGCAACTGCTGGAAAAGTAAGTAAGAGCTCTAATGTGTCCAGATCTTCCTCACTTGTGGAGTATGACTCAACTTTATATATATATACATGTGTGCAGAGGCATAACCTGAAACTCCGGGGCCCTAGTGCTAAATTGGAACTCGGCCCCAAAACTATAAAGCTTCATTCATAGTATTGGTTTGCAAGAAAGACTTCATAGACCCCCTAGGGCTCCTGGGCCCAGGTGCGACTGCACCCTCTACACCCCCGATACTTATGCCCATATATCAATTATTTTTTTTCCATTCAGCAAAAGATAATGTAAGAATACTACCTGTTGAATTGCTTAATGTTTGTCCTTGTTTAATGCCACTATCACTCTGAGCTTCCAGCTGAATGTGCAACATTAATGGATTTATAAGACGACTCAAGGCTATGGGGCTGGCAGTCAGTGCAGAAGAAAAGAACTTCGTCCACTTCACCTCCTGTGCTAAAAAATGGGCAATGGAACATTGTTTGTATTATGAAATGTTTTGTAGATAACTTTGTGCGGCCATGACCTTACATTCCTGAATTTCTCTCTGGCTCTGGCCGCCTGCACACGGGCGGAAATCCCGCAGCGGGATTTCCCGCGGGATTTCCGCCGCTCAAAGCCTGCATAGGAGTGCATTATAATACGCACTCCTATGCAGACGGCCGCGGTTTGGCCGCGCGAAATGCCGCGCGGCAAACAAACCGCGGCATGTCCTATTTTTGTGCGGGGCTCGCAGAGCCTCGCACAGATACGTTGCTCACTCGGCCGCCGGCTCCGGTCTGCGCATGCGCCGGCTGCCGGGCAGCCGGCACATGAAAGAGCCGGGCCGCCGGGCGCGGGTGAGTACGCGCTCGTCTCTGCAGGCGCTCGGGTCGGGTCACGCAGCCAGAATTCTCGCCGCCAGATCCGACCTGCTTGTCTGCAGGCGGCCTCTGGCATTTAGTTGGTGTAGTTAAAAGCACGTGTGGTTGTGCTGCGATCTGCCGTGGCTTTCAGTGCAATTGTAGTAAAAGTCTGAATGCCCCCTAAGGGTGGGTTCACAAGAGCGTGTCTTTGTGTGTGCATACGCACACACAAAAACACGCTTGTATTTACATCAATGCATTCCCTATGGTGTGTGCACATGTCCGTACTTTGCAGGTGAGTGTCTGCAAAGATAGGACATGCGTGCACGATAGGGAATGCACGTATTGTTTTCAATGGAGCCGCGGCTGCTGCCGGCGGCTCCATTGAAAACAATGGTCTGTCGGCACCCCAGCAGAAAAAAGTAAAAAAAAAAATTACCTGACCGCCACTGCCATGCAGAACATCACAATTAGAGCTACCAGCAGGCGGGGATTTTAAATCCCCGGCTGCTGATAGCTCAGTACTACAGAGCCGGAGACAGCGCCAGAAGTCGCGGCTGAGCCCTGGCAGGTGAGTATAGATTTTTTTTTTTCACACTATTTTGTGACAGCTGCGGTTGAGAATTGAAGAATTCCTCTGCTGCATCTGCCACAAATGTGGCAGATGTAGCAGCAGGGAATTCTTTTAACTAGTGGGGGTGCATGCAGCAGATGTGTTCTTCATGCACGTGGGGGTCACGGCAGCAGCGGAGTGGTAAGGTTTTTTTTTTTTGGCACTAAAATGTTTCTTTTTCAGGGAAGGACTTATATGTAAAGCAGCAGCCGTGGCTCCATTGACAACAAGCACGCAGCTGTGTTCACGCGTGTTTTTGCTCGTACCTAGGTGCGCATGTATGTATGCACCTAAGTACTCACAAAAACACGCTCGTGTGAACGCACCCTAAGGCCTCGTTCATACAAGCATGTATTTGTGCACGCGTATGTGCTCGAAAAAATGCGCTTCTGATTTATGTGGAGAATGCGTGAACTGGTGAAGTTCTTGTTTATTATTGTTTAGGATTTCTGTTTTGGGTCATGATCCGGACCCTGCTGGGCTTCGCAGTTGTTTCCCTCCTCGCCTGTTAATACGGCTTTGAAAGACAACGGGGACTTTGATTTATCCCTAAAGTGCTGCTGCTGATATAATTGTGAATACGAGTAGTGCTGCCTGTGGTTGGTCACAGTACTCAGTCAGCGCTCAGCTATTCATTGAATTGAAAGCAATGGAAGAACATTGCGTTCCTTTGCCAAAGCTGTCACAGCTGTGATAGCTGTGGCAGGGGATTCTTTATTCCCCGCGGGGAGTGCCATCATCATTGAACCCTGTGACAGTGCTGTCACAGGGTTCAGTGATGATAGGAATCCCTGCAGGGAATAATTACACGCAACACAGACCTTCCTGGCGCACGGATGTCCTATCTTTTACAGGTGCGCGAATTTGCACACCTGTAAAAGACAAACATGTGAACACATCATAGTTAACTAATGATTCTAATAGCCGGGCAGTTTTGTGTGCACATATGCCCGCACAAATACACGCTCGTGTGAACGAGGCCTAAGGCTAGTTTCACAGGGGTGATCGTGATATCACCGCAAGAAAATTGCGGCAATATCACAAATTTGCTTATCAGTTTCTGAGCGTCAGTGCTGCTTTTCTCGCTTTCCCCTTCTGATATGTGTTTTATGTTTCATTGTGAATAAAATATGAATATGAGATTTCCAAATCATTGCTTTCTTTTTTTCTTTACATTTCTTGACATTTTACGCAGCATCCCAACGTTTTTGGAATTGGGTTGTATAAGTCACATAGCGGGTTAGTTTATGCTGTGGATTTTTCCAGCAACATGTGAACAAGATTTTTCAAAAGCCAGTTCAAATTGCTTCATCGGTAATACACTGGGGAAAATCTACAAGTCTGCCATGTGTGAACATACCCTAAGGACATGTCTGCAGGGCGGATCCTTCCTGAATTTAATATGGAAATTTCTGTCTCAAAAATGTCTCAAAATACATGTGTTTCTGTCTCCGTTTTGACACCTCAGCACACGGAGTTTGCTCTGTCAATGGGCAAAATCCACATGCGGAATTCCAATGCCAAAAATGGTATTTCAGTGTCAAGAAGTGATAAGTCACTTTTTGATGTGGAAACGCTTGTTTGTGTTTCGGAGTTCCACAGGCAGAATTTGCCCATTTTGCAGGGCTAACTAAGTGTGCGGATCCTTGCCACAGAAAATCAGTGATTTTGCCATGTGACCATACCCTTAGGGTCACACCAAGCTATTGGAATAGTGATATTTACGGTAGGCTTAAATTACCCGACCATACTCACTGTCCATGTTGAGAATGACAACACACAACAGACAACACACAAACACATAGGGGGAGATTTATAAAGTGAAAATAGATATAAAAAGTCTAAATCTTTTGCATAAGGACAGTTTGTGCAAAATATTTGACTTTTTGTCATGTACACCTGTGTACACGACTTTTCAGAAAAAAGGCAATGTCTGTGAGGGGCCTGACATATTTATTAGAGATGAGCGAACGTACTCGGATAAGCACTACTCGTCCGAGTAATATGCCTTATCCGAGTACCGCTGTACTCGTGCTGAAAGATTCGGGACGTGCTGCGGAGCGGAGAGCTGCAGGGGAGAGCGGGGAGGAACGGAGGGGAGATCTTTCTCTCCTTCTCTCCCGCCCACTCTGCCCCGCTCCCCGCTGCGACTCACCTGTCAGCAGCGGAGCGCCCCGAATCTTTCAGCACGAGTACAGCGGTACTCGGATAAGGCACATTACTCGGACGAGTAGTGCTTATCCGAGTACGTTCGCTCATCTCTAATATTTATATATAATCTGTGCCAGAAGCTGACATAAATTATGTTAGAAATCTATTCCAACTCCTAGCTGGCAGAGCTTTTTGCGTAGGTGCAGGGATTGCCCAAGAGGCACCTAAAATATGAAGAGACACGCACCTCTGCATACATTAGGCACATCGTGCGCCCACCAGGATAATATTCTGGCATTAGAAATCCCGGTCTTAATAAATCTCCCTCATAGTTCATAGTCGGTGTGAAATAAATTGCAGCATGCACTATTTTGCTCCAAGACTCGCCAATTCAAGTTAGCGGGGATGCAAAAAAAAATAAAATAGCGTCCATGTGCATGCATATGTCAGGAATCCATTGGTAAGTGGCGCAGAAAATGAAACATTGACTGATCAGGAAGTAGTGTTAGGGCAGCTTCAGGCGAACATAGCTGCACACGTTTTTGCTCAATGGGTTCATTCTTATTTCCCTTTTTTTGCAGATGCATTTCTTGAGCGTGCAAAAAAAATAGGACGTGCTCTATTTTCCTGCATATTTGCGCACCAAGGGCCCCATTCCACCTGCGCAATTCTGTGAAAGAGAACACATCTGGACCACATTGAGCTAAATAGCCTTTTCAATCAGTGCGGGCAAGGGGGTGTCGTGCGTGTATGAGAACATAGCCTACATGCGCAAAAAACTACTATACAATGCGCTGATACGGGTGCAAATCAAACTCATTCACCGTGCAAATATGATGTACTAAGGTGGGCGTATTTGTGCATATGCTCGTCTAAAGCCGCAATTAGCTAAGCATCTAATTTTCATTTGTGAACGTGAAAAACAGATGACATATGGAAGTCAAAAAACAGGGTGCTTTCAGATGGGCGGAATTGGTCCACATTACACACACAGATTCCGCACCAAAATCTGTAATGAGACTTGAGGGTTTTGTTGCGGGATTTGCAGAATAAGCTGCTGACTTGGATGCGGAATAATTCTGCCACCTTGTGATGTGATGCAGAGCTCCACTTGGATGGACAATCTGCATTTTTTACAGGCAGGTTTTTAAATGGTTTGAATTTGGCCTGAACAGTGATGAAGCTTTAATGATCGTCGCTGACACTTTATATGGAAACTCGCAGGAACGACGGACCAGGTGAGCATGAAAAGGGTCTCTCCGGACTCCACATAGTTTATGGTGCTTATATTTGAAGACAGGTTCCCTTTAAACAGCAAATAGAATTTTTGGCATCTTTTGAAGGCAGAACTGGGAATGAATCTAAACCGCCTACAGCTTCTAATTATGTTCACAAGATTAGATATAAAGGCTGCCAGGTACTATCAATTGTAATCTATGTCTTTGAGATCACCGACTGGCTTGGACGTGTGCAAAATGCATGACTTATCCTACAACCCTACAATTTCAGTATTCAAATAGAAGCTATTTCTGTTCCAATTTTAGACATATTATTGTAGTGGCCTAGTGGGTCCTACAGAAGACTCACTGCTGTACTTGTCCTGCCACACCTGTCTGTATGCTGTCCCTGGATACAGAAGGTGCCGTCTGTAGGACAGACCCTGTTTCTCCCCTTCTTTTTTAAGCCTAGAACTTAGCACTGACGTTGACATTGGCTGAAAGTCAGATTCAATTTAACTGGTGCAGAGCCCAAGGGCAGAGATGCAACTTCACAAGTGCCTATGCAGGAGGAGGAGTCCAGAAAGTGTGGGAACTGAGAGAGGTGATTTAGGCGCACTGTTCAGACACAATCTGGATTGTGGGGCTGGATCATCACCTACCCGGTAGGTTTACACAGTGGTTCCACATCCACAGTCATTACAAGCAGGAGTAAGTGAGCAGTTAAGAAAGAGAATAGTCAGAGGAGGTGGAGATAGCATCAGTCAGTCATGTTGGAGAGGAGGAGATACCCGTACAAGAGTAATCCAGCAGTGGAGCACGCTTCACCCGAGGTCGAGCGAAGTTTAAACCTGCTCCCTGGGCACCCCGCAGCAGAGGCAGAGGGGAACCTTTCTGAGGTCAGCCTGTTACAAAGTGTGAGTCATAACTACCCGGTGAAGTCAAAGTCAGGTTTAGCCTTCAGCTACTTGTCCCTCTGCTTCATATACACTTCACTAAACTTAAATCAAGCCTTTACCTAAAGCAGCTAGTGGGGAAATTGTCTAATCAAACCAGTTCAGGAAAAAGGAAAAGGAGAGAGCGTTGAAGTCAGGTCATAAATAAATAAATATCTTTTTATTTTCTCATTGTGTTTAATTGCTTGCTTAATACTGCATCTACTTGTATCTGTTCCAAGCACTTCACCGGAGAATTGTAGATTCATTCTTGTATTTCAAAAATATGAAAGTTAGTAAATCTGTACACTCCCAGATTTCTAAACTACTACTGTTATTTCTTCGGGTCCAGTCGGAGTGTTGGCGTCACCGTGACAAAAGCCTTCTGGCCACACGTGCTACAGTAGATTCCTTTGGGTCAGCACAATTTTTAAACTGGTTCCGAGAATGGGTTGAAAATTGTGAATTGGGAAACAGAGTGGATATTATCTTTTGATGTATGCAGCTGACTATACTGCTTTATTTCACTTTCAGGTCATCAAATGTAAAGCTGCTGTTTGCTGGGGACCCAAACAGCCACTCAGCATTGAAGAGATTGAGGTTGCACCACCAAAGGCTCATGAAGTTCGCATAAAGGTGATATTTAACGCACCCTCACCCTTTCACACCCTAAATTACTCTGCAACCAGATCAACATAAGCACAATGACCACCACAGCTACTAGAGTGACCCCCACAGCTACTTCAGTGACCTCCACCATTACTACATTGACTTCTACCATTACTACAGTGACTTCTAACATTACTACAGTGACCTCTACTGCTACTATAATGGCCTCTACCACTACTACATTGATCTCTACTGCTACTACATTGGCTTCTACCATTTCTACAGTGACTTCTACCGATACTACAGTGATCTCCACTACTACTACAACATTCAATACATGCCATATTAGCGGTGGACTCTGTAGTAGTAGGAAATTAATGTGCATGTTTCGGCCTCTATCTCATACCTTGGCGGGGCTGCTTTTATCCGGGCACATACCCCATCTAGGCACAGAAGAAAATTAGAGCCTATTAGGGTCATATTAGGATTTTGGGGCATTTAAGGAACAGCTTGTTGATAATTGCCTTTTTCAGGTACTAATATATTTTCTTCACATTTATTATCTGCTATTTAAGGGTTGTTATACATAAATAAGGAAATTGTGATTTTGGTACTTGATGTCCTTCATTCTATCTGAAACTCTCTTATTTTTTAGTCTGAGGATTCTGGTGCACCTATTTCTTTACTTCCCTAGGTATAATTTCTAATGATCCTGTAAAATTATTGATATTCCCTAAACCACCATGCTGTTTCTTCCTTTTCTAGCAGAGGAGGAGATCAAGAAACATAAAGAAAATATATAAACTTCATGCACTGTCTGCTAAATACATAAACCTTAGGTAATACTATTTTGGACAAGGTAAACAGACCTTCCTGCTGTAAATGTAACCATGGATTATGCCGTCTGTGATATTTTAGTTAGACTTGGTAGTATCTCAATTTCACTCCCAAGAGTTCAATGTACAGTAAAATGTTATGTATTCCTCCAGATTGTGTCAGCTGGAATTTGTCGTTCAGATGATCATGTTATACATGGTGACTTGAGTAGCATAAAATTCCCTATCATACTGGGCCATGAAGCCGCTGGGATTGTAGAGAGTGTTGGCGAAGGAGTAACAAACCTGCAACCTGGTAAGACTCGTAAATTGAAGGATTGCTTTAATTTAGTATCACTGTATCTGTAACGATGTGTACAGTAAATTGAACACTCTTTTTATCCTGCACGGCCAAAAGTGTAAAAAAAACAAACCGAAAAGACTGATTTTGCCTCCCAATAAAACGCTATAAAAATGATCAAAAAAGCCATATTTACCTAAAAATAGTACCAATAAAAACTACAGCTTGTCTCGCAAAAAATAAGCTCCCATAGAGCTCTGTCCATGGAAAAATAAAAAGTTATAGGACTTTGAATGCAGCGATTTAGTAAAAAAAATACTTTCCAAAAAAATGTTTTTTATTTGGAAAAATGTAAAAAAAATATAAGAAATTTGGTATTGTTGTAATCCTACCGACCCACAGAAAAATTGTATTGCATCATTTATGCAGTACAATTAACGCTGTTAAAAAAACTAGGGCAGAATTGATGTGTTTTCTCCTGCTATCATAAAAAAAATAATAAAAGTTTTACAATATAGTCTATGTATCCAAAAATGGCACCAATAAAAACTACAGCTCGTTATGCAAAAAACAAGCCATAATACAGCCGTGTCGGTGGAAAAATAAAAAGTTATAGCTTTTGAAAAATGGATATGAAAATCTGCCAAAAATCATTGCATCCTTAAGCCCAAAATAGGCCATGTCTTTAAGGGGTTAAAGGCAATGTACAACTTTTGTGAAAATGTTTTTGTTGCTATCTAGTCATCTAAACTGAAGCAACTTTGCAAATAGTTTTAATTGAAAATACTCTTCCATTTAGTGTCTAGAGCTCCTATGGCCGCCTGCAGTTGGCTGGGTTGGATCCCGCTGCGAGAGACCCGACCCGAGCCCCTGCAGGGACCAGCGTGGCACTCACCTCTCCCGCGGCTCTGGCTCTGTGATGTGCCAGCACAGGGACCAATCTGATTGGTACCGCTGAGCCAATGAGAGGCAGCAGTCACTCACCCATTCATAAATTCATGAATGGGTGTGTGAGTGAGATCTGCCTCTGATTGGTCAGGCTGTGACCAATCAGAGGTAGCTCATTCAGCAGGTGGGGATTTTAAATCCCCGGCTGCTGAATACTACTCACAGCTGTTCAGAGCAGTTCAGGAGGACTGCCGCCGGCCGCGCTGAACTTCGTCTGCCGGGACCAGGTGAGTATATATATATTTTTTTATTTTTACACATTTCTGGATGAATTGCAGGGAAGTGCTTATATATTTAAGCCCTTCCCGACAATTCATCCTGCGATCGCCGGCAGCCCATTGCTTTCAATGGAGCCGGCTGTATTGCCGGCTCCATTGAATTCAATGGGCTAACATCGTTCTGCCGGGACAAGGTGAGTATATATATTTTTTATTTTTACACATTTCTGGATGAATTGCAGGGAAGGGCTTATATATTTAAGCCCTTCCCGAAAATTCATCCCGCGCTCGCCGGCAGTCCATTGCTTTCAATGGAGCCGGCTGTATTGCCGGCTCCATTGAATTCAATGGGCTAACATCGTTCTTCTCTGCCACAGCTGTTACAGCTGTGGCAGAGGAGAACAATCTTTATGCTGACAGTGCGGGGGGGGGGGGGGGGTGTCTCACTCTTGCCACTATTGTGGCTTAATAGTGGGACCTGGGAACTTGAGATGCAGCCCAACATGTAGCCCCTCGCCTGCCCTATCCGTTTCTGTGTCGTTCCCATCACTTTCTTGAATTTCCCAGGTTTTCACAAATGAAAACCTTAGCGAGCATAAGCGATATACAAAAATGCTCGAGTCGCCCATTGACTTCAATGGGGTTCGTTACTCGAAACGACCTCACGAACATCACTGAAAGTTCGACTCGAGTAACGAGCAACCGAGCATTTTGGTGCTCGCTCATCTCTAATTAACAATATATTCATTCCCACATTTTATTTCTTACAGGTGATAAAGTCATCCCATTGTGCATTCCTCAATGTGGAAAGTGCAGATGTTGTAAAAATCCTGACAGTAATTTTTGTGACAAATCTGAGTAAGTATTTATGTAATCTCGTACATTTAACACTTTCTTAACCCCAGGGTTACAGGTATAATGAATCCAAAATAACACTTGTACCCAGAGTCTGGTGCTTTAGGGCAGGGATCCCCAACTCCAGTCCTCAGCGACCCCAACAGGTCATGTTTTCAGGATATCCTATGGTAAGAACACCTGTTGCAATGTCTGAAGCACTGACAATAATTACACCCCCTGTGCAATACTGAGGAAATCCTGAAAACATGACCTGTTGGTGGTCCCTGAGGACTGGAGTTGGGGAACACTGCTTTAGGGGACCTACAGACAAACACAAGAATCCAGTGTTACTTGGCATCTGGTGTTCTGAAACCTCAAGTTATAGGGGTTTTTCAGTGAAAAATACTACTGATAACCTATCATCAGGATAGGTCATCAGTAGTTAATTAGCCGGGGTCTGTCATTTGGGATCCCGACCGATCAGCTGGGCGGGTGCAGCGTTCGAGGAGCAGGCCCTCAGCTGAAGAGACAGCGGAGTAAAGAAATAGCAACCTGTCACAGAGGTTCTACTGTCTCCTCCCAATGGCTGGCTAAGTATCAGACCTCATTATCAACAGGGGAGATCACGTTTCGTAACCTGGGTTACCTTAAGTTCCTGTTTTGTCACCATGATACCAACATTTCTACTTCAGTGGCGGATTACCCATCTTGAATAAAAGTAGTCCACACACAGAAAGTACCTTTTCAACAAGAACCGGGAACACGAGGTCTCGTTCTTTTACTCAAACTTCTCCTCTTCCACATAACAAGGAAATAACTTGTACGTAGTAACTTTAACAGTAACAGATTATACGTAGGCTTACATCTATCGCCTCTTTTCTCACTCTCGTGCAGTTCGGGTTTTCACAAGGCATATATATCCACAGTCAACCTCCATCACTGGACCTCCTCTCTCTTCAACCTCCAGCTCTCAACTCTCCACCTGACACACAACTAACTCACATGCACAAAGACCAATACACATAACTAGACAAATTGATACATTTTCCAGACATCACCAGACATTAACCGTTTAATGCCTGGAGGTGTTAATACACATAACACTAACTTACACAGCACTCATAACTATGACACAAGACAAACATAGAACATGCATTCTAAAGTGCTGGACGGGACCCGAAAACTCTGGGCCACTACACGGGCACATGCTGTCAGCGCCGCAATAACAGAAGTTGGAGCGGAAGCCTCTGCGCTGACCTCTGTGTAGTGGCCGGCGCTTGTAACTGCAGGCACGGCTCTCATTGAAACCAATGAAAGTCATGCCTGCAGTTCCAATTGCTGGCCGTTATGGGAGGTCAGCACGGAGGCTTTCGCTCCAAATGCACAGAGGTCAGAGCGGAAGCCTGCGCGCCGACCTCCCATGTAGTGCGCAGGGCTTGGAACTGTAGGCACGGCTCTTATTGATTTTCACTTCTCGCTGTTTTGCAGTAGACAGTTCTGTACATTATACCGTGGCCTGGGTTGGTACTGCAGGCTGTGTTCTATTAAAGTGAATGAGACTTAGCCTGCAATACCAACCCAGACCACTGCGCAAGGTACAGAGCTGTCTGCTTCCTGCAGCAAAAGAGCTAGAGGTGAGACAACCCTTTTAATCTAGCTGAAATTTTGTAGATAATTCTATAAGTGACAAACCTTATATTATAGAAGGTTTCCAGTCAACGTCTTTTTCCATTTCTTTAAAATAGCATGTGGAAATTCACGGGATTGCTATTGGACAACACTACTAGATTTACATGCAAGGGGAAACCTGTTTATAACTTCGTCAATACCAGCACTTTTACGGAGTACACAGTGGTTGATGACATTGCAGTTGCTAAGATACATCCGGATGCACCACTGGATAAGGTTTTCCTCATGGGTTGTGCATTCTCTACAGGATATGGGTCAGCTGTGAAAATTGCTAAGGTAACTTCTATGTTTGATTTAGTTCTGTTCATTACCAGTTTAGGGCTCAGTCACACAGGCATTTGTACGCGCGTTTGTCAGTTGCGTTTGCCGGACGCATCTAAATAGAACCAATGCTTTTTAATGGGAGGAGGCACATGCGAATTTAACATTCGCACAAACGCACGCGGCAAAAATTATTGGACACCAGTTCAAAGTATGCATGTAACTGCGGCAAACCAGTTTAATTTTTTCGCATCCAGGGTTTTCACCTTGCGCTTAACGGGGCTGGTGGCAGCAGCGCCGACCCCATTGAGAACATATAGTGAAGATTGCGACCCTCTACCATAGCTGTGACAGCTGTGGCAGAGGAGAGCGATGTTCTCCCATTGAATTCAATGGAGCCAGCAATACAGCTGCCTCTGGGTGAGTGCTGCCTCTGATTGGCTGAGCGCAGGGACCAATCACAGGCAGCTCTCAGCTGTCATTCAATAGCCGAGAGCTGCCTCTAATTTATTCACAGTGCTAAGCCAATCAGAGGCAGCCCTTTCAGCAGACAGGGATTTTAAATCCCTGTCTGCTGAAAAAACCTCAGAGCAGTGCAGGAGAAGAGAAGGCTGGATGCGGCTAAGCCCTGGCAGTTGCAGAGAGGTGAGTATACTTTTTTATTTTTTATTTTTTACACATTTTGGATTGATTATATTGCCGGCTCCATTGAATTCAATGGGAGAACATCGCTCTCCAATGCCACAGCTGTCACAGCTGTGGCAGAGGATTTCTACATCTCCGCGGGGATTCCAATTTTCACTAGACACTGTGACAATGCTGTCATGGTCTCCAGTGACAATGGAACTCCCTGCGGAGATGAAGAAATCCTCTGCCACAGCTGTCACAGTTGTAGCAGAGGATCGCGATATTCTCTGTATGTCAATGGGGCCACCACAGCTGCCGCCAGCCCCATTGACCACAGGTGAAACACCTGGATGTGACAGCA
Organism: Eleutherodactylus coqui; assembly: GCF_035609145.1. Lineage (NCBI taxonomy): Eukaryota > Metazoa > Chordata > Amphibia > Anura > Eleutherodactylidae > Eleutherodactylus > Eleutherodactylus coqui. Next base: position 190,431 of record NW_027102320.1, on the reverse strand, counting down.
TCCAGGGGTTTCCCATTCAAGGAATCCCCTGCTGCAGCTGTCAAAGCCGCAGTAGGGGATAGTGGGCAGCGTTTTTTTTTGAGCGGATAAACTCTGCTAGCAGCGTTTTTTCTGCCGCGGTGCCCGCTTCGGTCATGCAAATTTTTGAACCCATAACTCATGCATTTAAAAATTCATGCTTCAAAACGCTCGTGTGACTGAGCCCTTAAAGATTGTTTTTATGGCAGCTTATAAAACTGTATAAGCACCGGTATCACTGGCAATCATCTTACATATAAATTGTATACTAGTATATTTTATGTTTACTTTAATAAAAGAAACATACCCGTTGTGGTCCTAATCTTCTGTCTGCATGCACAATGGGGCCCGAACCAAAAGGAGCAGCCGGTGGCTTTCAGAACAGACATTTTGCTTGAAGGTGAATTAGGTCCCATTGCCCACTTGTAGAGCCCTTGAGCGGCCAAAACGAAAGAACCCCCACAAATTACCCCACTTTCAAAACTAGACACTCCTCATTTAGGTGGTAAAAATAGACTGATAGAATTATTGTATATTTAGTAAAAGCACCAAGTTTGGGCAAAGTTTGAAAAAACATTTTCAACTAGAATATGTAAAATATTTCCAAACATACTTTACAATTTTTGATGCCATGAAATCAAGAAATGTTCTGCTATTGTGCAATAATAGAAATCTTTATATGATTGGCAAGGTCTTAATCGGACATATCCACAGAACAAAACAGATGACCTGTAATATAAGTCCAATAGTGAACAATGTAAATTTAAAATGCAGAATTGTCTTTTTTCCCCATTCCATTCCCATGTCAATTGAAAAGAGTTGGGCTGCCTTCACATCTGTGGCAGGAAGTCAATTTTCCTGCTCTGTTTGGGGAGCATGAAAGAGGAATCTCCTGGCTTAACGGGTCCATCTTATGATGGAACAGAACAGTCCGCATTGACTATATTGGGGTCCTTTCAGTTTCCGCTCAGCTGCCTGTCATTTTACCAGAAGAAAAAAACACTACATGTAGTGCTATTTCTTACAATACGTTGTGCGGGATCTGTGATGGAAACTGTATTTGTAGGTTCCAATGCAGATATGAAGGCAGCCTTACAGTACCACTGTGGGTCACTGAACAAGTGATAGAATTGTGAAGCAGCTGCGGCGTGGCGGAAGACTCACTTCAGCTGATCAGTAAGGTGCTTTGTGTTGGAGCTAGGCTGATGTAGTGTAGGTAACTCATACAGAGGATAGATCATCAATATTTACAGGACTGGAAAACCATGTTAATGCTTTAGCTTTTCACATTTTCAGCAGTTGATGCAACTGTTCTACTATTTCACTTATTACAGGTCAAACCCGGCTCTTCCTGTGTAGTATTTGGTCTGGGAGGAGTTGGCTTGTCTGTGATTATTGGATGTAAAGTAGCTGGTGCAGCCAAGATTATTGGAGTTGATATAAACTGCGACAAATTTGCAAAAGCCAAAGAGCTTGGAGCCACTGAATGTATCAACCCCAAAGATTACGACCGACCTATCCATGAAGTGTTGGCAGAGATGACTGATGGCGGAGTAGACTATGCCTTTGAGGTTATTGGAAACATTGGAGTCATGGTATGTGGACGACAAAAAAAAATTTACTATCGTAAATTATGAAACAATAAATGCCAGCCATCTCTCTTAGAAAATCTGGGTCCCAGTTCAATATTGACAGAACAGTAACCATAGAAGTCATAGTGAGTTGTTTTTTATTTTATTATACTTTTTTGTGTTTTTCCATTAGACATCTGCTCTTTCATCCAGTTTCTTTGGCTGTGGAAAAACTGTGATTGTAGGCGTAGCTCCTTCAAATGCTACCATGACATTTGATCCCATGTTAATGCTGACCGGGCGAATTCTGTGTGGATCTGTTTTAGGAGGTAATACATTATATAGAACATTTTGAGAATAGGTATTAGAACTTGTGTAAAGACTGTGCAATTGGTGATGATTTTCGTTTGTATCGTACAACGCAGAGCTAGTCAACCACATTGTATAAAAGTTGACTTGAGTCTGTCATCAGGTGAATGTCTGAGCTGAACACCAACAGTAAATCAAGGTGCATTTGGGTAAAATGAAGCACATTGGAGTTACTAAATTAAAAACCCGTTTGCCTCACAAAACAGTAACATCATGAAGGTCACAGTAGTAACCCCAATGTACCTAGTTTAAACTACAGTACATCTGCCTGGTTTTAACCGCATGTTTCACATTGCTTATGCTTATTTGAGGCAGGTAGAGTTGTATTTTTTTCAATTGCAACATAAGTTCCAACATATCAGTTTGCTTTGTTTCTCTTTTTGTGTTTTTTTTTTGAGGGAAGGGTATGAAAAAAAAATTCCATCATCATAGTTTGCATTTCTTTTGCTGTATAGTATGTAGTTAAAAATGTATAATTATAATCATTATATAGCGACAACAAATTTCACTGGACTTTACAAACCAGCGGGTACATGTACGGACCAAATAAGGCATTACATACAGTATTACTAATAAGCAATCTGAAGAATAGGAGTGAGGGCCCTCCTCGGCAAGAAGTTAGCATCTATGAGGAATAAGGGGTGACACACCTGATGCACTTTTTGCCAACAGCTTCTTGTGGTCTATGAATAACAATTGTGTTTGTTGGGAAAGGTTGGAAGACTAAAGATGATGTGCCAAAACTTGTGGAGGACTATATGAATAAGAAATTTGAGCTTGATGGTCTGATAACTCACAAATTACCACTTGAGAAGATCAATGAAGGATTTGAACTTCTGCGCAAGGGAGAGAGGTATGCTTTACGTCTTAAAATAATCTAATTGTAAACTAATATAAAAATTATATTGTAAAATGACAATAAACTTTATTGGGCTTTGTCATGTAAGCTTAATTTTAATATGGCTACTCTTCTGCCCAGCACAGCCTTAAATGTGATCCAACCTTCAAATCGAATACTTTATTTTTGCTGCCATGCTCCCCTTGTGTCCATTTGTCAACTGTTCATGCTGGTTTACATGAGCAGCAATGGCAGCGCAGCACTTCCACCTCTGGCCAGCAGGGTCAATTCCTATGAGTAATAGCGCTGTAGCACTACTTCTAACCTCAGAGCACTGCTTCTGCCCATTTCACTACTCTACAATATATAGTCTAGTCCCACCTACTTCACTTCAGCACGGCCATATCGAGACTCCAGTTACCTATAGCCATTCACGCTGTAGATTCAAAGAGTGACTATTGAAGCGTAACAAGCTATGAAGTCATCAATGCTGTTTGCCCACTGTGTCCAAAACAGCCAAGGATTCAGCAGTTCTGACCAAGGAGTGAACACTGAGTCACTAGTGACAGAGCATTCAGTGCCCTGGCTGGAAGTAAACAGCTTACAAGGAAAGCTACATCATTGGAAATGTAAGAATCGGGATTCAGCATAGTCACATGACCTATTGGAAATCTCAGAGCATGGCATAGATCTGGAAGAGGGAGTACAGTGCAGGACTCTTACTGGGTTGCAAGAAGTAAGTTTTATCAAGTATTTTGCAAATGACAAAACCCTTTTAAAGGTCTAGCATATACCTAGTGTACAGAAATTACACAAACCTACTACAGATGAAAAATGTGATTGTTCTCAGCAAGAGAAACCAAATAATCTTGTAGATATGATACCTTTTAATGGCTAACAAAAAACATGATGATATAACGAGCTTTCCAACTTACTCCAATTTGGGGACCATAAAACTTTCACATCCCTTATCGTTGGACTAATTAAGTATTTAATGTCTACTCATCCTGTTCTGAAATTTTTTTAAAAGTGCAAATTAATCACACCATGTCTGTGCCTATATATTATATACATATCTTCGTGCTTGACTATGGGCAATGTCCTTTTCCATTTGCTGCTTACATGTACTTTAAAGTATAAATCGTAAGGGATTCACACAATCAGGACAAGTTGAACTATCAACTTCTCTGGCAGACTTTTCTAGCTGTGTTCTGTGACATGCAGAGGTCATTGTGCATGGAGTGGGGGGGTGGCGACCTCTGATCAACTATTGTGAATAATGTATCCTATGTTATCTTTATATGTTATCTTTTATAAGCCTGAGGAAGAGCCCTAAGTAGGTTTGAAAGCTTGCTATAACATTTATTTTTGTTAGCCATTGAAAGGTATCATATCTACAAGATTGCTTAGTTTCTTTTATGGAGAACAATCACATCTTTATATATGTGTCACCACTTATTGTAATCCTGCTGGTGATAAGATGATTGCTGAGTAGAGATGAGCGAGCATACTCGTCCGAGCTTGATGCTCGTTCGAGTATTAGGGTGCTCGAGATGCTCGTTAAACGAGCACTGACCATTGAATTCAATGGAGCCGGCAATACAGCCGGCTCTATTGAAAGCAATGGGCTGCCGGCTAGCGCGGGATGAATTTTCGGGAAGGGTTTAAAAATATAAGCCCTTGCCTGAAAATCATCCTAAAATGTGTAAAAAGTAAAAAAAAAAATATACTCACCTTGTCCCGGCAGAACGATGTTAGCCCATTGAATTCAATGGAGCCGGCAATACAGCCGGCTCCATTGAAAGCAATGGGCTGCCGGCGATCACACAATGAATTTTCGGGAAGGGTTTAAATATATAAGCCCTTCCCTGCAATTCATCCAGAAATGTGTAAAAATAAAAAAATATATATATACTCACCTTGTCCCGGCAGACGGAGTTCAGCTGCGGCCAGCTGGCAGTTCCCCTGAACTACTCTCTGTAGTATTCAGCAGCCGGGGATTTAAAATCCCCGCCTGCTGAATGAGCTGCCTCTAATTGGTCACAGCCTGACCAATCAGAGGCAGATCTCACTCACACCCATTCATGAATTCATGAATGGGTGAGTGAGTGCTGCCTCTGATTGGCTCAGCGCAGCTCTCAGCTGAATGACAGCAGTTCAGCACCACAGTGCAGGGGACAGCAGGAGAAGACGCGGCTGTGCCCCGGCAGCTGAAGGGAGGTGAGTCGAGAAGAGCGAGCGTACTCGGAAAAGCACTACTCGCTCGAGTAATTTGCTTTATCCGAGTATGGCTGTGCTCGTCCCTGAAGATTCGGGTGCCGGCACGGAACGGGGAGCTGCAGGGGAGAGCGGAGAGGAACGGAGGTAAGATCTTTCTCTCCCTCTCTCCCGCCCGCTCTCCCCTTCTCCCCGCTGCGACTCACCTGTCAGCCGCAGCGGCACCCGAATCTTCAGGGACGAGCACAGCGATACTCGGATAAAGCAAATTACTCGAGCGAGTAGTGCTTTTCCGAGTACGCTCGCTCATCTCTAGAGGTGAGTATCTATTTTTTTTTTTTTTAAATCACTTTTAATTCATTTCCAGGGAATGGCTTATATGTAAAGCCCTTCCCTGAAAAAGAATTCAGGTGTGCCAGCGGACCATTGTCTTCAATGGAGTCGCCGGCAGCAGCAGCGGCTCCATTGAAGAGAATGCCTGCATTTTTATTCTTTTTTACACTAAAATCTTTCTTTTTCAGGTAAGGGCTTATATTTTTAAGCCCTTCCCGAAAATTCATCCCGCACTCTCCGGCAGCCCATTGCTTTCAATGGAGCCGGCTGTATTGCCGGCTTCATTGAATTCAATGGGCTAACATCGTTCCTCTCTGCCACAGCTGTTACAGCTGTGGAAGAGGAGAATGATCGTTATTCTGACAGTGGGGGGAGGGGGTCCCACTCTTGCCACTATTGTGGCTTAATAGTGAGGCCTCGGAGCCCGAAATGCAGCCCTGCATGTTGCTCGTCGCCTGCCCTATCCATTTCTATGTTTTTTACATGACTTTGGTGATTTGCTAAGATTTTCACAAATGAAAACCTTAGCGGAGCACCAGTCATATACAAAAATACTCGAGTCGCCCATTGACTTCAATGGGGTTCGTTACTCGAAACGAACTCTCGAGCATCACTGAAAGTTCGACTCGAGTAATGAGCACTCGAGCATTTTGGTGCTCGCTCATCTCTATTGCTGAGACATTTTTCTACAGAATCAGATGTGTGAGAATTTTATTAGGCTTAATGATCATTATGTAAACTGCAGGATTTTAGGAGGTTTTTTTGTAATATACTGTAGATCGTGAAATTGAAAATTTTTGAAAATTCCCAAAAATCCTTAAATCTGTTTAACATAGGAACGTCATTTATCGAATTGATCATTTTTAATGACACATTTCTTTTAAGGAATTCATTGTAAATTCTCTAGAACAATCAAATATAATCTAAACTGAAGCTAAATTTCTTTAGGGATGGATAAATATTAGAGATGAGCGAGCACCAAAATGCTCGGGTGCTCGTTATTCGGGACGAACTTTTCGCGATGCTCGAGGGTTCGTTTCGAGTAACGAACCCCATTGAAGTCAATGGGCGACCCGAGCATTTTTGTATTTCGCCGATGCTCGCTAAGGTTTCCTTGTGTGAAAATCTGGGCAATTCAAGAAAGTGATGGGAACGACACAGCAACGGATAGGGCAGGCGAGGGGCTACATGTTGGGCTGCATCTCAAGTTCACAGGTCCCACTATTAAGCCACAATAGCGGCAAGAGTGGGCCCCCCCCTCCCAAAAACTTTTACTTCTGAAAAGCCCTCATTAGCATGGCATACCTTAGCTAAGCACCACACTACCTCCAACAAAGCACAATCACTGCCTGCATGACACTCCACTGCCACTTCTCCTGGGTTACATGCTGCCCAACCGCCCCCCCCCCTCCCCCCCACAGCGCACACCAAAGTGGCGGGGCGATAGCCCACAATGCTGTACAGAAGCAATGAGAAATAAAATCCTGTGCCACAGCCATCAGGAGCTGCACACGTGGGCATAGCAATGGGGAACCTATGTGTCACACACTATTCATTCTGTCAAGGTGTCTCTGCATGCCCCAGTCAGACCGGGCTTTTTAATTCATAGACACAGGCAGGTACAACTCCCTATGGTGAAGTCCCTGTCGACCGACAGCATGGGTGGCTTCCTGGAACCCACCGGCGGTACATAAAAATATCCCATTGCAGTGCCCAACACAGCTGAGGTAGTAATGTCGTGCTTAATGCAGGTGGGCTAAAAATTTATTTGATTACACTGTAGGCGATGGCCCACAAAAATTGCTGTATCAACAGTACTAATGTACCTGAAAAAAATTGGCCATGGCCAACCAAGAGGGCAGGTGAAACCCATTAATCGCTTTGGTTAATGTGGCTTAAGTGGTAACTAGGCCTGGAGGCAGCCCAGTTTAACGAAAAATTGGTTCAAGTTAAAGTTCCAACGCTTTTCAGAGCATTGAAACATCTAAAAATTGTTTAGAAAAATTATGAGTGAGCCTTGTGGCCCTAAGAAAAATTGCCCGTTCAGCGTGATTACGTGAGGTTTCAGGAGGAGGAGCAGGAGGAGGAGGAGGAGGAATATTAGACACAGATTGATGAAGCAGAAATGTCCCCGTTTTGGATGGTGAGAGAGAACGTAGCTTCCATCCGCGGGTGCAGCCTACGTATTGCTTACGTATCGCTGCTGTCCGCTGGTGGAGAAGAGAAGTCTGGGGAAATCCAGGCTTTGTTCATCTTGATGAGTGTTAGCCTGTCGGCACTGTCGGTTGACAGGCGGGTACGCTTATCTGTGATGATTCGCCCAGCCGCACTAAACACCCTCTCCGACAAGACGCTAGCCGCAGGACAAGCAAGCACCTCCAGGGCATACAGCGCTAGTTCAGGCCACGTGTCCAGCTTCGACACCCAGTAGTTGTAGGGGGCAGAGGCGTCACCGAGGATGGTCGTGCGATCGGCTACGTACTCCCTCACCATCCTTTTACAGTGCTCCCGCCGACTCAGCCTTGACTGGGGAGCGGTGACACAGTCTTGCTGGGGAGCCATAAAGCTGGCCAGGCCCTTAAAGACTGTTGCACTGCCTGGGATGTACATGCTGCTCGATCTACGCACCTCCCCTGCTACATGGCCCTCGGAACTGCGCCTTCTGCCACTAGCGCTGTCGGATGGGAATTTTACCATCAGCTTGTCCGCCAGGGTCCTGTGGTATAGCAACACTCTCGAACCCCTTTCCTCTTCGGGAATGAGACTGGGAAGGTTCTCCTTATAGCGTGGGTCGAGCAGTGTGTACACCCAGTAATCCGTAGTGGCCAGAATGCGTTGAATGCGAGGGTCACGAGAAAGGCATCCTAACATGAAGTCAGCCATGTGTGCCAGGGTACCTGTACGCAACACATGGCTGTCCGCGCTAGGAAGATCACTTTCAGGATCCTCCTCCTCCTCCTCCTCCTCAGGCCATACACGCTGAAATGATGACAGGCAACCAGCATGGGTACCGTCAGCAGTGGGCCAAGCTGTCTCTTCCCCCTCCTCCTCATCCTCCTCATCCTCCTCCTCCTCCTCCTCCTCCTGAACGCGCTGAGATATAGACAGGAGGGTGCTCTGACTATCCAGCGACATACTGTCTTCCCCCGGCTCTGTTTCCGAGCGCAAAGCGGCTGCCTTTATGGTTTGCAGGGAACTTCTCAAGATGCATAGCAGAGGAATGGTGACGCTAATGATTGCAGCATCGCCGCTCACCACCTGGGTAGACTGATCAAAGTTTCGAAGGACCTGGCAGATGTCTGCCAACCAGGCCCACTCTTCTGAAAAGAATTGAGGAGGCTGACTCCCACTGCGCCGCCCATGTTGGAGTTGGTATTCCACTATAGCTCTACGCTGCTCATAGAGCCTAGCCAACATGTGGAGCGTAGAGTTCCACCGTGTGGGCACGTCGCACAGCAGTCGGTGCACTGGCAGATTAAAGCAATGTTGCAGGGTGCGCAGGGTGGCAGCGTCCGTGTGGGACTTGCGGAAATGTGCGCAGAGCCGGCGCACCTTTACGAGCAGGTCTGACAAGCGTGGGTAGCTTTTCAGAAAGCGCTGAATCACCAAATTAAAGACGTGGGCCAGGCATGGCACGTGCGTGAGGCTGCCGAGCTGCAGAGCCGCCACCAGGTTACGCCCGTTGTCACACACGACCATGCCCGGTTGGAGGCTCAGCGGCGCAAGCCAACGGTCGGTCTGCTCTGTCAGACCCTGCAGCAGTTCGTGGGCCGTGTGCCTCCTATCTCCTAAGCTGAGTAGTTTCAGCACGGCCTGCTGACGCTTGCCCACCGCTGTGCTGCCACGCCGCGCGACACCGACTGCTGGCGACGTCCTGCTGCTGCTGACACATCTAGATTGCGAGACAGAGGTTGAGGAGGAGGAGGAGGAGGAGGGTGCTTTAGTGGAAGAAGCATACACCGCCGCAGATACCACCACCGAGCTGGGGCCCGCAATTCTGGGGGTGGGTAGGACGTGAGCGGTCCCAGGCTCTGACTCTGTCCCAGCCTCCACTAAATTCACCCAATGTGCCGTCAGGGAGATGTAGTGGCCCTGCCCACCTGTGCTTGTCCACGTGTCCGTAGTTAAGTGGACCTTGTCACTAACCGCATTGGTGAGGGCGCGTACAATGTTGCGGGAGACGTGGTCGTGCAGGGCTGGGACGGCACATCCGGAAAAGTAGTGGCGACTGGGAACTGAGTAGCGCGGGGCCGCCGTTGCCATCATAGCTTTGAAGGACTCCGTTTCCACAACCCTATACGGCAGCATCTCAAGGCTGATAAATTTGGCTATGTGGACGGTTAACGATTGAGCATGCGGGTGCGTGGTTGCGTACTTGCGCTTGCGCTCCAACACTTGCGCTAGCGACGGCTGGACTGTGCGGTGCGAGACATTGGTGGATGGGGCCGAGGACAGCGGAGGTGAGGCTGTGGGTGCAGGTCATGAGACGGTTGTGCCTGTGTCCTGAGAGGGGGGTTGTATCTCAGTGGCAGGTTGGGGCACAGGGGGAGAGGCAGCGGTGCAAACCGGAGGCGGTGAACGGCCTTCGTCCCACCTTGTGGGGTGCTTGGCCATCATATGTCTGCGCATGCTGGTGGTGGTGAGGCTGTTGGTGGTGGCTCCCCGGCTGATCTTGGCGCGACAAAGGTTGCACACCACTGTTCGTCGGTCGTCAGGCGTCTCTGTGAAAAACTGCCAGACCTTAGAGCACCTCGGCCTCTGCAGGGTGGCATGGCGCGAGGGTGTGCTTTGGGAAACACTTGGTGGATTATTCGGTCTGGCCCTGCCTCTACCCCTGGCCACCGCACTGCCTCTTGCAACCTGCCCTGCTGATGCCCTTGCCTCCCCCTCTGAAGACCTGTCCTGAGTAGGCGTTGCACACCAGGTGGGGTCAGTCACCTCATCGTCCTGCTGCTCTTCCTCCGAATCCTCTGTGCGCTGCTCCCTTGGACTTACTGCACTTACTACTACCTCACTGCAAGACAACTGTGTCTCATCGTCATCGTCCTCCTCACCCACAGAAAGTTCTTGAGACAGTTGGCGGAAGTCCCCAGCCTCTTCCCCCGGACCCCGGGAACTTTCGAATGGTTGGGCATCGGTGACGATAAACTCCTCTGGTGGGAGAGGAACCGCTGCTGCCCAATCTAAGCAGGGGCCCGAGAACAGTTCCTGGGAGTTTGCCCGCTCCTGAGCAGGTGTCATTGTAGTGGAGGGAGGAGGCTGGGAGGAAGGAGGAGCAGCAGACAGAGGATTCGGATTTGCAGCAGTGGATGGCGCAGAACTGTGGGTGGATGATAGCTTGCTCGAAGCACTTTCTGCCATCCAGGATAGGACCTGCTCACACTGCTCATTTTCTAATAAAGGTCTCCCGCGTGGACCCATTAATTGGGCGATGAATGTGGGGGCGCCAGAAACATGCCTCTCTCCTAATCGCGCAGCAGTCGGCTGCGACACACCTGGATCAGGAGCTCGGCCTGTGCCCACACCCTCACTTGGCCCTCCGCGTCCTCGGCCACGTCCACGTCCACGTCCTCTAGGCTTACCCCTACCCCTCAGCATGCTGTATTACCAGTGATTTGATTTCCCAGGCAGGAAATAAATTGGCGCAAGCCTGCAGGCCAAATATAATGTTTTCGCTTTTTTGCAAAGGGAAGACCCCACTGCGTGTATTCAATGAAAAACAAGAAGTTTAATATCTGTGGTGTGGCCCTCAAAAAGTGTCACACAAGTATAGTGTAGCAGAGTTATTAACTCTAGCAGAGCAGGTATTTGCCAGTCAGGAAAGACAATGGCGCTAGGCTGCAGTAAAGCGTAGCTGGTTGCGTCTGATTTTTGTACGTTGTACACGCAGCACACACGTACACGCAGACCTTAGGACTGACACAGGCAGGCCAAATATAATTTCTTTTCCTTTTTAGCTTAGGGAAGCACCCACTGCGTATATTCAATGAACAAGAATTTTAATATCTGTGGTGTGGCCCTCAAAAAGTGTCACACAAGTATAGTGTAGCAGAGTTATTAACTCTAGCAGAGCAGGTATTTGCCAGTCAGGAAAGACAATGGCGCTAGGCTGCAGTAAAGCGTAGCTGGTTGCGTCTGATTTTTGTACGTTGTACACGCAGCACACACGTACACGCAGACCTTAGGACTGACACAGGCAGGCCAAATATAATTTCTTTTCCTTTTTAGCTTAGGGAAGCACCCACTGCGTATATTCAATGAACAAGAAGTTTAATATCTGTGGTGTGGCCCTCAAAAAGTGTCACACAAGTATAGTGTAGCAGAGTTATTAACTCTAGCAGAGCAGGTATTTGCCAGTCAGGAAAGACAATGGCGCTAGGCTGCAGTAAAGCGTAGCTGGTTGCGTCTGATTTTTGTACGTTGTACACGCAGCACACACGTACACGCAGACCTTAGGACTGACACAGGCAGGCCAAATATAATTTCTTTTCCTTTTTAGCTTAGGGAAGCACCCACTGCGTATATTCAATGAACAAGAAGTTTAATATCTGTGGTGTGGCCCTCAAAAAGTGTCACACAAGTATAGTGTAGCAGAGTTATTAACTCTAGCAGAGCAGGTATTTGCCAGTCAGGAAAGACAATGGCGCTAGGCTGCAGTAAAGCGTAGCTGGTTGCGTCTGATTTTTGTACGTTGTACACGCAGCACACACGTACACGCAGACCTTAGGACTGACACAGGCAGGCCAAATATAATTTCTTTTCCTTTTTGGCAAAGGGAAGGACCCACTGCGTATATTCAATGAACAATAACTTTTAGAACTGTAGTGTGGCCCTGAAAAAGTGACACACAACTTTAGTGTAGCAGAGTTATTAACTCTAGCAGAGCAGGTATTTGCCAGTCAGGAAAGACAATGGCGCAAGCCTGCAGTAAAGCATAGCTGGTTGCGTCTGATTTTTGTACGTTGTCCACGCAGCACACACGTACACGGAGACCTTAGGACTGACACAGGCTGGCCAAATATAATTTTTTTCCTTTTTAGCAAAGGGAAGACCCCACTGCGTGTATTCAATGAATAATAAATGTCTTCTGGCCCTGCCTACACAATTCTATCCCTGTAGTATTAATGCCGGGTGCAATGCTCTGCACAGCCGGTTTTGAGAAGAAAAAAAAATATGCAACACTGCTAACAGCAGCCTGGACAGTACTGCACACGGATAGAAGTGGCCCTAGAAAGGACCGTTGGGATTCTTGAAGCCTACACTAACTCCTAACACTCTCCCTGCCTAACCCCCACTTCTGTCCCTATTGCAGGGCGCAATGCTCTGCAGATCCAATTTTGGACAAAAAAAAAATTACTGTGCTAACACAGTACTGCACACTAGTAGATGTGGCCCTGAGAAGGGCCGTTGGGGTTCTTGAAGCCTACACTGACTCCTAACGCTCTCCCTACAGCAGCACCAGCAGCAGCACTTTCCCTCAGCTAAGTCACAAGGCATGTGTGGCGAGCCGCGGGAGGGGCCGATTTTTATACTCGGGTGACATCTGATCGCCCCAGCCACTCACAGCAGGGGGGTGGTATAGGGCTTGAACGTCACAGGGGGAAGTTGTAATGCCTTCCCTGTCTTTCAATTGGCCAGAAAAGCGCGCTAACGTCTCAGAGAGGAAACTGAAAGTAACCGGAACACCGCGTGGTGCTCGTTATGAGTAACGAGCATCTCGAACACCCTAATATTCGCACGAATATCAAGCTCGGACGAGTACGTTCGCTCATCTCTAATAAATATTTCTACACAGTGGTCTTTAAAAGGTGAAAATGCATAAAGCTTGATACTGTATAAACCACAGATGTCTAACAAATGTATTTTCTTCTACTAGCATCCGTACAGTGTTGTGTCTTTAAAGAGCCTAATCCTGGTCCTCATCTATCGAAGAAATCCCTTGTTATCAACATGCAAGATGCAATATTAATCTGAAGTTAAATTTTACAGAATGTCGGCAGCGTATAATAATATCTTCTTTGCTAGAAAAAACAATTGAGCTGTCCTGATGGATTATTACGATGTGAAGCTCCAGTTTTGTGAGGTCTGATTTTAAACATTGGTATTGCTTTCTAGCACTTGCCATAAATAATAAAATATTGCCATTTATAGCTCTGAAAACTGTGTGCAATTGATTTTTTTGCTGTCCTTTCAGTTTATGTAGACAATTTTTTTCCTGCTCCTAAAATCAAATTATGTGAACCCTTTATTATATCTATTTGGCCCATTTAGGCACAACGATTATCACTCAAAAGTCGCTGAAAAGACATCTTTTGAGCGATAATCGTTGTGCGCATTTACACGGCAAGATGATCGCTCAAAATTCACTCAAACAGCAGTTTCAGTGACAGTTTTGGGCGTTCACTTTGCATAAGTGTGTAGATGAAGGCTCACTCTGTATGCAGAAGACAGCATACAGCTATTGTCTTCTCAGAGCGCTCAGCTGGTATACAGCTTGAGTGCTCCGAACAGGGTATGCAGAAGACAAACGGGCCGCTTGTCTTCTGTACACAGCTGTTTTCTTCTCAGAGCGCTCTGCTGGTATACAGCTGAGAATTCCAAGCGGGGTATACAGAAAACAGCTGGACCGCTGTCTTCTGCATACTCCTGCTGTGTTCATGGAGTGGACACTTGGTATACAGCTGAGCGCTCTGAGCGGGGTATGCAGAAGACAGCTGGACCGCTGTCTTCTTCCTACTTTGGCTGTGTTCTCGGAGCTGGATACCAGCTGAAACAATAGTATCAGCAGTATCCCGCTTAGGACTCACCACGTGGCTCTAATAAGGCCCATCATTCTCTTTCAGCTTGCTGAAAGAGAACAATGAACGATTCGTTAACGAAAACTGCACGATGTTCGTGCAGTTAGGCCCAATGTTTCTCGCTCAAAAGACAGCTATGGGTAATTTTTGAGCGAGAATCTTTGCGTCTAAATAGGCCTTAACAAAGAAATCCCTCATGTTATCTATATGCAAGATGCAATATTCATTTAGATTATAAAACTGAAATGTATTCATCTATATATATATGAAATTGAATGTATGCGTGTCTGTGTGCGTGTCTGTTCGTCCTTTATGCGCTACTACACCATTCATCCGATCGCCATGAAACTTTGGGAAGTTGTTGAGTACACTCCTGGGAAGATTATAGGCATAGTACAAATATTCTATGATAAATGGCGCGTGCGCGAGCGTCGTCGACAGTTACGACCCCCCACGTAGATCGTTCGATTTCCATCATTGCCACTAATTGTCTCACTTCCCGATGTTGTAGAAGCATGAAATTTGGCACGAGCACTGATTATGTCATAAATAGGAAAAGGTAATGGGTCCCAACTCGATTATTCAATTCTAAGCGCCAAAGAATTAGCGTCCAAATTTTACGTACGGAATCTAATTTTCTCGCTTCCCAATGTCATGGAAACTTGAAATTTGGCACAAGCATTGATTATGTCATAAATAGGAAAAGTTAATGGCTCCCAACTCGATTATTCAATTGTAAGCCCCAAAGAATTAACGTCCAAATTTTACGTACGGAATGTAATTTTCTCGCTTCCCAATGTCATAGAAACTTGAAATTTGGCACGAGCATTGATTATGTCATAAATAGGAAAAGCTAATGGGTCCCAACTTCATTATTCAATTCTATGCGCAAAACAATTAGCGTCCAAATTTTACGTACGGAATGTAATTTTTTCACTTTCTGGTGTCATAGAAACGGGAAATTTGGCACAGGCATTGATTATGTCATAAATAGGAAAAGCTAATGGGTCCCAACTCGATTATTCAATTCTAAGTGCCAAAGAATTAGCGTCCAAATTTTACGTACGGAATGTAATTTTCTCACATAGAAACTTGAAATTTGGCACGGGCATTGAATATGTCATAAATAGGAAAAGCTAATGGGTCCCAACTCGATTATTCAATTCTATGCGCCAAAGAATTAGTGTCCAAATTTTACGTACGGAATCTAATTTTCTCACATAGAAACTTGAAATTTGGCACGGGCATTGAATATGTCATAAATAGGAAAAGCTAATGGGTCCCAACTCCATTATTCCATTCTATGCGCAAAAGAATTAGCGTCCAAATTTTACGTACGGAATGTCATTTTCTCACATAGAAACTTGAAATTTCGCACGGGCATTGAATATGTCATACATAGGAAAAGCTAATGGGTCCCAACTCGATTATTCAATTCTATGCGCCAAAGAATTAGCGTCCAAATTTTACGTACGGAATGTAATTTTCTCACATAGAAACTTGAAATTTGGCACGGGCATTGAATATGTCATAAACAGGAAACGCTAATGGGTCCCAACTCGATTATTCAATTCTATGCGCCAAAGAATTAGTGTCCAAATTTTACGTACGGAATCTAATTTTCTCACATAGAAACTTGAAATTTGGCACGGGCATTGAATATGTCATAAATAGGAAAAGCTAATGGGTCCCAACTCCATTATTCCATTCTATGCACAAAAGAATTAGCGTCCAAATTTTGCGTACGGAATGTCATTTTCTCACATAGAAACTTGAAATTTCGCACGGGCATTGAATATGTCATACATAGGAAAAGCTAATGGGTCCCAACTCGATTATTCAATTCTATGCGCCAAAGAATTAGTGTCCAAATTTTACATACAGAATGTAATTTTCTCACATAGAAACTTGAAATTTGGCACGGGGTATTGATTATGCCATAAATAGGAAAAGTTAATGGGTCCCAAGTCGATTATTCAATTCTAAGCGCAAAACAATTAGCGTCCAAATTTTACATACGGAATCTAATTCTCTCACTTCCTGATATATATAAATGAATGTCTGTCTGTCTGTCTGTCCTTTATGCATTACTACACCATTCATCCAATTGCCATGAGACTTTGGGAAGTTGCTGAGTACACTCCTGGGAAGATTATAGACATAGTACAACTATCCTACGATAGGTGCCGCGCGTACGAGCATCGTCGACAGTTATGCCCCCCAGACAAAGATCGTTTGATTTCCATCTCAAGCACGAAAGCAAAAGGCATTACGACCAACTGGATGAGTGTTCAACTACAAAATGATGCATCCACCGAACGTTTCGCAAGACAATTGCTGGATATTGAGAATGCTGAGGTAAAATGAAAGCTGTGCTGTGATTGGTTGCTATTTCTTATACTGCTGAGGTTGCATGAAAGCTTTGCTGCGATTCGTTGTTATATATTATACCACTGAGGTAACATGAAAGCTGCGCTGTGATTGGTTGCTATATATAATACCGCAGAGGTAACATGAAAGCTGCGCTGTGATTGCTATTTTTTATATTGCTGAGGCAGAAAAAAAGTTGCACTGTAATTGGTTGTTATTTCTCTTACTGCTGAGGTAACATGAAAGCTGCACTGTGATTGGTTGTTATATATTATACCACTGAGGTAACATGAAAGCTGCGCTGTGATTGGTTGTTATCTAGATATATAAAAACGAATGAATGTATGTCTGTCTGTCTTCGCAGCAACGTGCGACGGGTAAGCTAGTCTATATATATAAAATTGAATGTATGCGTGTCTGTCTGTCTGTCTGCATGTCTGTCTGTCTGTTTGTCCTTTATGCGCTACTACACCATTCATCCGATCGCCATGAAACTTTGGGAAGTTGTTAAGTACACTCCTGGGAAGATTATAGGCATAGTACAACTATCCTATGATAAATGGCGCGCTTGCGAGCGTCGTCGACAGTTACACCCCCCCCCCCACTAAGGATCGTTCAATTTCCATCATTGCCACTAGTTTTCTCACTTCCCGATGTCGTAGAAACATGAAATTTGGCATGAGCATTGATTATGTCAGAAATAGGAAAAGCTAATGGGTCCCAACTCAATAATTCAATTCTAATCGCAAATGAATTAGCGTCCAAATTTTACGTACGGAATCTAATTTTCTCACTTCAAAATGTCATAGAAACTGGAAATTTGGCACGAGCATTGATTATGTCAGAAATAGGAAAAGTTAATAGGTCCCAACTAGAGATGAGCGAACACCAAAATGTTCGGGTGTTCGTTATTCGAAACGAACTTCCCGCGATGTTTGAGGGTTCGTTTCGAATAACGAACCCCATTGAAGTCAATGGGCGACCAGAGCATTTTTGTATTTCGCCGATGCTCGCTAAGGTTTTCATGTGTGAAAATCTGGGCAATTCAAGAAAGTGATGGGAATGACACAGAAACGGATAGGGCAGGCGAGGGGCTACATGTTGGGCTGCATCTCAAGTTCACAGGTCCCACTATTAAGCCACAATACCGGCAAGAGTGGGCCCCCCCCCTCCCAACAACTTTTACTTCTGAAAAGCCCTCATTAGCATGGCATACCTTTGCTAAGCACCACACTAGCTACAACAAAGCACAATCACTGCCTGGATGACACTCCGCTGCCACTTCTCCTGGGTTACATGCTGACCAACTGCCACCCCTCCCCCCCACAGCGCACACCAAAGTGTCCCTGCGCAGCCTTCAGCTGCCCTCATGCCACACCACCCTCATGTCTATTTAGAAGTGCGTCTGCCATGAGGAGGAACCGCAGGCACACACTGCAGAGGGTTGGCACGGCTAGGCAGCGACCCTCTTTAAAAGGGGCGGGGCGATAGCCCACAATGCTGTACAGAAGCAATGAGAAATATAATCCTGTGCCACCGCCATCAGGAGCTGCACACGTGGGCATAGCAATGGGGAACCTATGTGCCACACACTATTCATTCTGTCAAGGTGTCTGCATGCCCCAGTCAGACTGGTAATATGTACCTTAACAGTAACCGCGTTGGTGGTAACGTGGTGGTGACTGCGGACCTAGTAGCACGGTTGTATTTTGTTGGTTTTCGGAATGCGGCCAGGATTAAGTGGGCTGTGGCGGGGGGATGGTGTGGGGGCTCTCTTGTTGTGTCGGTAAAGGTGAAATTCTTGGACTGCCACCAGACGAACCAATGCAAAGGCATTTGCCAAGAATGTTTTCCCTGTTGGAGGAGGAGGGGGATGTTTTTGAGGCACTACGTGTCCTCTCCACGTGTCCATGGTTATATGCACCTTAACAGTAACCGCGTTGGTGGGAAATGGCCTCGCCGCCATCATGTCTTTGGGAAGCCTCTGTTTCCACACCCCAGAGACATACCATTAGCAGCGGTATAGGCAGAGCCCAGAATTCGTAACATTTCAGCCGTAGCATTAGGACAGGCCCCACTAACATATCAGTAGCAGCATTATAGGAGGAGCGCAGTCTTCGTTCCATGTCAGCAATAGCAGCACTCAAGACAGGCCCCAGTAACAATTCCGAAGCAGCAGTATAGCGGGAGCGCAGTCTTCGTTCCATGTCAGCAATAGTAGCACTCAAGACAGGCCCCAGTAACAATTCCGAAGCAGCAGTATAGCGGGAGCGCAGTCTTCGTTCCATGTGAGCAATAGTAGCACTAAAGACAGGCCCCAGTAACAATTCTGAAGCAGCAGTATAGTGGGAGCGCAGTCTTAGTTCCATTTCAGTAGCCTTAGTATAGCCAAGGCCCAAGTTACATTTATGTAGCTAAAGTGTAGGCCAACCCCACACACCTTTCTGTACCATGAGTGCAGGCGAAGAACATACAAATTGCTATGATTACACTGTAGGTGAGGGCCCCAAAAAATTGGTGTACCAACAGTACTAATGTACCTCAGTAAAAATTGGCCATGCCCAACCAAGATGGCAGGTGAATCGCTTTGGTTAATGTGGCTTAAGTGGTAACTAGGCCTGGAGGCAGCCCAGTGTAACGAAAAATTGGTTCAAGTTAAAGTTCCAACGCTTTTAAGAGCATTGAAACTTATAAAAATTGTTCAGAAAAATTATTTGAGTGAGCCTTGTGGCAATAAGAAAAATTGCCCGTTCAGCGTGATTACGTGAGGTTTCAGGAGGAGGAGCAGGAGGAGGAGGAGGAATATTAGACACAGATTGATGAAGCAGAAATGTCCCCGTTTTGGATGGTGAGAGAGAACGTAGCTTCCATCCGCGGGTGCAGCCTACGTATTGCTTACGTATCGCTGCTGTCCGCTGGTGGAAAACAGAAGTCTGGGGAAATCCAGGCTTTGTTCATCTTGATGAGTGTTAGCCTGTCGGCACTGTCGGTTGACAAGCGGCTACGCTTATCTGTGATGATTCCCCCAGCCGCACTAAACACCCTCTCCGACAAGACGCTAGCCGCAGGACAAGCAAGCACCTCCAGGGCATACAGCGCTAGTTCAGGCCACGTGTCCAGCTTCGACACCCAGTAGTTGTAGGGGGCAGAGGCGTCACCGAGGATGGTCGTGCGATCGGCTACGTACTCCCTCACCATCCTTTTACAGTGCTCCCGCCGACTCAGCCTTGACTGGGGAGCGGTGACACAGTCTTGCTGGGGAGCCATAAAGCTGGCCAGGCCGTTAAAGACTGTTGCACTGCCTGGGATGTACATGCTGCTCGATCTCCGCACCTCCCCTGCTACCTTGCCCTCGGTACTGCGCCTTCTGCCACTAGCACTGTCGGCTGGGAATTTTACCATCAGCTTGTCCGCAAGGGTCCTGTGGTATAGCAACACTCTCGAACCCCTTTCCTCTTCGGGAATGAGAGTGGGCAGGTTCTCCTTATAGCGTGGGTCGAGCAGTGTGTACACCCAGTAATCCGTCGTGGCCAGAATGCGTGCAACGCGAGGGTCACGAGAAAGGCATCCTACCATGAAGTCAGCCATGTGTGCCAGGGTACCTGTACGCAACACATGGCTGTCTTCACTAGGAAGATCACTGCCAGGATCCTCCTCCTCCTCCTCCTCCTCAGGCCATACACGCTGAAAGGATGACAGGCAATCAGCCGGTGTACCGTCAGCAGCGGGCCAAGCTGTCTCTTCCCCCTCCTCCTCATCCTCCTCATGCTCCTCCTCCTCCTCCTGTACGCGCTGAGAAATAGACAGGAGGGTGCCCTGACTATCCAGCGGCATACTGTCTTCCACCGCCCCCGTTTCCGAGCGCAAAGCAGCTGCCTTTATGGTTTGCAGGGAATTTCTCAAGATGCATAGCAGAGGAATGGTGACGCTAATGATTGTAGCATCGCCGCTCACCACCTGGGTAGACTCCTCAACATTACCAAGGACATGGCAGATGTCTGCCAACCAGGCCCACTCTTCTGAAAGGAATTGAGGAGGCTGACTCCCACTGCGCCGCCCATGTTGGAGTTGGTATTCGACTATAGCTCTACGCTGTTCATAGAGCCTGGCCAACATGTGGAGCGTAGAGTTCCACCGTGTGGGCACGTCGCACTGCAGTCGGTGCACTGGCAGCTTAAAGTGATGTTGCACGGTGCGCAGGGTGGCAGGGTCCGTGTGGGACTTGCGGAAATGTGCGCAGAGCCGGCGCGCCTTTCCGAGCAGGTCTGACAAGCGTGGGTAGCTTTTCAGAAAGCGCTGAACCACCAAATTAAAGACGTGGGCCAGGCATGGCACGTGCGTGAGGCTGCCGAGCTGCAGAGCAGCCACCAGGTTACGGCCGTTGTCAGACACGACCATGCCCGGTTGGAGGCTCAGCGGCGCAAGCCAGCGGTCGGTCTGCTGTGTCAGACCCTGCAGCAGTTCGTGGGCCGTGTGCCTCTTATCGCCTAAGCTGAGTAGTTTCAGCACGGCCTGCTGACGCTTGCCCACCGCTGTGCTGCCACACCGCGCGACACCGACTGCTGGCGACATGCTGCTGCTAACACATCTTGATTGCGAGACAGAGGAGGAGGAGGAGGAGGGTGCTTTAGTGGAGGAAGCATACACCTCCGCAGATACCACCACCGAGCTGGGGCCCGCAATTCTGGGGGTGGGTAGGACGTGAGCGGTCCCAGGCTCTGACTCTGTCCCAGCCTCCACTAAATTCACCCAATGTGCCGTCAGGGAGATGTAGTGGCCCTGCCCGCCTGTGCTTGTCCACGTGTCCGTTGTTAAGTGGACCGTGGCAGTAACCGCGTTGGTGAGGGCGCGTACAATGTTGCGGGAGACGTGGTCGTGCAGGGCTGGGACGGCACATCGGGAAAAGTAGTGGCGACTGGGAACTGAGTAGCGCGGGGCCGCCGCCTCCATGATACTTTTGAAGGACTCCGTTTCCACAACCCTATACGGCAGCATCTCAAGGCTGATGAATTTTGCTATGTGGACGGTTAACGTTTGAGCGTGCGGGTGCGTGGCGGCGTACTTGCGCTTGCGCTCCAACAGTTGCGCAAGCGACGGCTGAACGGTGCGCTGAACTACACTGCTGGATGGGGCCGAGGACAGCGGAGATGAGGGTGTGGGTGCAGGCCATGAGGCGGTAGTGCCTGTGTCCTGAGAGGGGGGTTGCATCTCAGTGGCAGGTTGGGGCACAGGGGGAGAGGCAGGGGTGCAAACCGGAGGCGCTGAACGGCCTTCGTCCCACCTTGTGGGGTGCTTGGCCATCATATGTCTGCGCATGGTGGTGGTGGTGAGGCTGTTGGTGTTGGCTCCCCGGCTGAGCTTTGCGTGACAAAGGTTGCACACCACTGTTCGTCGGTCGTCAGGCGTCTCTGTGAAAAACTGCCAGACCTTAGAGCACCTCGGCCTCTGCAGGGTGGCATGGCGCGAGGGGGCGCTTTGGGAAACAGTTGGTGGATTATTCGGTCTGGCCCTGCCTCTACCCCTGGCCACCGCACTGCCTCTTGCAACCTGCCCTGCTGATGCCCTTGACTCCCCCTCTGAAGACCTGTCCTCCTGAGTAAGCGTTGCAAACCAGGTGGGGTCAGTCACCTCATCGTCCTGCTGCTCTTCCTCCGAATCCTCTGTGCGCTGCTCCCTTGGACTTACTGCCCTTACTACTACCTCACTGCAAGACAACTGTGTCTGATCGTCATCGTCCTCCTCACCCACAGAAAGTTGTTGAGACAGTTGGCGGAAGTCCCCAGCCTCTTCCCCCGGACCCCGGGAACTTTCGAATGGTTGGGCATCAGTGACGATAAACTCCTCTGGTGGGAGAGGAACAGCTGCTGCCCAATCTAAGCAGGGGCCCGAGAACAGTTCCTGGGAGTGTTCCCGCTCCTGAGCAGGTGTCATTGTAGTGGAGTGAGGAGGCTGGGAGGAAGGAGGAGCAGCAGACAGAGGATTCGGATTTGCAGCAGTGGACGGCGCAGAACTGCGGGTTGACGATAGGTTGCTCGAAGCACTTTCTGCCATCCAGGACAGGACCTGCTCACACTGCTCATTTTCTAATAACCGTCTCCCGTGTGGACCCATTAATTGGGCGATGAATGTGGGGACGCCAGAAACGTGCCTCTCTCCTAATCGCGCAGCAGTCGGCTGCGACACACCTGGATCAGGAACTCGGCCTGTGCCCACACCCTGACTTGGCCCTCCGCGTCCTCGGCCGCGTCCACGTCCTCTAGGCCTACCCCTACCCCTCAGCATGCTGTATTACCAGTGATTTGATTTCCCAGGCAGGAAATAAATTGGCGCAAGACTGCAGGCCAAATATAATTTTTTCCCTTTTTTGAAAACAAAAGGCCCCACTGCCTCTAGTGAAAGAATAATCTAAGTTTAATAACTGTGCTGTGGCCCTGCTAATGTGTCACAGAACGTGAGGGTAGCAGAGTTATTATAACTCTGGCAGAGCTGGTATTTTTTTCCCAATTAAGGAAAGCAAATGGCGAAGCCAGCAGTAAAACGTAGCTGGGTGCGTCTGATTTTTAAACGTTGCACACGCAGCCGACACGTACACACAGCCCTTAGGACGGACAGAGGCAGGACAAATAGATTTTTTTTCAGTTTTTTTCCACCAAAAGGCAGCACTGCGTATATTCAATGAACATGAGAAGTTTAATAACTGTGCTGTGGCCCTGCTAATGTGTCACAGAACGTGAGGGTAGCAGAGTTATTATAACTCTGGCAGAGCTGGTATTTTTTTCCCAATTAAGGAAAGCAAATGGCGAAGCCAGCAGTAAAACGTAGCTGGGTGCGTCTGATTTTTAAATGTTGCACACGCAGCCGACACGTACACACAGCCCTTAGGACGGACAGAGCCAGGACAAATAGATTTTTTTCACTTGTTTTACAAGCAAAAGGCCGCACTGCGTATATTCAATGAATAATAACTGTGTTGTGGCCCTGCCTACACAATTCTTTCCCTGCAGTATCAATGGAGGGTGCAATGCTCTGCAGAGGCGATTTTGAGAAGAAAAAAAATATGCAGCACAGCTAACAGCAGCCAGCACAGTACTGCACACGGTTAAATATGGCCCTAGAAAGGACCGTTGAGGTTCTTGAAGGCTACACTCACTCCTAACACTCTCCCTGCCTATGCAACACTTCTGTCCCTAATGCTGGGTGCAACGCTCTGCAGAGCCGATTTTGAGAAAAAAAAATTGCCACTGCTAACAGCAGCCAACACACAGCTATCAGTGGCCCTAATAAGGACCTTTGGGGGTCTTGAAGCCTACACTAACTACCAATTCTTTCCCTACAGCAGCTCCGGTACAAACAGCACTGTCCCTCATTTAACTCACAAGGCATCTGAGGCGAGCCGCGGGAGGAGCCGACTTTTATATTAGGCGGACACCTGATCTCCCCAGCCACTCACTGCAGGGGGGTGGTATAGGGCTTGAACGACGCAGGGGGAAGTTGTAATGCCTTCCCTGTCTTTCAATTGGCCAGAAAAGCGCGCTAACGTCTCAGGGAAGGAAGTGAAAGTAACCCGAACACCGCATGGTGTTTGTTACGAATAACGAACATCCCGAACACCCTAATATCCGCACGGATATCAAGTTCGGACGAACACGTTCGCTCATCTCTAGTCCCAACCCAATTATTTAATTCTAAGCGCAAAAGAATTAGCGTCCAAATTTTATGTACGGAATGTATTTTTCTCACTTTCCGGTGTCATAGAAACTTGAAATTTGGCACGAGCATTGATTATGTCATAAATAGAAAAAGTTAATAGGTCCCAACTTGATTATTCAATTCTAAGCGCAAAAGAATTAGCGTCCAAATTTTTACGTACGGAATCTAATTCTCTCACTTTCCGATGTAATTTGGCACGAGCATTGATTATGTCATAAATAGGCAAAGTTAATAGGTCCCAACTCGATTATTCAATTCTAAATGCAAAAGAATTAGAGTCCAAATTTTACGTACAGAATCTAAGTTTCTCACTTCTTGATGTCATAGAAACTTTAAATTTGGCACGAGCATTGATTATGTCAAAAATAGGAAAAGTTAATGGGTTCTAACTCGATTATTCAATTCTAGCGCAAAAGAACTACAGTCCAAATTTTGAGTACAGAATTTAATTTTCTCACTTCAAAATGTCATAGAAACTTGAAATTTGGCACGAGCATTGATTATGTCATAAATAGGAAAGGTTAATAGGTCCCAACTCAATTATTCAATCCTAAGCACAAAAAATTTGGCGTCCAAATTTTTACGTGCGGAATCTAATTCCATCACTTCCCAATGTAATAGAAACTTGAAATTTGGCACGAGCATTGATTATGTCAGAAATAGGAAAAGGTAATTGGTTCCAACTCAATTATTTAATTCTAAGCGCCAAAGAATTAGCGTCCAAATTTTACGTACGGAATCTAATTTTCTCACTTCCCAATGTCATAGAAACTTGAAATTTGGCACGAGCATTGATTATGTCAAAAATAGGAAAAGCCAATGGGTCCCAACTCGATTATTCAATACTAAGCGCCAAAGAATTAGCGTCCAAATTGTACGTACGGAATCTAATTTTCTCACTTCCCAATGTCATAGAAACTTGAAATTTGGCACGAGCATTGATTATGTCTAGAGATGAGCGAGCGTACTCGGAAAAGCACTACTCACTCGAGTAATTTGCTTTAGCCGAGTATCGCTGTGCTCGTCCCTGAAGATTCAGGTGCCGCTGCGTCTGACAGGGGAGTCGCAGCGGGGAGCAGGGGAGAGCGGGCGGGAGAGAGGGAGAGAAAGATCTCCCCTCCGTTCCTCCCCGCTCTCCCCTGCAGCTCCCCGCTGCGTGCCGGCACCCGAATCTTCAGGGACGAGCACAGCGATACTCGGATAAAGCAAATTATTCAAGCGAGTAGTGCTTTTCCGAGTACGCTCGCTCATCTCTAATTATGTCATAAATAGGAAAAGCTAATGGGTCCCAACTCCATTTTTTAATTCTAAGCGCAAAATAATTAGCGTTCAAATTTTACGTACGGAATCTAATTCTCTCCCTTCCCGATGTAATTTGGCACGAGCATTGATAATATCATAAATAGGAAAAGCTAATGGGTCACAACTCGATTATTAAATTCTAAGTGCAAAAGAATTAGCGTCCAAATTTTATGTAAGGAATCTAATTCTCTCACTTCCTGATGTCATCTATATATAAAAATGAATGCATGTATGTCTATCTTTGCAGCAACGCGCGACGGGTAAGCTAGTTTAGATTATAAAACTGAAAGCTGATCTTTACAGAATAGCATCAGTGTATACTAATATCTTCATAGCTAGACATTACATTTGAGCTATCCGGATGGATTATTACAATGTAAAGCTCCAGTTTTATGAGGTCTCATTTTAACCCCTTAACGACCGCCCCATCGGGAAACTACGTCCTCAGCAAACGGGCTTTAATCCTAGAGGACATAGTTTTATGCGTCCTCTTAGGATTAATGCCCACTTGCCTGAGGACGTGACAGCTCCATGCTGTCGGTGCCCGCAGGTAGCCGACAGCATGGAGCTGTCATCCCAGGATGCAGGCAGTCCCCCCCCCTGCATTGCGATCTGCGCTATCCAATGGATAGCGCCGATCGCAATAAAGTAAATAAAACTGTGAAAAAAGTCAGATATTCAGTAGCCCTGATGGATCGCATCCATCAGGGCAGCTGAAAATACTCACCCGGCTTGTCCGCGGTGTCCCCTGGAGATCTGGTCCTCCTGGACCCGCCGCCAGCCTTCTGCGCATGCGCGCCAGACGTCATGTGCATGCGCAGAAGTCCGGGAGCCCCCAGCAAATTTAAAATCCCCTGGCTCCCGGCTCCTGAAGGTAGCGGGGAACCAGGAGGTGTTACCATTGGATAGCGGCGATCGCGAAAAAGTTCCAAAAGTTAAAAAAAAGTAACGTTTCACCTCCCCTCATGGATCGGATCCATGAGAGGAGGTGAAAATACTCACCTCTGTCCTCCCCGATGTCCTGGGACCTGAAGTCCCCGTCTGCGCATGCGCGCCGGATGATTGACAGAGGAGCTCGAGCCCCGGGAAATTTAAAATCCCTCTGCTCCAGGCTGCCATGTGTAGCCAGGAGCAGAGGGATGTCACTGGGGTCATGATCACTGTCATCCAATGGATGACAGTGATCATGTAAAGTTAAAAAAGTGTAAAAAGTAAAAAAAAAAAAAGGTAAAAAGTAAAAAAAAAAGTTTAAAAAAGTTAAAAAAAGTTAAAAAAGCTTGTGTTTCATCTCCCCCCGCGGATTATATCTGTGAGGGAGGATGAAATGACGTACCTAAGGCCCGCGGATTTATCCACGGACCTTACCCCAGCTTCTGTGCACGCGCCTGTCGCCAAAATGGCAGGCGCATGCACAAAAGCTATGGTAATTTAGAATCTCCCTGCTCCTGGCTACAAAACTTAGCCGAGAGCCTGGAGATTTCATGGGGGCTGCGGTGAGCGGTTCCTGATCACGTGTTCGCCATTATCCAATGGATAATGGCGATCACGTAATAGTAAAAAAAAGGTGAAGGTTTATCTCCCCTCACCAATGCGATCAGTGAGATGAGATGAAACTTTTTACCGAGGCCTCCATATTTGCACCCCGACGCGATTCTCCTCCGTGAACTTTCCCGGATTCTGCACATGTGACTGCCGGCAAAACACCAGACACATGCGCAGGAGTCGGGGAGCCCAGGAAACTTAAAATCTCCTTACTCCCAGCGACCAATGGTCGCCGAAAGCCTGCAGCAGTGACGGGTGGCCTCGTTGAGCGGTCCCCGGTCACATGATAAAAAGGTAGCGATCTACCTTTGGCCGGTCTCACATGACCGGATAGGAATTACGGATTCTGCAGGCGTCTGATCCGCTGTAATACGCAGATCAATCGCATTGGATTACACAATTCCGCTCACATTAGCGGGTCGGAATTGCGTAATCCACTTGCAGAAAAGAGAACGCAGCATGTTCTATTTTACCACGGATATCCACAACATAGAGCCCATTGTGCTCCATGGTCGAGGATATACCTGCAGCTCATATGCAACTATGTGTCATCACTAAGCGACGGGAAATACAAACAACAACAAAAAAAATACTGCGCATGACCGCCTGTGTGAGTAGGCAGTTATGCACAGTACATTACGTGGCCGTACGCAGGGTCACAGCCAGGCTCACAGCTGGGATCCACTGCAGGCCTCCGCAAGCGATTTCCACCGACGGCTGCGTGCGACCGGCATTATTCAGACCGCTACCTGTAATACGTCATTTACAAGAAGCCCCGGGAACGTTCGCCTTCATGCAGTTCCAGGAGCACCTTGTTGAGCGTCTTCTGTGCGAGACCGCCGCACCTCAGCAAGCTTACGGAGACTCACAGAGCGCCCCTTTTTACACCCCATACCCGCTACTGAGGTCACGAAATACCCCCAAAAAGCATGAGAGGAGGGGAGATACCCGGTTTTATTGCCCCATGTACCCATCCCAACCAGCCTCCGTAATTTCCCCTGTCTTATTACTTTTATCTAAGATTAGGGGAACACCGAAAAGGGCGCGGAATGTGTGTGTGTGGGGGGGGAGGGGAAAATTTTTTTTAAGATGTCAATTTTTATTCCGCACAAGTGGGCAATGGGGCCTGGAATTTATTCAGTTGTACCCTGCAATCCAACCGGTGTTCCCTCCATTATAAGCCTTGCCACGTTTCCTGTAAGTAGATTAGCGCCACAATGGATATGTTTTTGAACATGGGACAATTTGGGGTGAACGTCTTCATTCCTATGTACACTGTACAAAAAAAAACAGTTTTTAAATTGACAAAATTGCCAAAAAAATGAAAAGCGTAATTTTTTCCTTCTGCTTTGCTTAGATTTATTCAAATACTGTGGGTTCAAAATATGCAGTACACCCCTAGTTGAATTCATTAAGGGGTCTAGTTTTTAAAATGGGGTCATTTGTGGGGGTTCTTTATCGTTTTGGACGCTCGATGGCTCTATAAGTGGGCGATGGGGCCTGGAATTTATTCCGTTGTACCCTGAAATCCAACGGGTGCTCCTTCCATTATAGGCCTAGCCATGTGTCCTTTAAGTAGATTAGGGCTACTAGGGGTATGTTTCTGAATACGGGACAAACAGGGGTATCCATGTTTGGGTGAAAGTCTTCATCCCTATGTGTGCTGTATAAAAAAAAGCTGTTTTTAAAATGACAGAATTGCCCAAAAAAATGAAAATCACATTTTTTTTTCCTTTTGCTTTGCTTGAATTCATTCAAAAACTGTGGGGTCAAAATGGGCATTACACCCCTAGATAAATTCTTTAAGGGGTCTAGTTTTCAAAATGGGGTCACTTGTGGGGGTTCTCTTTGGTTTTGGCCGCTCAAGATCTCTACAAAAGTGTTATGGGGCCTAAAACGCCTTCAAGGAAAATTTCTGTTCGAAAACCACCGACTACTCCTTTCGTTTTGGGCCCCGTTGTGCATCCAGACATAAGATTAGGGCCACAATGGGTATGTCTTTGAACACGGGAGAAACAGGGGTATCCATTTTGGGGTGCAATGATTCATTCATGTGTGTGCTGTACAAAAAAAGCTGTTTTTAAAATGACAGAATTGACAAAAAAACGAAAATCAAAATTTTTTCCTTTTGCTTTGCTTGAATTCATTTACAAACTGTGGAGTCAAAATGGGCAGTACACCCCTAGATAAATTTGTTAAGGGGTCTCGTTTTGAAAATGGGGTCATTTGTGGGGGTTCTCTTTGGTTTTGGCCGCTCAAGAGCTCTACAAAAGTGCTATGGGGCCTAAAACGCCTTTAACCAAAATTTATGTTTTGAAAGACACCGACTACTCCTTTCATTTTGGGTCCCGTTGTGCTTTCAGACATAAGATTAGTGCCACAATGGGTTTATTTCTGAACACGGGAGAAAAGGGGGTATCCATTTTGGGGTGTAAATCCTCATTTTCATGGGCACTATAGGAAAAAAATATGTCTTTAAAATGACATATTTGCAAAAATATGAAATTTTATTTTTTCTCCTCTAAATTGAATTAATTCCTGAAAAAAACTGGTGGGGTCAAAATACTCATGACCCCAGTGAATACATTGAGGGTGTAGTTTTTAAAATGGGGTCATTTGGAGGGGGGGGGGTATCTATTATTCTGACACTCATGAGCCTTTGCAAACTTGGCTTGGTGCAGGAAAAGAAGGTAGTCCTCAAAATGCTGAAAAGTTATGTTAAATTTATACGTCCTCTAAATGCTTAAAAAAAACACAAAAGTTTTTCAAGTGTGCATTCAGAATAAAGTAAACAGATGGAAATATATATCTTATCAAACATGTGTACAGTATGTTTGAACATATTTGAGATATTACGGTTGAAAATGTGAAAAAATGACAATTTTTTCAAAATGTTTCCAATATTGGTACTTTTAATAAATATACACAAATTATATTGGTCTCTTTTTACCACCTAAATGAAGTACAACATGTGGCGAAAAAACAATGTCAGAATCATTTGGATATGTAAAGCCTTTACGGAGTTATGCTACGTTGAACGACGCATGTCCGATTTCCAAAATTTGGCTCCGTCACTAAGGCGCAAGCAGACTTCGTCACTAAGGGGTTAGACATTGGTATTGCTTTCTAGCAATAGTCATAAATAATAAAATATTGCCTTTTATAACTGAAAACTGTGTGCAAATTATTTTTTTCCCTGTCATTTCAGTTTATGTAGACAATTTTTTTTCTGCTCCTACTACCAATATATGTGCACCCTTTATTGTATTTAGTGAAAATTGCAAATCCTGCATGTCTTGTGTGATTGAATTAAAGGAACACTCTAGATATAAACTGATACACTGTGTTCTGCCAACT
Organism: Eleutherodactylus coqui; assembly: GCF_035609145.1. Taxonomy (NCBI): domain Eukaryota; kingdom Metazoa; phylum Chordata; class Amphibia; order Anura; family Eleutherodactylidae; genus Eleutherodactylus; species Eleutherodactylus coqui. The sequence goes on along the minus strand of NW_027102320.1, from coordinate 160,006 downwards.
GCAGGGCCTCGGGGTTGGTGCACAATATGTGGATTCAATGAACACTAAGCAGAGTTTCCATGTGGCTAGTGTGAGAGTGCAATATATAGAATGTCCTGCATCAGGCAATAGCCAGGCTTTCTGGCACTAGAGACATGGGAAAACATCGGGGTGGAGCAGGAAGTGAAACAAAAAGGATCAGGTCCTACTACACTCTGGTAACACAACAGAAATGCTCACCCGTTCACCCGTACTGCTTCCATTCTGTCTTCCGACTCTGGTTACCACTTGAATAGCTTCGCCGCTAAGTCCTCAGCGGCCACAGGCAAAGGGTGAATTAGAAATATTGCTATTGTCAAGGTGGATAATATCCAGAAACCTTTATTTCAACGAAGTGCAGCATAAAAAACAAGCAGATGCTAAGCAGGACTCGTTTCAACTCGGTATGGAGTCTTGATCACCTAGTCTGAATGGTTATGTCACTTCCTTAAGTATCTGAGTGAATTAAAAACAATTAAAACAAACAAATAGCAGCTGATGGATTTAACTCTACAGCATACATAAATTATATATATCACCTTTGAACACTACCAAGCTAATACAGATATAATGCAAACTGCAGTTAATATATGGGGTAAAGGGAGATTTTTCACTCATTTGACTACGATGCATATATCAAATACAACATGATTATAATATTAGTTAACTTAATAAATTACCATAATTAATGAAAAAATAAAGTGAAGTCTAATCAATTTTCTGATAATGTACGGTATTTCAACAGTGTTTTGCAACACCAGAACAGTTGTTTCTATTTTTAATGTATCCAAGATGTTCCTGTACCCGAGTTTTTAAATTCCTAACAGTGCACCCGACATATTTCATATTACACCTGACACATTCTATTATGTATATCACATTCTTACTATTGCAATTTATGTATTGATCTATTGGAAATTTTTCAATTCCCTGACTGTCTGCCACTCTCGTTTCAACTATATTACACATACCACAAATCGGTTTACCATAGTGGAAAAAGCCATTTTGTTCTAACCAGTTTGACTCAAACATGCTCCCTGATTTAAATACACTGGGGGATAGTATCTGACCCAAACTTTTGCCCCTACGCGCAACACAATGTAGACCTTTATCTAAAATTTCGTCTATTGTACTATCCTATTTTAATATTGGATTTATATTAAGATTTAATATTAAGATTTTTCTGGATTCCGTGTTTTATAGAATAAAAATTCCTACTATATTCTGTTAAAAAAAAAATCAATTTTTTTCGTGTTTCACTAGAAGTTGTTTCCAACGGGGAAATTCTGCTTTTATTGTTCACCTTTCATGTTGCTCTATTGAGGATATCTCTACTTTATCCTCACTTTCGCAGTCTATTATGAATTTCCTTATTGTGGAATCTAAAGTCTTGTTCATTAGAACATATCCCTTTCGCTCTAGTAATTTCTCTTATTGGAATGGCTGCTATTGTATGCTTCAGGTGAGCACTAAAAGCATGTAAAATAAGATTACCTGCGATAGGTTTCCTATTAGAGATGAGCGAGCACCGAAATGCTTGGGTGCTCGTTGCTCAAGTCGAACTTTTCGTAATGCTCAAGAGCTCGTTTCGAGTAACAAACCCCATTGAAGTCAATGGGGGACTCGAGCATTTTTGTATGGGACCAATGCTCCGCATAGGTGATCACTTGTGAAACACCAGAAAGCATCAGAAAGTCATGGAAACACCACAGAAACAGATAGGGAAGGGCAGGGGCAGCATGCATGGCTGCATCTGAGGCTTCCTGGTTCCACTATTAAGCCAAAATTAGGGCAAGAGCCTGGAGGTCACCCCCCTAACAATTTACTTGGGACAAACCCTCATTAGCAAGGCACATGCGCTGGCACATCTTAGCTAAGTATCACACTACCTGCAACCAAGGACAATCACTACCTGCGGGTGACACCGCTGCCTCTTTTCCTGGGTTACATACTGGCATTGCTGTCCAACCCTCCGCACGACCCTGTGTCCACAGCGCACACAAAATTTTCCCTGCGCAGCGTTCAGCTGGCCTCATGCCACACGCTCGCTTGATAGCCACACCACCCTCATGTCTACTTATAAGTGCGCACTGGATGAGGAGGAACTGGAGGCACACACTGCAGAGGGTTGGCAGGGCTAGGCAGCAACCCTTTTTGAAAGTGTGGGCGATAGACCACAATGCTGTTGAGAATTGATGAGAAATTTACGTACGATCATCATTCCAATCCCCTGCCACCTCTGTCACAAAATTGTCAGGAGCCGCAAACGTGGGCATAAAGGGGACTCAGGTGCCAGCACTTCTGCACATCTCCACAATGCAGCAATACTCTGTGTGGGAAGCACATGAGCGGGCCCACGGTCAGGCTCGCTCCCAGCCTCCACCTTGTGTGACCCAAGGTGCCCTGAGTTACATAGCAATGGGAAATCCATGTGTCCCCACACAATTCATTCTGTATAGGTGTCAGATAGCTCAACACCGCAATGGGAGGTCTTTGAGTTCTTTGGGCTCGCCTATGCTGTCGGTGCACAAAGATGGTATTACACAGGAAGAAATCAGAGTGCCCAAACATGGCAGAGTTTCACTCCGCCAAGGACCTCAGCCCTGGCCCACATTTCTGCCCTAGTCATTTAGTGTATTTGTGCCACATAGGTAAAACACTGCAATGGGAAAGCCATCTGCACCCTAGCCAAATCAGTTAGTGCATTTCTGCCAGACAGGTAAAACAACACAATGGGAAGTCTTTGTGCACCCACAGCATAGGCAAGCCCATTAAATTCAAAGACAGTATTACACCTAAAGAAATCAGAGTGCCCAAACTTGGCAGTTTCACCCCACCCAGGACCTCGGCCCACACTTCTGCCCTAGTCATTCAGTGTATTTGTGCCAGATAGGTAAAACACCACAATGGGAAAGCCATCTGCACCCTAGCCAAGTCAGTCAGTGTATTTCTGCCAGACAGGTAAAACAACGCAATGGCAAGTCTTTGTACACCCACAGCATAGGCGAGCCCATGAAACTCAAAGATGGTATTACACATGTAGAAATCAGAGCGCCCAAACAAGCCAGTTTCACCCCGGCAAGGACCTTGGCCTCGGCTCACACCCTCAGTAATCGTAGGCATAAAGCGGACTCGGATGCTAGTACAGCTGTGAACGTCCCTTTAAATCAGTTACGGTTGCTTTAATCGCTCCAAAGACTGGATGAACCACAAAGAAGTTCCAAAGGCCAAACATGCCACAGTTGATTCTTCCCCCCCAGGACCTTGGCCTCTGCCCATACCCTCAGTAATCGTGGGCCTCAAGCGGACTCGAGTGCTAGTGCAGCTGTGAACGTCTCATTAATGCAGTAACGCTCCTTTTGTTTGGCCCAAACCATTGTCTCAGATAACAGTGGTAACACAAGAGAAAATACATGTTGCCCAGTGCTGATCCCCAGACCGCAAGCATGAGGAGGAGGTGGCATAATATGGCCGAGAAATCATGACCGAGGTAGGACTCGCAATACTCTGTGTAGGAGGCCCTGGGTCAGGCTCGGTCCCAGCCTCCACCTTCTGTGACCCAAGGTGTTGTGAGTTAAATAGCTATGGGAAATCCATGTATCCCCACACACTTCATTTAGCTGAACACCGCAATGGGAAACCTTTGTGCACTCAGAGTATAGGCGGACTCCAGTAACATTTCTGTAGCAAGAGTATAAGCGAACCCCTCAAACCTTTCAGCACCAAGTGTATAGGCAGACCCCAGTAACATGTCTGTAGCAAGAGTATAGGCAGACCCCTGTAACATTTCAGTAGCAAGAGTATGGGTGGACCCCAGTAACATTTATTTGGCAAGAGTATAGGCAAACCCCTGTAACATTTTGTAGCAAGAGTATAGGCGGACCCCAGTAACATTTCTGTAGCAAGAGTATAGGCAGACCCCTGTAACATTTCTGTAGCAAAAGTATAGGCGGACCCCTGTAACCTGTAAAAATGGTTCCTCTCTCACCTGAGGAGTTTGTCATGACCGATGCCCAACCTTTGAAACGTTCCCGGGGTCAGGGTAATGAGGCAGGGGACTTACGGCAACTGTCTCATGAGCTTTCAGTGGGTGAGGAGGAAGATGATGATGAGACACAGTTGTCTATCAGTGAGGTAGTAGTAAGGGCAGTAAGTCCGAGGGAGGAGCGCACAGAGGATTCGGAGGAAGAGCCTCTGGACGATGAGGTGACTGACCCCACCTGGTGTGATAAGCCAACTAAGGACAGGTCTTCAGAGGGGGGGGCAAGTGCAGCAGCAGGACAGGTTGGAAGAGGCAGTGGGGTGGCCAGGGGTAGAGGCACGGCCAGAGCAAAGAATCCCCCAACTGTTTCCCTAAGCACCTCTTCGCCCCAAGCCACCGTGCAGAGGCCTAGGTGTTCAAAGGTGTGGATGTTTTTCAGTGAGAGCGCGGATGACCAACAAACAGTGGTGTGCAACCTGTGTCGCGCCAACATCAGCCGGGGAGCCACCAACACCAGCCTCACCACCACCAGCATGCGCAGGCATATGATGGCCAAGCACTCCACAAGGTGGGACGAAGGCTGTTCACCGCCTCTGGGTCGCACCACTGCCTCTCCCCCTAAGCCCCACTCAGATCCAACCCCCCTCTCAGGACACAGGCACAAGCGCCTCCCGGCCAGCACCCACACTTCATCTCCCCAATCCTCGACCCTATCCAGCATGGTCTCTCAGCGCAGCGTCTAGCTGTCGCTAGCGCAAGCATTGGAGCGAAAGGGCAAATACGCCGCCACACACCCGCACGCTCAAGCTTTAATTGTGCACATTGTCAAATTGATCAGCCTAGAGATGCTGCCGTACAGACTTGTGGAAATGGAGGCTTTCAAAAACATGATGGCGGCGGTCCCACGCTACTCGGTCCCCAGTCGCCACTATTTTTCCCCGTGTGCCGTCCCAGCCTTACACCAGCACGTCTCCTGCAACATCAATTGTGCCCTCACCAATGTCCTACCCACACCCAGAATAGCGTCCTACCTCGGTGCTGATATCTGCGGTGGTCTAGGCCACCTTCTCTAAACCCTCCCCCTCCTCCTCCTACGCAACCTCTAAATCCCAATTAAGAAATGTGGGCAGCACGTCGCCAGCAGTCAGTGTGGGGCGGTGTGGCAGCACAGCGGTGGGCAAGTGTAAGCAGGCCGTGCTGAAACTACTCAGCCTAGGTGACAAGAGGCACACGGCCCCCGAACTGTTGCAGGGTCTGACATAGCAGACCGACCTCTGGCTTTCGCTGCTGAGCCTCCAACCTGGCATGGTCATGTGTGACAACGGCCGTAACCTGGTGGCGGCTCTGCAGCTCGGCAGCCTCACACATGTGCCATGCCTGGCCCACATCTTCAATCTGGTGGTTCAGGGGTTTCTGAAAAACTACCCGCACTTGTATGACCTGCTCGGCAAGGTGCGCCGCGTCTGCGCACATTTCCGCAAGTCCACCACGGACGTTGCCACCCTGAGGACCCTGCAACATCGGTTTAAGCTGCCAGAGCACCGATTGCTGTTCAACGTGCCCACATAGTGGAATTCTATGCTGCACATGTTGGCCAGGTTCTATGAGCAGCGTAGAGCAATAGTGGAATACCAACTCCAACATGGGCAGCGTAGTGGTAATCAGCCTCCCCAATTCTTTACCGAGAAGTGGGCCTGGATGGCAGACATCTGCCAGGTCCTCGGAAACTTTGAGGAGTCTACCCAGATAGTGAGCAGCGACGCTGCAATCATTAGCGTTACCATCCCGCTGCTATGCCTGCTGAGGAGTTCGCTGCAAGGCATAAAGGCCGACGCTTTGCGGTTGGAAAAGGAGATGGGGGATGACAGTATGTCACTTGATAGCCAGACGACCCTCATGTCTATATCTCAGCGCGTTTTGGAGGAGGAGGAGGAGGGGGAGGAGCAGGAGGAGGAGGAGGAAGATCATGAAAGTCATCTTCCTAGTGAGGACAGCCATGTCTTGCGTACTGGCACCCTGGCACACATGGCTGACTTCATGTTAGGCTGCCTTTCTCGTGACCCTCGCGTTAGACGCATTCTGGCCAACACAGATTACTGGGTGTACACCCTTCTTGACCCACGGTACAAGGAGAACATTTCCACTCTCATTCCCGAAGAGGAAAGGGGTACGAGAGTGATGCAATACCACAGGGCCCTGGTGGACAAAGTGATGCTAAACTTCCTATCTGACAGCGCTAGCAACAGAAGGCGCAGTTCTGAGGGCCAAGTAGCAGGGGAGGCACGGAGATCAGGCAGCATGTTCAGCGCAGGCAGGGGAACACTCTGCAAGGCCTTCGCCAGCTTTATGGCTCCCCAGCAAGACTGCGTCACCACTCCCCAGTCAAGGCTGAGTCGGAGGGAGCACTACAAAAAGATGGTGAGGGAGTACGTAGCTGATCGTACCATGGTCCTCCGTGATGCCTCTGCTCCATACAACTATTGGGTGTCAAAGCTGGACATGTGGCACGAACTTGTGCTGTATGCCCTGGAGGTGCTGGCTTGCCCTGCGGCTAGCATCTTGTCAGAGAGGGTGTTTACTGCAGCTGGGGGAATCATCACGGACAAGCGTACCTGCCTGTCAACTGCCAGTGCCGACATGCTTACACTCATAAAGATGAACAAAGCCTGGATTTCACCAGACTTCTCTTCTCCACCGGCAGAGAGCAGCGGAACCTAAAGATTCTTTTTGCTGCAACTGCAGATAAAAGCACTCTTCACCGGTAAAACGGGGCATTTAGCTTTGTCAATCTGTCTTTGACTTTAGTCCTCCTCCTGCTACTCCACCTCCAGAAACAACCTGTTATCACGCTGAACGGCCAATTTTTCTACGGCCCAAAAGGCTCATCTCCCAATGTTTTTACAATTTTTCAAAGTTTCAAAAGTATTGATACTTTAACATGAACCATTTTTTTCAACAGGGCTGCCTACAGGCTCTGTTACAAATTAAGCAACAGTGAGCTGTATCTTTCAAAAAATATTTATGGGTTTCACCTGCCCTCTCGGTTGATAAATTTTTCAGAGGTACACTTGTACTCTTGGTACACTTATTTTTCGGGCCCACGCCTACACTCTTATCAAACTAATTTTTCCGGCCTTCGCCTACACTCATGGTACCCCAATGTTTCATAGGTTGACCTATACTATTACTACAGAAATTTTACTGGGGTCTGCCTGCCTATACTTCTGCTGCAAGAATATTACAGGGGTCTGCCTATACTGCTGCTACAAGAATGTTACTGGAGTCTGCCTATACTGCTGTTACAAAAATGTTTCAGGGGTCTGCCTATACTTCTGCTACAAGAATGTTTCAGGGGTCTGCCTATACTGCTGCCACTTAAATGTTACAGGGGTCTACCTATACTTCTGCCACGTAAATGTTACAGGGGACTGCCTGTACTGCTGCTACAAGAATGTTACTGGGGTCTGCCTATACTGCTGCCACTTAAATGTTATAGGGGTCTGCCTATACTGCTGCTACAAAAATGTTACAGGGGTCTGCCTATACTTCTGCCACAAGAATGTTACAGGGGTCTGCCAATACTGCTGCCACTTAAATGTCACAGGGGTTTACCTATACTTCTGCCACATAAATGTTACAGGGGTAGGCCTATACTTCTACTACAGAAATGCTGCTGGGGTTATACTGCTGCTACATAAATATTATAGGGGTCTGCCTATACTTCTGCCACGTTAATGTTACAGGGGTCTGCCTATACTGCTGCTCCATTGATGTTACGGGGGTCTATCTATACTTGTACAGAAATGGTACTACTGGGGTCTGCCTTTACTCCTGCTACCGAACTGTTAGAGGGGTCTGCCTATACTCCTGCTACCAAAATGTTACAGAGGTCTGCCTATACTTCTACTAAAGAAATGGTACTGGGGTTTGCCTATACTACTGCAACCGAAATGTTACTGGGGTCTGCTTATACCTTTTCTACTGTAATGTTACAGGGGTCTGTTTATACTATGGGTGCACACAGACTTCCCATCACGGTGTTTTACCTATCTGGCCCAAAACACTCACTGACTAGGGCATGAATTGTGGGCCGAGGCCAATATGTATTTTCTCTCGTGTTACCACAGTTATCTGTGAAACTCGTTTGGGCCACTGAAGAGGAGCGTTATTGGCTTAATGAGACGTTCACAGCTGTACTAGCATCGGAGTCCACTCTATGCCCGCATTTGCTGAGGGTGTGTGCAGTGGCCTATGTCCTCGGCGGAGTGAAAGTCTGCCATGTTTTGACACTGTAATTTCTTCATGTTTATTACTTTTTTGGGGTTCCTTTTGCTCACCTATGCTGTGAGTGCACAAAGACTTCCCATTGCGATGTTTTACCTGTCGGGCACAAAGTTACTGACTGACTTGGGTAGGGTGCAGAGTGCAGATGGCTTTCCCCTTGCGGTGTCGATTGAGCTATCCGACACGAACACAGACTGAATAGTGTGAGGGGACCCGGATTGCCCATTGCTATGTAACTCGCGGCACCTTGGGTCACAAAGTGTGTTTGCTGGGACCGGCCTGACCAAGGTCCCGCTCACATACTTCTCACACAGGCTACAGCGTGTCCTGGTCATGGTTTCTTGGCCTTGTAAGGCCACCTCCTCCTTCTTCTTTGGGTCAGGGGATCAGCACTGGGCATCATGTATTTGCTGTCGTGTTACCACAGTTGTCTGATAAACTGGTTTGGGCAAAGGAAGAGGAGCGTTACTGCGTTAATGAGACGTTCAATGCTGTGCTAGCATCGAAGTCCACTTCATGCCTACAATGGCTGAAGCTGTTGGCCGAGGCCTATGTCCCGGGGGAACTGCAACTGCGCCAGGTTGGGCCTGTGGAACTTTTTCCTGGCTAAATCAGTCATGGGAGCGGTGAAAGAAAAAGTAACTGATTTAATGAGCCCGTCGCAGATGAACTACCATCGAAGTCCGCTTAATGTCTACGATTGCTGAAGCTGTTGGCCAAGGCCTATGTCCTCGGCGCTGTGTAAGTCTGCCATGTTTGCGCACTGTAATTTCTTCATGTTTATTACTTTCTTTTGGTTCCTTCTGCTCGCCTATGCAGTGGGTGCACACAGACCTCCCATCGCAGTCTTTGACCAGTTTGGCACAAAGACACTGACTAACTTGGGTAGGGGGCAGAGTGCAGATGGCTTTCCCCTTGCGGTGTCGATTGAGCTATCCGACCCCTAGACAGAATGAATACTGTGTGGGCACATGGATTCCGCATAGCTATGTAACTCATGCCCACGCTTGCAGCTCCTGACGGAGGTTGGCACTTTATTGGAATGAAGATTGAACGTCAATTTGTCATTGATTCTCAACTCGAGCAACGAGTACGTGAGCATTTTGGTGCTCTCTCATCTCTACTGTCTATCTATCTATCTATCTATCTATCTATCTATCTATCTATCTCTATCTATCTATCGCTGGTATAAGTTATACATCTCCCAGGATTCACTGTATATAATTTCACACTTTACACACAATAAAAAAAAAACGCATCAAAACCACATGCAGTTTTTAATAGTCTGTCTGCAGCTGCTTAATAAGGTACGCGGTTTTTAAATACTGCATGCAGGTTATTTATGTGCCTTAATTGTAGTTCTATAGTACAACAAAAACATTAACCACCCTAAGGCCGCTCTCACACACGTGTTCAGAAAACGCAGCTTGAAATTGTGGCATTTTTACCAGAATTATGAGCAGTTTTCGAACACAGGTTACAGTGTTTGACAGCGCTTTTTAATGCACCCCATCATTGTGAGGAGGTGTGTTAAAAAACACCAAAAAGCAAAAATAGAACAGACAGCTCTCGAAAATCACAGCGTTAGGAACACCATGTTTGAGCGCAGATTTGAGAAAGCTCATTAACCCTTTCCAATCCAATTATTTTTTCTCATCCATTCTCCCCAGCTCCAAATAAATTGGAGCTGGGGAGAATGGATGGGAAAAAATACATTTTCCCTGCACCCTCCTGAACTGACAGAGTTCGGGAGGGTGCAGGTGCATACTGCACCGTGGGGGGACCTGTTTACCTGTCCGGTGTCTTCCGCATTCTCCCTACTGCCTCCCGGCTCGGCAATCATGTGACCGCTGGGGTCAGGTGGCACCCAGCGGCCACATGATCGCCGGCCGGGAGGCAGAAGGGAGAATGTGAAGACGCTGGACAGGTAAACAGGTCCCCCATGGTGCAGGCTCCCGACTCGGCGTTCATGTGACTGCTTAAGGTCAGGTAACATCGGCGGTCACATGATCGCTGTCCGGAATCTCTCTGCATTACATAGCGCTAATTGAGCGCTATGTAATGTGTAAAGAAGAAGGCAGAAAGGGTTAAAAACCCTTTCTGCCTTCTCTTCGGGGGTCCTTGATGATGATCAGTGCAGGAGTGTATCTGCACCTGATGTTTCTGATGATCGGGTGCAGATGCACTCCTGCACTGCAGTGTCGGACCTGTCCCGACATCGGAGCTGTGGAGGGAAATGATGATGTCGGGGCAGGCCCGACATTGGATTGGAAAGGGTTAAAATCTATGAGAGTTTTGTTCTGTGGTTAGTAGAATGCATTCTGGACACCGCGCTAATAGCGGTAAAAAGCGGTGAGAGTGGCCTGCGGGGCTACAAACAAATTTTCATGTGCAGGAAATGCGTTATGTTTGGAAAGATTACACCTAGTGGCAGATCACGTTTGCAGCACAATCTAGATATGGGTATGGGGGAGTGTGGGGTAGAGGCCCAAGGGGGGGCCCCGAGCTGAATTTTTGCACCTGGGCCCTGAGCCCTTAGGTACGCCCCTGCCTCTACCAATGCCTAAAGATCTACTTTTCTAAGCTCCAAAACATTAGTAAAGTTGAGAATCTACTTATTCTCTTTTCATCAAAAAATAAGGGTAAGAAGGCTTCCAAGGCCACCTTAAGTAGATGGATAATGGAAGACATCAGGATAGCCTTCTCCTCCCAGAATGTAGATCCCCCAGAATTCGTAAAAGCACACTCAATGTGCACTGTTTCCACTTGGTAGAAAAATTCTCAATACCTTTAGAATACTTTTGTGAGGCAGCTTCTTAGAGTTCCCACAACACATTCATCAACAACTACTGGCTGCCATCCAGGCTGGCAGATAGTGCGACCTTTGGTTGCTCTGTTCTCTTTGGCACTCAGTGGGAAGGCCCTCCCAGTGGGGGTTCTTCTTGCTAATTCCCCATAATTATGCTACTAATAGGACACAAGGGAAACAGTTGATTTCTGTTGCTAATCTGTTTTCCCTTAGTCCTAACAGGAACACAAACATTGAAATATTTAAAAGGATAAAGCTAAAAGTAATAAAAGATAAGCAGGCATTCAGATGAAATTATGCAATGCATGCTTGGAATGAACATTGGAGTTATTTGTACTGCTCTATGCTAAAGGTGAGTGGTTTAGTTAAAGCATACATAAATGCACAAAAAAAGATAACAGAAAAAGAGGACAGATTATTTAACCCCTTAAGATTTTTCTTTTTTTTTTTTCATTTTTGTTTTCTTACCTGCCTTTCAAAAAATCGTAAGTGTTTTATATTTCAATATAAAAATAGGAGAAGGGATGTTTAAAGTATTAATATTTTCATGATTTCAATAATTAAAAAAAACAACTTTAACTTATTCTTACTTTTCTTTGAGTCCGTATAGCGGGACTCAAAGTATTTCAGTGTTGCAGTATAATATATTTTAACAGGTATTCTGTTAAGCCTTCCCACAGACAGGGCTTAATAGACAAACAGCAATGGCAGCCCTGGGATTTTCACAAGGCTCCAGGTTGCCATGATCTAGGCACACCCACCAATAATTTTGTCATAAGCAAGCTAATCTGGATGCACCCTGTTCCTTGGCCATCACGTTCCCCAGACTGGATTTCTTTCTGTAGGGTCACCTTAAGGCCTCATTCACATGGCCATAGGCATTTTTATGTGTGCCCACCAGTGCCGTGAACGGGCACACAATTCTAATATTTGTGCGCCCGTTCAGACGGCACGTGCCCCAGTGCATATACGCTGAGGCTGCGAAGCCGTTGCCTCCCCTTCCTTCCCCTGGCTCACCTCCTCTCTCCTTCCCTCTGGCTGTTTACAATGTAAGTGGGCGGGACGAGGGGAAGAGCTAAGCACCCACCCCCTCCCTGCCCCTTGTCTGTAGCCAGCAATGGGAGTGGGCGGGGCAGAGCTGTGACAGCTGCGGCAGGGGATTCTTTACTCCAAGTGGGGGGGCATCCCCTTGTCACTGAACACTGTGACAGTGCTGTCACAGTGTTCACTGACAAGGGGACTTCCCGCAGGGAATATTGATGCACAGAAAGGACCTATGGTGCATGCGTGTCCTATGTTTTGCAGGTATGTGCGTTTGCATGCCTCTAAAACATGAACATGTGAACACACAATAGGGAACCATTGGTTCTAATAGATGCCTGGTTTTGTGTGGAAGTATGTATGCACATAAACATGCTCGTCTGAATGAGGCCTAAGTCTTACTTTCATTGTGGGCCAAATGTTTGAAGAGTTTCTAAGAAATGCTATCCTGGAGTACCTCAAGGAAAATAGCTGAATAATTCCATATCAGCATGGATTGGTGAGAGATCGCTCCTGTAAAACTAATCTGATCAGCTTTTATGAGGAGGTAAGTTCTAGAGTGGATGGGGAAAGTCATTGGATTTTGTGTATCTGGACTTTTCCAAAAAGTTTGATACTATGCCACATAAAAGGTTATTGTTAGAGATGAGCGAGCATACTCGTCTGAGCTTGATGCTCGTTCAAGTATTAGGGTGTTCGAGATGCTTGTTACTCGAGACGAGCACCACGCGGTGTTCGAGTCAATTCCATTTCCTTACCTGAAAAATTTGCGCCATTTTCTGGCCAATAGAAATGCAGGGAAGGCATTATAACTTTCTCCTGTGACGTTCCAGCCCTATCCCACCCCCCTGCAGGGGGTGGCTGGCGAGATCAAGTGACCGCCGAGTATATAAAGTGGCGCCGCCCGCGGCTCGCCACAGACGCAACCTGGCAGAGATTAGGGACAGTGCTGCTGCTGCTGCTGATAATATAGGGAGAGTGTTCGCGTCTACAAGAACCCCAATAGTCCTTCTTAGGGCCACTGCTCACCTAGTGCACTACTGTTGTGGGTGCTGGGAGCAGATTTGCCTTTTTTTTTGGGGGGGGGGGGGGAGTATATCGGCCCCATTACAGCTATAGCGTTCTCAGGCTGCAGTCTGTACTAATTAGGATAGGGGAAGTATTGGTGAGGCAGGGACAGTGGTAGTGTGGAATCCTGTCTACCTGTGCATTTAACTTTGTGGTTGCTGGGAGTTGTAGTAACTCAGCATTGCACTGCAAGGCCTCAGTTCAGCCTTCAGTGTCATTTTTTGCTGGGGGCAGTTAGTGTAACGTAAGCGCTCACTGCCTCCAAGTGCACGTTTAGAAAGCACTAATATTTTTCTCCGCTCTGTGTTACCAGTCAGCTGCCGGTGCAGTGTACGGTGCCAGACAGCCATAGAGGGAGAGTCCAATACACGCTCCATTGACTGTATTGCATTGGAAAAAAACTAATTTTAAAAAAGGAATCCTTTTTTACGTCTGCTTGTAACCCAGTGCACATTACTGCGTGGCCTGTGGGACTTGAGGTGAATCTCAACTGCATAGTGCACAGCTAGTCCTGCTTGCATCCTTCCTTATAATTTATCTCAGGCTTCTTTTTGCGTTGTATAATCGTTGGCAGGCACCAACTGCACGGCAATAATTCAAATTTTTTTTTACACCGCTCAGTGTCTGCTTGATTCTTAATCCACCATGCTGAAGGGTAGGGGTAGGGGTAGAGGACGTGGATGCGGGCGAGGACGCAGAGTTCAAGTGAGGGTGTGGGTATAGGCCGAGTTCCTGGTCCAGGTGAATCACAGCCGCCTGCTGTGGGAGTAGGAGAGAGGCAAGTTTCTGGTGTCCCCAGCTTCATATCACAATTTTTGGGTCCACGCCGTAGACCTTTATTAAAAACCGAGCAGTGTGAGCAGGTCCTGTCGTGGATATCAGAAAGTGCATCCAGCAATCTATCGACCACCCAGTCTTCTACGCCGTCCACAGCTGCAACTCTAAATCCTCTGGCTGCTGCTCCTCCTTCCTCCCAGCCTCCTCACTCCATGAAAATGTCACATTCTGAGGAGCAGGCAGACTCCCAGGAACTGTTCTCGGGCCCCTGCCCAGATTGGGCAACAATGTTTCCTCTCCCACCGGAGGAGTTTGTCGTGACCAATGCCCAACATTTTGAAAGTTCCCGGGGTCCGGGTGATGAGGCTAGGGACTTCCGGCAACTGTCTCAAGAGCTTTCAGTGGGTGAGGAGGACGATGACGAGGAGACACAGTTGTCTATCAGTGGGGTAGTAGTAAGGGCAGTAAGTCCGAGGAAGGAGCGCACAGAGGATTCGGAGGAAGAGCCGCTGGACGATGAGGTGACTGACCCCACCTGGTGTGATAAGCCAACTAAGGACAGGTCTTCAGAGGGGGAGGTAATTGCAGCCACAGGACAGGTTGGAAGAGGCAGTGGGGTGAGCGATTAATCCACCAGCTGTTTCCCAAAGCACCCCCTCGCGCCAAGCCACCGTGCAGAGGCCAAGGTGCTCTAAGGTGTGGCAGTTTTTCACTGAGACCGTGGATGACCGGCGAACAGTTGTGTGCAAGGTTTGTCGCGCCAAGATCAGCCAGGGAGCCACCACCACCAGCATGCGCAGGCATCTGATGGCCAAGCACCCCACAAGGTGGGACGAAGGCCGTTCACCGCCTCTGGCTTGCGTCACTGCCTCTCCCCCTGGGCCCCAAGCTGCCACTGAGATCCAACCCACCTCTCATGACACAGGCTCGAGCGTCTCCTGGCCTGGACCCACACCCTCACCTCCGCTGTCCTCGGCCCCATCCAGCAATGTCTCTCAGCGCAGCGTCCAGCTGTTGCTAAGAGAATCGTTGGAGCAAAAGCGCAAATACTCCGCCACGCACCCGCACGCTCAAGCTTTTAATGTCCACATAGCCAAACTGATCAGCCTGGAGATGCTCCCCTACAGGCTTGTGGAAACTGAAGCTTTCAAAAGCATGATGGTGGCGGCAGCCCTGCGCTACTCTGTCCCCAGTCGCCACTATTTTTCACGGCGTGCAGTCCCAGTCCTGCATGACCACGTCTCACGCAACATTGTATGCGCCCTCAACAACTCGGTTACTGGCAAGGTCCACTTAACAACGGACACGTGGACAAGCACAGGCGGGCAGGGCCACTATATCTCCCTGACGGCACATTGGGTGAATTTAATGGAGGCTGGGACCGAGTGAGAGCCTGGGACCGCTTATGTCCTACTCACCCCCAAGATTGCGGGCCCCAGATCGGTGCTGGTATCTGCGGCGGTGTATGCCACCTCCACTAAACCTTCCTCCTCCTCCTCCTACGCAACCTCTACCTTGCAATCAAGACGTGTCAGCAGCAGCACATCGCCAGCAGTCGGTGTTGCGCGGCAGCACAGCGGTGGGCAAGCATCAGCAGGCCGTGCTGAAACTACTCAGCTTAGGAGAGAAGAGGCACACGGCCCATGAACTGTTGCACGGTCTAACAGAGCAGACCGACCGCTGGCTTTCGCCACTGAGCCTCCAACCGGGCATGGTCGTGTGTGACAACGGCCGTAACCTGGTGGCGGCTCTGCAGCTCGGTAGCCTCATGCACGTGCCATGCCTGGCCCACGTCTTTAATTTGGTGGTAC
This sequence comes from Eleutherodactylus coqui, assembly GCF_035609145.1. NCBI lineage: Eukaryota > Metazoa > Chordata > Amphibia > Anura > Eleutherodactylidae > Eleutherodactylus > Eleutherodactylus coqui. The sequence goes on along the minus strand of NW_027102320.1, from coordinate 144,216 downwards.
AGTGGTTTCTGAAAGGCTACTCACACTTGTCAGACCTCCTCGGCAAGGTGCGCCGGGTGAGCGCACATTTCCGCAAGTCCAACACGGACGCTGCCACCCTGCGCACCCTGCAACATCGGTTTAATCTGCCAGTGCACCGACTGCTTTGCGACGTGCCCACACGGTGGAACTCTACGCTCCATATGTTGTCCTGGCTGTATGAGCAGTGTAGAGCTATAGTGGAATACCAACTCCAACATGGGCGGCGTAGTGGGAGTCAGCCTCCTCAATTCTTTACAGAGGAGTGGGCCTGGATGACAGATATCTGCCAGGTCCTTGGAAACTTTGAGGAGTCGTCGATGCTGCAATCATTAGCGTCACCATTCCCCTGCTATGCCTGTTGAGAAGTTCCCTGCAAAGCATAAAGGCTGATGCTTTGCGGTCGGAAACGGAGGCGGGGGAAGACAGTATATCGCTGGATAGTCAGACACCCTCATGTCTATATCTCAGCGCATTGAGGAGGAGGGGGAGGAGCCTGAGGAGGAAGAGACAGCTTGGCTCACTGCTGAGGGTACCCATGCTGCTTGCCTCTCATCCATTCAGCGTGTATGGCCTGAGGAGAAGGAGGAGGAGGATCCTCAAAGTGATCTTCCTAGTGAGGACAGCCATATGTTGCGTACAGGTACCCTGGCACACATGGCTGACTTCATGTTAGGATGCCTTTCTCGTGACCCTCGCGTTAGACGCATTTTGGCCACTATGGATTACTGGGTGTATACACTGCTTGACCCACGGTATAAGGAGAACCTTTCCACTCTCATTCCCGAAGAGGAAAGGGGTTTGAGAGTGATGCAATACCACAGGGCCCTGGTGGACAAACTGATGGTAAACTTCCCATCCGACAGCGCTAGTGGCAGAAGGCGCAGTTCCGAGGGCCAAGTAGAAGGGGAGGCACGTAGATCAGGCAGCATGTTCAGTGCAGGCAGGGGTACACTCTCCAAGGCCTTTGCCAGCTTTATGGCTCCCCAGCAAGACTGTGTCACACCTCCCCAGTCCAGGCTGAGTCGGAGGGAGCACTGTAAGAAGATAGTGAGGGAGTACGTAGCCGATCGTACGACTGTCCTCTGTGACGCCTCTGCTCCGTACAACTACTGGGTGTCAAAGCTGGACACGTGGCCCGAACTCGTGCTGTATGCCCTGGAGGTGCTGGCTTGCCCTGCGGCTAGCGTCTTGTCAGAGAGGGTGTTTAGTGCAGCTGGGGAAATCATCACGGACAAGCGTACCCTCCTGTCAACTGACAGTGCCGACAGGCTTACACTCATAAAGATGAACAAAGCCTGGATTTCCCCAGACTTCTCTTCTCCACCAGCGGTCAGCAGCGGTACCTAAAGACGTTTGTCAATCTGTGTATGATATTCGTCACCTTCCTCCTGAAACCTCACGTAATCACCCTGAACAGGCAATTTTTCTGTGGCCCAAAAGGCTCATATAGCTTTTCTAAATAATATTTATCTGTTTCAATTCTCATTAAAGCATTGAAACTTCCACCTGAACCAATTTTTATTTTGACTGGGCTGCCTCCAGGCCTAGTTACAAAATAAGCCGCAGCAAGCTAAGCGATTAATGGGTTTCACCTGCCCTCTGGGTTGGGCATGGGAAATTTTTCTGGGGTACATTTGTACTGTCGGTACACCAATTTTTCGGGCCCTCGCCTACAATGTAATCCAAGTAATTTTTATGGGCTTCGCCTGCACTCATGGTACACCACTGTGTCTGGGGTTGGCCTACCCTTTTGCTACAGAAATGTAACTCTGTTCTGCCTACCTATACTTCTGCCACAGTAATGCTACAGGGGTCTGACTATACTTCTGCAACAGAAATGTTACTTCGCTCTACCGATACTTCTGCTCCTGAAATGTTACCTTGGTTGGTGTATACTGTTACTACTGTAATTTTACTAATACTGGGCTCTGCCCATACTGCTTCAATGGAAATGTTACTGGGGCATGTCTATACTGCTATAACAGAAATGTAACTAATAGTGGGCTCTGCCCATACTGCTTCCACGTTAATGTTACTGGGGCCTGTCTATACTGCTACTACTGAAATGTTACAAATGCTGTGCTCTCCCTACACTGCTGCAAGAGAAATGTGAATCTGCTGCTTTGACCATACTGCTTCAACGTAAATGTTACTGGGATCTGACTATACTGCTATTACTGAAATGTTACAAATACTATGCTCTCCCTACACTGCTGCCAGGGAAATGTTTAACTGCTGCTCTGCCCATACTGCTTCGACGTAAATTCTACTGGGGTCTGACTATACTGCTTCTACTGAAATGTTACAAATACTATGCTCTCCCTACACTGCTGCCAGGGAAATGTTTATCTGCTGCTTTGCCCATACTGCTTCTACGTAAATGTTACTAGGGCCTGTCTATACTGCTACTACTGAAATGTTACAAATGCTGTGCCCTCCCTACACTGCTGCCAGGGAAATGTTTATCTGCTGCTTTGCCCATACTGCTTCTACGTAAATGTTACAGGGGTCTTACTATACTACTACTACTGAAATGTTACAAATGCTGTGCTCTCCCTACACTGCTGCCAGGGAAATGTTTATCTGCTGCTTTCCCCATACTGCTTCTACGTAAATGTTACTGGGGTCTGACTATACTGCTACTACTGAAATGTTACAAATGCTGTACTCTCCCTACAGCGCTGTCCCTAATGATACTACTGAAATGTTACTGGGGTCTGTCTGCACTGCTCGAACTGAAATGTGACTGGGGTATGTTGCAACTGATACTACTGAAATGTTACTGGGGTCTGTCTGCACTGCTGGAACTGAAATGTTACTGGGGTCTGTCTGCACTGCTGGAACTGAAATGTTACTGGGGTCTGTCTACACTGCTGGAACTGAAATGTGACTGGGGTATGTCGCAACTGATACTACTGAAATGTTACTGGGGTCTGTCCGCACTGCTGGAACTGAAATGTTACTGGGGTCTGTCCGCACTGCTGGAACTGAAATGTTACTGGGGCATGTCGCAACTGATACTACTGAAATGTTACTGGGGTCTGTGTACACTGCTGGAACTGAAATGTTACTGGGGTCTGTCTAGACTTATACTACTGAACTGTTACTGGGGTCTGTCTATACTGCTGCAAATGAAATGTTAATGGGGTCTGTCCTTACTGCTGCCAATGAAATATTACTGGGGTCTGTCCATACTCTTACCACTGAAATGTTACTAATTCTCGGCTCTGCCTATACTGCTGCTACTGCTATGTTACAGGGTTGTGGAACCGGAGGCTTCCCAAAGACATGATGGTGGCGAGGCCTCGCTACTAGGTCCCCAGGCGCGACAACTTTTCAGTGACGCGGTTACTGGGAAGGTGCATATAACCACAGACATGTGGACAGGACACTTACTGCCTCAAAAACATCCCCCTCCTCCAACAATGAAAACATTCATGGCAAATGCTTTCGCAGTGGTCCGTCTGGCGGCAGTCCAAGAATTTCACCTTAAACGACATAATTAGAACGCCCCCCCCCCCGCCACGGCCCACTTAATCCTGGCCACATTCCAAAAACCAACTAAATACAACCGCGCTACTATATCTACACTCCACAGCTTCATCCTGGCCACATTCCGAAAACCAACAAAATAAAACCGCGCTAATAGGTCAACAGTCCCAAACACTTTCCCACCAACGCGGTCATTGGTAAGGTGCATATAACCACGGACACGGGGACAGGACACGTACTGCCACAAAAACATCCCCGTCCCCCTCCTCCAACAATGAAAACATTCTTGGCAAATGCTTTCACAGGGGTCCGTCTGGCGGAAGTCCAAGAATTTCACCTTAAATGACACAATAAGAAAGCCCCCCACCACTCCCCCGCCATGGCCCACTTAATCCTGGCCACATCCTGAAAACCAACTAAATACAACCGCGGTAGTATTCCGTTATCCCTAGCTGAAGCTTTCAGCCGACTGGTAGAGCAATGGTGGCTTCCAACTTGTTGGTACTGCTAAGTCCAAAGATTAGCGTACAGCTAAGGTCGGAATACAGGTGACTATAGAACACACCATCCCTGCAGGGCAAGGGACAGAGTTGCAGCAGGAACTGACCCTAAATGGAAGCAGGCCAGCTGAGAACCACATACTCCCTGAATGATTTTGGACTGACCGATGATGAGGCCTTTACTTGTGATCATCGTTGGTAATTCCTAAGAAAGATGCTTGTGCGGTAGTAGCCGGAAACTTGGATTGCTATTTGCTAACACTTTGAAATGGACAACGGAAACCATAGGAATGAAGCCTTTCCATTTTCCAGCTTGAGATGAGGAGTGCAGACTTTCAGTACCTTGAGTATCCTTTTAATTGCAATGAAATGCCCCTCTCTTGTCTTAGAAAATACTAGTTTTGCCACATAGGTGTTGTCAATCTGTCTATACTGTTACTACTGAAATACCACTAATACTGGGCTATGCCTATCCTGCTGTTACGGAAATGTTACAGGGGTCTGTCGATACCGTTATTACTGAAATGTAACTGATACTGTGCTCTGCCTATACTGCAGCTACTGAAATGTTACTGGGGTCCGTCTATACTGTTACTACAGAAGTGTTAACTTCTGCAACATAACTGTTAGTGGGGTGTGTGTATACCTTAGCTACAATAGTATTATAGGTGGTCAGGGCATACTATGGGTGCACTAAGTGTTCCCATCGCGGTGTTCCACGTACATGGCCCCCCAAAAAATTGCCCAGTCTGACTAGGGCATGCAGTGTGGGCCGAAGCCCACCTGTATGTAATCAGAGGTTAGCTCTGCTGTCCAGGGCACTGCAACGGGATATATTTATGTACCGCCGATAGGTTCCAGGGAGCCACCCATGCTGTGGGTCCACAGGGACTTCACATTGGGGAGCTGTACCTGCCTGTGTCTACTTATAAAACCCCCCGATCTGACTGGGGCATGCAGTGTGGGCCAAAGCCCACCTGTATTTTATCTGACGTTACCTCAACTGTGCAGGGCACTGCAGTGGGATTTATTTATGTACCGCTGGTGGGTTTCTGGGACCCACCCTTGCTGTCGGTCCTCACGGACTTCGCATTAGGGAGTTGTACCTGCCTGTGTCTATGTATAAAAAAACCCGGTCTGACTGGGGCTTGCAGTGTGGGCCAAAGCCCACCTGTATTTAATCTGACATTAGCACTGCTGTCTAGGGCACTGCAATGGGATATAGTTATGTACCGCTGGTGGCTTCCAGGAAGCCACCCTTGCTGTCGGTCCACACAGACTTCACATTAGGGAGTTGTACCTGTCTGTGTCTACTTATAAAGAACCCCAGTCTGACTGGGGCATGCAGTGTGGGCCGAAGTCTACCTGTATTTAATCTGACGTTAGCTCTGCTGTCCAGGGCACTGCAATGGGATATATATATGTACCGCCGGTGGGTTCCAGGGAGCCACCCATGCTGTTGGTCCACAGGGACTTCACATAGGGAAGTTGTACCTGCCTGTGTCTACTTATAAAAACCCCCAGTCTGACTGGGGCATGCAATGTGGGCCAAAGCCCACCTGTATTTTATCTGACGTTACCTCAGCTGTGCAGGGCAATGCAATGGGATTTATTTATGTACCGCCAGTGGCTTCCTGGGACCCACCCATGCTGTCGGTCCACACGGACTTCACATTGGGGAGTTGTACCTGCCTGTGTCTATGTATTAAAAACCCCAGTCTGACTGGGGCATGCAGTGTGGGCCGAAGCCCACCTGCATTTAATCTGACGTTAGCTCTGCTGTCCAGGGCACTGCAATGGGATTTATTTATGTACCGCCGGTGGCTTCCTGGGACCCACCCATGCTGTGGGTGCACATGCAATTCACATAGGGGAGTTGTACCTGCCTGTGTCTACTTATAAAAAAACCCAGTCTGACTGGGGTATGCAGTGTGGGCCGAAGCCCACCTGTATTTCATCTGACGTTAGCTCTACTATCCGGGGGAACTGCATTGGGACAAACTACAGGAGCAATACAGCGCTAATGAGACGTGCACAGCTACGCTAGCATTGGAGTCTGCTCTTGGCCCACGATTGCTGAGGGTTTGTGCAGAGGCCTATATCCTGGGTGCAGTGAAACTCCGATTCCTGCCTACGATTGCTGAAGCTGTGGGCCAAGGCCTATGTCATGGGCACTGTACAAGTCTGTCATGTTTGGCCGCTCAGATTTATTTTTTGTTCACGTCTTGGGTTGCCTAGGACCCACCTATGCTGTTGGTGCCCACTTAGTTCCCATCACGGTGTTTGACCTGTCTGGCACAAAGACACTGACTGACTTGGGTAGGGGGCAGAGTGCAGCTGGCTTTTCCCTTGCGGTGTCGATTGAGCTATGCGACACCTTGACAGAATGAATACTTTGTGGGCACATAGATTCCCCATTGCTATGCCCACGTTTGCAGCTCCTGAGGAAGGTGGCACGGGATTGGATTTCTCATTGCTTCTGTACAGCATTGTGGGCTATTGCCCCACCCCTTTTAAAGAGGGTCGCTGCCTGGCCCTGCCAACCCTCTGCAGTGTGTGCCTCTGGTTCCTCCTCATCGCAGATGTACTGAGAAATAGACATGAGGGTGGTGTGGCTATGCAGCCAGCGTGTGGCATGAGGGCAGCTGAAGGCTGCGCAGGGACACTTTTGTGTGCGCTGTGGACGCAGGGTCGTGTGGGGGGGGGGGGGGGGTTGGGCAGCATGTAACCCAGGAGAAGAGGCAGCGGTGTGTCCCGCAAGCAGTGCTTGTGCTTAGTTGGAGGTAGTGTGGTGCTTAGCTAAGGTGTGCCTTGCTAATGAGGGTTTGTCCGAAGTAAAAATTGTTAGGGGGGGGGGGAGCCCCACTCTTGCCGCTATTGTGGCTTAATAGTGGGACCTAGGAACCTGAAATGCAGCCCAGCATGTTGCCCCTCGCCTGCCCTATCTGTTTCTGTGTCGTTTGCATCACTTTCTTGGGTTTTGCAGATTTTTACCAATGAAAACCTTAGCAGAGCATGGGTCATATACAAAAATGCTCAAGTCGCCCATTGACTTCAATGGGGTTCGTTACTCGAAACGAACCCTCAAGCATTGCGGAAAGTTCGACTCGAGCAACGAGAACCCGAGCATTTTGGTGCTCGCTCATCTCTAGTTATTGTATAAAATAAGAATGCTTGGTCTGGGCAAGAATGTGTGTAAGTGGGTAAGTAACTGGCTCAATGATAGAAAGCAGAGGGTGGTTATTAACGGTACATTCTACACTAGTGGGGTACCACAGGGGTTGGTTTTGGGCTCTATTCTTTTTAATATATTTAACATTGACCTGAGTACTTAAAACGGTTCCGCCCGCGGCTCGCCTTAGACACACACTGGGAGAGCATAGGGAAAGTGCTGCTGCTGCTATAGGGAAAGTGTTAGTGTAGGATCCTGTCTGCAAGAACCCCAACGGTCCTTCTTAGGGCCACATCTGACCGTTTGCATTACTGTTGTGGCTGCTTGGAGCAGTTTTGCACAATTTTTTTAATTTTTTTCTTTCGGGCTGTGCAGGCCATTACAGCTATAGCGTTCTCAGTCTGCAGTCAATTATACAGAGTATAGGGACAGTGCTGCTGAGATAGGGAAAGTGGTAGTGTAGAATCCTGTCTACAAGAACCCCAATGGTCCTTCTTAAGGCTACCTGTGACCGTCTGAATTTTACAGGGTGTCTGGTGGGAGTTGCTGTGTCCTTTGATGATGTGATGTTCTGATGAAAATACAAGTCTTTTATTGCACCTGAAGATTTCGACTCTTCTGCCTATTTTCTCTTTCTATTTTGCTAACCTGTGGGATTAGGATTCATTCCCAGTTAGGCGTGCAGTACCCTGCGTGTGGAAGAACCCCCCCTTCCTCTTATGGGTTATGGTGAGTGCTGCTGAATACAATTTTTTGTCTATTGTTCATCATGGTGGGAGTTGTAGTCCATCACTATTGCCCAGCTAGGCCTGTTTGCAGCCTTCCATCTAATTTTTTTCGGCCTGGAGTTTGCCTTACAATACCGCTCTCAGCGACAAAGTGTATGCAAACAATTCCATAATTAATTACACCGGTCTGTGTCCGCAGTGAATTTGAGACGCACAGCGTACGGCCTACGCAGCCACTTATAGAGGGAAAGTGATATACACACTATACAGCCTGTATTCTATTAAAAAAAGAAAAAAAAAAACCTTCTTAGAGCTACCTCTGACCATCTGAATTTTACATGGTGACTGGTGGGAGTTGTTGTCCATCACTATTACCCAGCTAGGCCTGTTTGCAGCCTTCCGTCTAATTTTTTTCAGCCTAGAGTTTGCATTGCAATACCGCTCTCAGCGACAAAGTGTATGCAAACAATTCCATAATTAATTACACCGGTCTGTGTCCGCAGTGCATTGGAGATGCACAGCGTACGGCCTACGCAGCCACTTACAGAGGGAAAGTGATATACACTCTATACAGCCTCTATTCTTTAAAAAAAAACAAAAAACCCTTCTTAGGGCTACCTTCGGGTTGCACCACTGCCTCTCCCCCTGTGCCCCAACCTGCCACTCAGATCCAACCCCCCTCTCAGGACACAGGCACAAGCGCCTCCCGGACTGCACCCACACCCTTACCTCTGCTGTCCTCGACCCCATCCAGCAATATCTCTCAGCGCAGCATCCAGCTGTCGCTAGCGCAAGCGTTGGAGCGCAAGCGCAAGTACGCCGCCATGTACCCGCACACTAAAGCTCTAAATGTGCACATTGCCAAATTGATCAGCCTGGAGATGCTGCCGTACAGGTTTGTGGAAACGGAGGCTTTCCAAAACATGATGCTGACAGCGGTCCCACGCTACTCGGTCCCTAGTCGCCACTATTTTTCCCGGTGTGCCGTCCCAGCCCTACACCAGCACGTGTCCCGCAACATCAATCGTGCCCTCACCAACGTGGTTACTGGGAAGGTCCACTTAACCACGGACACGTGGACAAGTACTGGCGGACAGGGCCACTATATCTCCCTGACGGCACATTGGGTGAATTTGGTGGAGGCTGGGACCGAGTCAGAGCCTGGGACCGCACACGTCCTACCCTCACCGAGAATAGCGAGTCCTACCTCGGTGCTGGTATCTGTGGCGGTCTATGCCACCTCCTCTAAACCCTCCCTCTCCTCTTCCTCCTATGCAACCTCTACCTCTCAATTAAGAAATGTGAGCAGCACGTCGCCAGCAGTCGGTTTGGCACGGCTCGGCAGCACAGCGGTGGGCAAGCGTCAGCAGACCGTGCTGAAACTACTCAGCCTAGGGGACAAAAGGTACACGACCCCCGAACTGTTGCACGGTCTGACAGAGCAGACCGACCTCTGGCTTTCGCCGCTGAGCCTCGAACCTGGCATGGTCGTGTGTGACAGCGGCCGTAACCTGGTGGCGGCTCTGCAGCTTGGCAGCCTCACACACGTGCCATGCCTGGCCCACGTCTTCAATTTGGTGGTTCAGCGGTTTCTGAAAAACTACCTGCACTTGTCTGACCTGCTCGGCAAGGTGCACCACGTCTGCGCACATTTCCGCAAGTCCAACACGGACGCTGCCACCCTGAGGACCCTGCAACATCGGATTAATCTGCCAGAGCACCGACTGCTGTGCGACGTGCCCACACGGTGGAATTCTACGCTGCACATCTTGGCTAGGTTCTATGAGCAAAGTAGAGCAATAGTGGAATAACAACTCCAACATGGGCGTCGTAGTGGTAGTCAGCCTCCCCAATTCTTTACCGAGGAGTGGGCCTGGATGGCAGACATCTGCCAGGTCCTCGGAAACTTTGAGGAGTCTACCTAGATGGTGAGCGGCGACGCTGCAATCATTAGCGTAACTATCCCGCTGCTATGCCTGCTGAGGAGTTCGCTGCAAGGCATAAAGGCTGACGCTTTGCGGTTGGAACAAGAGATGGGGGATGACAGTATGTCGCTTGATAGCCAGACCACCCTCATGTCTATAACTCAGCGCGTTTTGGAGGAGGAAGGGGAAGAGAGAGCTGTGCACACTGCATAGGGTTCCCATGTTGCTTGCCTCTCATCTGTTCAGTGTGTATGGCCTGTGGAGGAGGAGGAGGAGCCTGAAAGTCATCTTCCTAGTGAGGACAGCCATGTCTTGCGTACTGGCACCCTGGCACACATGGCTGACATCATGTTAGGATGCCTTTCTCGTGACCCTCGCGTTAGACGCATTCTGGCCACCAGATTAGTGGGTGTACACCCTTCTCGACCCACGGTACAAGGAGAACCTTTCCACTCTCATTCCTGAAGAGGAAAGGGGTACGAGAGTGATGCAATACCACAGGGCCCTGGTGGACAAAGTGATGCTAAACTTCCCATCTGACAGCGCTAGCGGCAGAAGGTGCAGTTCCAAGGGCCAAGTAGCAGGGGAGGCGCAGAGATCAGGCAGCATGTTCAGCGCAGGCAGGGGAACACTCTCCAAGGCCTTTGCCAGCTTTATGGTTCCCCAGCAAGACTGCGTCACAAGTTTCAAAAGTATTGATACTTTACCATAGACTAATTTTTTCAACAGGGCTGCCTCCAGGCTCTGTTACAAATTAAGCAACAGTGAGCTGTATCTTTCAAAAAATATTTATGGGTTTCACCTGCCCTCTCGGTTGATTAATTTTTCAGTGGTACACTTGTACTCTTGGTACACTTATTTTTCGGGCCCACGCCTTTACTCTTATCCAAGTAATTTTTCCGGCCTTCGCCTACGCTCATGGCACCCCAATGTTTCAGAGGTTGACCTATACTATTCCTACAAAAATTTTACTGGGGTCTGCCTACCTATACTTCTGCTACAAGAATGTTACAGGGGTCTGCCTATACTGCTGCCACATAAATATTACAGGAGTCTGCCTATACTGCTGCTACAAAAATGTTACAGGGGTCTGCCTATACTTCTGCCACGTAAATGTTACAGGGGTCTATCTATACTGTTGCTACAAGAATGTTATTGGGGTCTGCCAATACTGCTGCTACAAGAATGTTACTGGGGACTGCCAATACTGCTGCTACAAGAATGCTACTGGGATCTGCCTATAATGCTGCCACTTAAATGTTACAGGGGTCCTATACTTCTGCCACGTAAACCTTACAGGGGTCTGCCCAAATTTCTGCCACGTAAATGTTACAGGGGTCTGTCTATACTGCTGCTACAAGAATGTTACTGGGGTCTGCCTATACTGCTGCCACTTAAATGTTACAGGGATCTGCCTATACTTCTGCCATGTAAATGTTACAGGGGTCTGCCTATACTGCTGCCACTTAAATGTTACAGGGGTTTGCCTATACTGCTGACACAAGGATGTTACTGGAGTCTGCCTATACTTCTGCCACGAAAATGTTACAGGGGTCTGCATATACTTCTGCCGTGTAAATGTTACAGGGGTCTGCCTGTACTACTGCTACAAAAATGTTACTGGGGTCTGCCAATACTGCTGCTACAAGAATGTTACTGGAGTCTGCTTATAATGCTGCCACTTAAATGTTACAGGGGTCTGCCTATACTTCTGCCACAAAAATGTTACAGGGGTCTGCATATACTTCTGCCGTGTAAATGTTACAGGGGTCTGCCTGTACTACTGCTACAAAAATGTTACTGGGGTCTGCCAATACTGCTGCTACAAGAATGTTACTGGAGTCTGCTTATAATGCTGCCACTTAAATGTTACAGGGATCTGCCTTTACTTCTGCCATGTAAATGTTACAGGGGTCTGCCTATACTTCTGCCACGTAATTGTTACGGGGGTCTGCCTATACTGCTGCTACAAGAATGTTACTGGAGTCTGCCTATACTGCTGCCACTTAAATGTTACAGGGGTCTGCCTACATTTCTGCCACGTCAATGTTACAGGGGTCTGCCTATACTGCTGCTACAAGAATGTTACTGGGGTCTGCCTATACTGCTGCCACTTAAATGTTACAGAGGTCTGCCTAAACTTCTGCCATGTAAATGTTAAAGGGGTCTGCCTATACTGCTGCTGCAAGAATGTTACTGGGGTCTGCAAATACTGCTGCTACAAGAATGTTACTGGGGTCTGCCTATACTGCTGCCACTTAAATATTACAGGGGTCTGGCTATACTGCTGCCACTTAAATGTTACAGGGGTTTCCCTGTACTGCTGCCACAAGGATGTTACTGGGGTCTGCCTATAGTGCTGCCACTTAAATGTTACAGGGGTCTGCCAATACTTCTGCCACGTAAATGTTACAGGGGATTCCCTGTACTGCTGCCACAAGGATGTTACTGGGGTCTGCCTATACTGCTACCACTTACATGTTACATGGGTCTGCCTATACTGCTGCCACTTAAATGTTACAGGGGTCTGCCTATACTTCTGCAGCCTAAATGTTACAGGGGTCTGCCTATACTGCTGCAAGAATGTTACTGGGGTCTGCCAATATTGCTGCTACAAGGATGTTACTGGGGTCTGCCTATACTGCTGCCACTTAAATGTAACAAGGGTCTGCCTGTACTTCTGCCACGTAAATGTTACAAGGGGGTTTGCCGAAACTTCTGCCATGTAAATGTTACAGGGGTCTGTCTATACTGCTGCTACAAGAATGTTACTGGGGTCTGCCCATGCTGCTCCCACTTAAATGTTACAGGGGTCTGCCTACATTTCTGGCACGTCAATGTTACAGGGGTCTGCCTATACTGCTGCTACAAGAATGTTACTGGGGTCTGCAAATACTGCTGCTACAAGAATGTTACTGGGGTCTGCCTATACTGCTGCCACTTAAATATTACAGGGGTCTGCCTATACTTCTGCCACGTAAATGTTACAGGGGCCTGACTATACGTCTGCCACATAAATGTTACAGGGGTCTGCCTATACTGCTGCCACTTAAATGTTACAGGGGTCTGCCAATACTTCTGCCACGTAAATGTTACAAGGGTCTGTTTATACTTCTGCCACTTAAATGTTACAGAGGGTCTGTCAATACTGCTGCTACAAGAATGTTACTGGGGTCTGCCAATACTGCTGCTACAAGAATGTTACTGGGGTCTGCCTATACTGCTGCCACTTAAATGTTACAGGGGTCTACCTATACTTCTGCCATGCAAATGTTACAGGGGTCTGCCTATACTGCTGCAACAAGAATGTTACTGGGGTCTGCCTATACTGCTGCCAGTTAAATGTTACAGGGGTCTGCCTATACTGCTGCTACAAGAATGTTACTAGGATCTGCCAATACTGCTGCTACAAGAATGTTACAAGGGTCTGCCTATACTGCTGCCACTTAAATGTTACAGGGGTCTGCCTATACTTCTGCCACGTAAATGTTACAGGGGTCTGTCTATATTTCTGCCACTGGAATGTTACAGGGGTCTGCCTATACTGCTGCTACAAGAATGTTACTGGGGTCTGCCAATACTGCTGCTAAAAGAATGTTACTGGGGTCTGCCTATACTGCTGCCACTTAAATGTTACAGGGGTCTGCCTATACTTCTGCCACGTAAATGTTACATGGGTCTGCCTATACTTCTGCCACGTAAATGTTACTGGGGTCTGCCTACACTGCAGCTACAAGAATGTTACTGGGGTCTGCCTATACCTTTTCTACTGGAATGTTACAGGGGTCTGTTTATACTATGGGTGCACACAGACTTCCCATCGCAGTGTTTTATCTATCAGGCCCAAAAACACTCACTGACTAGGGCATGAATTGTGGGCCGAGGCCAATATGTATTTTCTATCGCGTTACCACAGTTATCTGTGAAACTCGTTTGGGCCAAAGAAGAGGAGCGTTACTGGATTAATGAGATGTTCACAGCTGTACTAGCATCGAAGTCCGCTCAATGCCCGCGTTTGCTGAGGGTGTGTGCAGTGGCCTATGTCCTCGGCGGAGAGAAAGTCTGCCATGTTTGGGCACTGTAATTTCTTCACGTTTATTACTTTTTTTGGGTTCCTTCTGCTTGCCTATGCTGTGGGTGCACAAAGACTTCCCATTGCAATGTTTTACCTGTCGGGCACAAAGTCACTGACTGACTGACTTGGGTAGGGTGCAGAGTGCAGATGGCTTTCCCCTTGCGGTGTCGATTGAGCTATCCGACACGAACACAGACTGAATAGTGTGAGGGGACCCATATTGCCCATTGCTATGTATCTCGCGGCACCTTGGGTTACACAGTGTGTTAGCTGGGACCGAGTCTGACCAAGGTCCCGCTCACATACTTCCCACACAGGCTACAGCGGGTCCTGGTCATGGTTTCTTGGCCTTGTAAGGCCACCTCCTTCTCCTGCTTGGGATCAGGGGATCAGCACTGGGCATCATGTATTTGCTGTCGTGTTACCACAGTTATCTGATACACTGGTTTGGGCAAAAGAAGAGGAGCGATACTGCGTAATGAGACGTTCAATGCTGTGCTGGCATCGAAGTCTGCTTCATGCCTACGATTGCTGAAGCTGTTGGTCGAGGCCTATGTCCCGGGGGAACTGCAACTGTGCCAGGTTGGGCCTGTGGAACTTTTTCCTGGCTAATCCAGTCATTGGAGCGGTGAAAGAAAATGTAACTGATTTAATGAGCCCGTCGCAGATGAACTAGCATCGAAGTCCGCTTCATGCCTACGATTGCTGAAGCTGTTGGCTGAGGCCTATGTCCTTGGCGCTGTGTAAGTCTGCCATGTTTGCGCACTGCAATTTCTTCATGTTTATTACTTTCTTTTGGTTCCTTCTGCTCGCCTATGCTGTGGGTGCACACAGACTTCCCATCGCGGTGTTTGACCTGTCTGGCACAAAGACACTGACTGACTTGGGTAGGGGGCAGAGGGCAGATGGCTTTCCCCTTGCGGTGTCTATTGACCTATCTGACACCTAGACTGAATGAATACTTTGTGGGCACATGGATTCCCCATAGCTATGTAACTCATGCCCACATTTGCAGCTCCTGACGGAGGTTGGCACTTTATTGGAATGAAGATCGAACGTCAATTTGTCATTGATTCTCAACAGCATTGCAGGCTATCGGCCCCCTTTTAAAGAAGGTCGCTACCTGGCCCTGCCAAACCTCTGCAGTATGTGCTTCCGGTTCCTTCTCATGGCAGACGCACTTATAAATAGACATGAGTGTGGTGTGGCTATGAAGTGAGCGTGTGGCATGAGGGCAGCTGAAGGCTGCGCAGGGACACAGTGATTATGCTTGGTTGGAGGTAGTGTGGTGCTTAGCTAAGGTGTGCCTTGCTAATGAGGGTTTGTCTGAAGTAAAAATTGTTAGGGGGGGGGCACTCTTGCCACTATTGTGGCTTAATAATGAGACCTGGGAACCTGAGATGCAGCCCAGCATGCTGCCCCTGCCCTGCCCTATCCATTTCTGTGGTGTTTCCATCACTTTCGTACGTTTTCCAGATTTTCACAGGTGAAAACCTAAGCCGAGCATCGGCCATATACAAAAATGCTCGAGGCGCCCATTGACTTCAATGGGGTTTGTTACTCGAAATGAACTCTCGAGCATCGCGGAAAGTTCGACTCGAGCAACGAGCACCCGAGCATTTTGGTATCCCATTTCAGTGCCATTGCAGTGCCCTGGACAGCAGAGCTAACGTCAGATGAAATGCAGGTGGGCTTCGGCCCACACTGCATGCCCCAGTCAGACTGGGGTTCTTTAGAAGTGGACAGATGCATTTACAACTCCCTGTGGACCAACAGCATGGGTGGCTCCCTGGAACCCACCGGCGGTACATAAATTAATCCCATTGCATTGCCCATCAAAGCTGAGGTAATAATGTCATGTTTAATGCAGGTGAGCTTTGGCCCACACTGCATGCCCCAGTCAGACTGGGGTTCTTTAGAAGTGGACACATGTAGTTACAACTCCGTGTGGACCCACAGCACGGGTGGGTGCCAGGAAGCCACCGGCGGTACATAAATATATCCCATTGCATTGCCCATCACAGCTGAGGTAATAATGTCATGTTTAATGCAGGTGGGCTTCGGCCCACACTGCATGCCCCAGTCAGACTGGAGTTCTTTAGAAGTGGACAGATGCATTTACAACTCCCTGTGGACCCACAGCATGGGTGGCTCCCTGTAACCCACCGGCGGTACATAAATATATCCTATTGCATTGCCCATCACAGCTGAGGTAATAATGTCATGTTTAATGCAGGTGGGCTTCGGCCCACACTGCATGCCCCAGTCAGACTGGGGTTCTTTAGAAGTGGACAGATGCATGTACAGCTCCCTGTGGACCCACAGCATGGGTGGGTGCCAGGCAGTCACCGGCGGTACATAAATATATCCCATTGCATTGCCCATCACTGCTGAGGTAATAATGTCATGTTTAATGCAGGTGGGCTTCGGCCTACACTGCATGCCCCAGTCAGACTGGGGTTCTTTAGAAGTGGACAGATGCATGTACAGCTCCCTGTGGACCCACAGCATGGGTGGCTCCCTGGAACCCACCGGCGGTACATAAATATATCCCATTGCATTGCCCATCACAGCTGAGGTAATAATGTCATGTTTAATGCAGGTGGGCTTCGGCCCACACTGCATGCTCCAGTCCGACTGGGGTTCTTTAGAAGTGGACAGATGCATGTACAACTCCCTGTGGACCCACAGCATGGGTGGGTGCCAGGAAGCCACCGGCGGTACATAAATATATCCCATTGCATTGCCCATCACAGCTGAGGTAATAATGTCATGTTTAATGCAGGTGGGCTTCGGCCCACACTGCATGCCCCAGTCAGACTGGGGTTCTTTTGAAGTGGACAGATGCATTTACAACTCCCTGTGGACCCACAGCATGGGTGGCTCCCTGGAACCCACCGGTGGTACATAAATATATCCCATTGCATTGCCCATCACAGCTGAGGTAATAATGTCATGTTTAATGCAGGTGGGCTTCGGCCCACACTGCATGCCCCAGTCAGACTGGGGTTCTTTAGAAGTGGACACATGTAGTTACAACTCCGTGTGGACCCACAGCATGGGTGGGTGCCAGGAAGCCACCGGCGGTACATAAATATATCCCATTGCATTGCCCATCACAGCTGAGGTAATAATGTCATGTTTAATGCAGGTGGGCTTCGGCCCACACTGCATGCCCCAGTCAGACTGGAGTTCTTTAGAAGTGGACAGATGCATTTACAACTCCCTGTGGACCCACAGCATGGGTGGCTCCCTGTAACCCACCGGCGGTACATAAATATATCCTATTGCATTGCCCATCACAGCTGAGGTAATAATGTCATGTTTAATGCAGGTGGGCTTCGGCCTACACTGCATGCCCCAGTCAGACTGGGGTTCTTTAGAAGTGGACAGATGCATGTACAGCTCCCTGTGGACCCACAGCATGGGTGGGTGCCAGGAAGCCACCGACGGTATATAAATATATCCCATTGCATTGCCCATCACAGCTGAGGTAATAATGTCATGTTTAATGCAGGTGGGCTTCGGCCCACACTGCATGCCCCAGTCAGACTGGGGTTCTTTAGAAGTGGACAGATGCATTTACAACTCCCTGTGGACCCACAGCATGGGTGGCTCCCTGGAACCCACCGGCGGTACATAAATATATCCCATTGCATTGCCCATCACAGCTGAGGTAATAATGTCATGTTTAATGCAGGTGGGCTTCGGCCCACACTGCATGCCCCAGTCAGACTGGGGTTCTTTAGAAGTGGACAGATGCATGTACAATTCCCTGTGGACCCACAGCATGGGTGGGTGCCAGGAAGCCACCGGCGGTACATAAATATATCCCATTGCATTGCCCATCACAGCTGAGGTAATAATGTAATGTTTAATGCAGGTGGGCTTCGGCCCACACTGCATGCCCCAGTCAGACTGGGGTTCTTTAGAAGTTGACAGATGCATTTACAACTCCCTGCGGACCCACAGCATGGGTGGCTCCCTGGAACCCACCGGCGGTACATAAATATATCCCATTGCATTGCCCATCACAGCTGAGGTAATAATGTCATGTTTAATGCAGGTGGGCTTCGGCCCACACTGCATGCCCCAGTCAGACTGGGGTTCTTTAGAAGTGGACAGATGCATTTACAACTCCCTGTGGACCCACAGCATGGGTGGCTCCCTGGAACCCACCGGCGGTACATAAATATATCCCATTGCATTGCCCATCACAGCTGAGGTAATAATGTCATGTTTAATGCAGGTGGGCTTCGGCCCACACTGCATGCCCCAGTCAGACTGGGGTTCTTTAGAAGTGGACAGATGCATGTACAACTCCCTGTTGACCCACAGCATGGGTGGGTGCCAGGAAGCCACCGGCGGTACATAAATATATCCCATTGCATTGCCCATCACAACTGAGGTAATAATGTCATGTTGAATGCAGGTGGGCTTCGGCCCGAACTGCATGCCCCAGTGAGACGGCGGTTCTTTAGAAGTGGACAGATGCATTTACAACTCCCTGTGGACCCACAGCATGGGTGGCTCCCTGGAGCCCACCGGCGGTACATAAATATATCCCATTGCATTGCCCATCACAGCTGAGGTAATAATGTCATGTTTAATGCAGGTGGGCTTCGGCCCACACTGCATGCCCCAGTCAGACTGGGGTTCTTTAGAAGTGGACAGATGCATTTACAACTCCCTGTGGACCCACAGCATGGGTGGCTCCCTGGAACCCACCGGCGGTACATAAATATATCCCATTGCATTGCCCATCACAGCTGAGGTAATAATGTAATGTTTAATGCTGGTGGGCTTCGGCCCACACTGCATGCCCCAGTCAGATTGGGGTTCTTTAGAAGTGGACACATGTAGTTACAACTCCG
This sequence comes from Eleutherodactylus coqui, assembly GCF_035609145.1. Lineage (NCBI taxonomy): Eukaryota > Metazoa > Chordata > Amphibia > Anura > Eleutherodactylidae > Eleutherodactylus > Eleutherodactylus coqui. The sequence goes on along the minus strand of NW_027102320.1, from coordinate 125,429 downwards.
TGTGGACCCACAGCATGGGTGGCTCCCTGGAACCCACCGGCGGTACATAAATATATCCCATTGCATTGCCCATCACAGCTGAGGTAATAATGTCATGTTTAATGCAGGTTGGCTTCGGCCCACTGCATGCCCCAGACAGACTGGGGTTCTTTAGAAGTGGACAGATGCATTTACAACTCCCTGTGGACCCACAGCATGGGTGGCTCCCTGGAACCCAACGGCGGTACATAAATATATCCCATTGCAGTGCCCAGCACACCTGAGGTAATGTCATGTTTAATGCAGGTGGGCTTCGGCCCACACTGCATGCCCCAGTCAGACTGGGGTTCTTTAGAAGTGGACAGATGCATTTATAACTCCCTGTGGACCCACAGCATGGGTGGCTCCCTGGAACCCACCGGCGGTACATAAATATATCCCATTGCATTGCCGAACACAGCTGATGTTACGTCAGCTGTAATGCAGGTGGGCAAAAAATTAATTGGATTACACTGTAGGCGAGGGCCCCCAAAAATTGGTGTACCAACAGTACTAATGTACCTGAGAAAAATTGCCCATGCCCAACCGAGAGGGCAGGTGAAACCCATTAATCGCTTTGGTTAATGTGGCTTAATTGGTAACTAGGCCTGGAGGCAGCCCAGTTAAAATAAAAATTGGTTGAGGTGAAAGTTTCAACGCTTTAATGAGCATTGAAACGTATAAAAATTGTTTAGAAAAATTATATGACTGAGCCTTGTGGGCCTAAGAAAAATTGCCCATTCGGCGTGATTATGTGAGGTTTCAGGAGGAGGAGCAGGAGGAGGAGGATGAATATTATACACAGATTGATGAAGCAAAAAGGTCCCCGTTTTGGATGGTGATAGAGAACGATGCTTCCATCCGCGGGTGCAGCCTACGTATTGTTTAGGTATCGCTGCTGTCCGCTGGTGGAGAAGAGAAGTCTGGGGAAATCCAGGCTTTGTTCATCTTGATGAGTGTAAGCCTGTCGGCACTGTCGGTTGACAGGTGGGTACGCTTATCCGTGATGATTCCCCCAGCCACACTAAACACACTCTCTGACAAGACGCTAGCCGCAGGACAAGCAAGCACCTCCAGGGCATACAGCGCGAGTTCAGGCCATGTGTCCAGCTTCGACACCCAGTAGTTGTAGGGGGCAGAGGCGTCACCGAGGATGGTCGTGCGATCGGCTACGTACTCCCTCACCATCCTTTTACAGTGCTCCCGCCAACTCAGCCTTGACTGGGGACCGGTGACACAGTCTTGCTGGGGAGCCATAAAGATGGCAAAGGCCTTGGATAATGTTCCCCTGCCTGCGCTGTACATGCTGCCTGATCTCTGCGCCTCCCCTGCTACCTGGGCCGCGGAAATGCGCCTTCGGCCACTAGCGCTGTCGGATGGGAAGTTTACCATCAGTTTGTCCACCAGCGCCCTGTGGTATAGCATCATTCTCGAACCCCTTTCCTCTTCGGGAATGAGAGTGGAAAGGTCCTCCTTATACCGTGGGTCGAGCAGTGTGTACACCCAGTAATCCGTAGTATCCAGAATGCGTGTAACGCGAGGGTCACGAGAAAGGCATCCTAACATGAAGTCAGCCATGTGTGCCAGGGTACCTGTACGCAACACATGGCTGTCCTCACTCGGAAGATCACTTTCAGGATCCTCCTCCTCCTCCTCCTCTGGCCATACACGCTGAAAGGATGACAGGCAAGCTGCATCTGTACCCTCAGCAGTGGGCCAAGCTGTCTCTTCCCCCTCCTCCTCATGCTCCTCCCCCTCCTCCTTCTCCTCCTCCTCCTCCTCTGGCCATACACTCTGAAAGTATGACAGGCAAGCAGCATCTGTCCCCTCAGCAGTGGGCCAAGCTGTCTCTTCCCCCTCCTCCTCATGCTCCTCCCCCTCCTCCTCAACGCGCTGAGATATAGACATGAGGTTGCTCTGACTATCCAGCGCCATACTGTCTTCCCCCGCCTCTGTTTCTGATTCCAAAGCGTCTGCCTTTATGCTTTGCAGGGAAATTCTCAAGAGGCATAGCAGAGGAATGGTGACGCTAATGATTGTAGCTATCTGGGTAGACTCCTCAAACTTTCCAAGGACCTGGCAGATGGCTGCCAACCAGGCCCACTCTTCTGTAAATAATTGAGGAGGCTGACTCCCACTGCGCCGCCCATGTTGGAGTTGGTATTCCACTATAGCTCTACGCTGCTTATAGAGTCTGGCCAACATGTGGAGCGTAGAGTTCCACCGTGTGGGCACGTCGCACAGCAGTCGGTGCACTGGCAGATTAAACCGATGTTGCAGTGTCCGCAGGGTGGCAGCGTGCGTGTGGGACTTGCGGAAATGTGCGCAGAGCTGGCGCACCTTTCCGAGCAGGTATGACAAGTGGGGGTAGCTTTTCAGAAAGCGCTGAACCACCAAATTAAAGACATGGGCCAGGCATTGTCACACACGACCATGCCCGGTTGGAGGCTCAGCTGCGCAAGCCAGCGGTCGGTCTGCTCTGTCAGACCCTGCAGCAGTTCGTGGGCCGTGTGCCTCTTCTCTCCTAAGCTGAGTAGTTTCAGCACGGCCTGCTGACGCTTGCCCACCGCTGTGCTGCCACACTGCGTGACACCGACTGCTGGCGACGTGCTGCTGCTGACACATCTTGATTGCGAGACAGAGGTTGCGTAGGAGGAGGAGGAGGGTGGTTTAGGGGAGGAAGCATACACCCCCGCAGATACCAGCACCGAGCTGGGGCACGCAATTCGGGGGGTGGGTAGGATGTGAGCGGTCCCAGGCTCTGACTCTGTCCAAGCCTCTACTGAATTCACCCAATGTGCCGTCAGGGAGATATAGTGGCCCTGCCCGCCTGTGCTTGTCCACGTGTCTGTTGTTAATTGGACCTTGGCAGTAACCGCGTTGGTGAGGGCGCGTACAATCTTGCGGGAGACGTGGTCGTGCAGGCCTGGGACGGCACATCGGGAAAAGTAGTTGCGACTGGGAACCGAGTAGCGCGGGGCCGCCGCCGCCATCATGCTTTTGAAAGCCTCCGTTTCCACAAGCCTATACGGCAGCATCTCTGCCTCTACCCCTGGCCACCGCACTGGCTCGGCCTGTGCCCACACCCTGACTTGGGCCTCCGCGTCCTCGCCCGCATCCACGTCCTATAGGCCTACCCCTACCCCTCAGCATGGTGTATTACCAGTAGTGCAGAAACAGAACGCTGTAATTAAATGTGCCGCTTATTGGCCTGTGGTTGGAGGCTGACTTCGTTTACGGAACGCCAGGAAATAATTTGGCGCAAGCCTGCTGTAACACTTAGCTGGCTGCGTATGATTTTGTAGAACTACTACACCCAGCAGAGACAGACCCAGAACACTGAGCACCGTGCCAGGCAGGCCAAATAAATTTTTTTCCAATATTTTTTAGAAAAGGCCCACTGCCTATTTTCAATCAATAATATGTCTTCTTCTGTCCCTGCCTCCACACTTCTGTCCCTGGAGTATGTCACAGAACTGCAGAGTGTTGCACTGTGAACTGCAACACAGCGGTGATTTCAGAGCCCAGACAGAGCCAGAAAATAATTTGGCGCAAGCCTGCTGTAACACTTAGCTGGCTGCGTATGATTTTGTAGAACTACTACACCCAGCACACACAGACCCAGAACACTGAGCACAGTGACAGGCAGGCCAAATAATTTTTTTTCCAATATTTTTTAGAAAAGGCCCACTGCCTATATTCAATCAATAATATGTCTTCTTCTGTCCCTGCCTCCACACTTCTGTCCCTGGAGTTTTATTTATGTATATAAAGGTGTGTATTTTATTATGTATGTAATGCTTGAGAAAGACGGCTGTGTACCGTTGAAACGCGTCGCAATAAAAGTCATTTAATTTATGTCACGGAGTTCCTGATCTCGGAGCGCGGGGGTCTTTTTTCTTTATACTGCTCTGTCCCTGGAGTATTACTGCAGGGTGCAATGCTCTGCACGGCCGATATACCAAAAAAAAAAAAGTGCAACACTGCAAAAAGCAGACTCCACAGTACTGCACACGGTTAGATGTGGCCCTAAGAAGGACCGTTGGGGTTCTGGAAGCCTAAAATACTCCTAACGCTCTCCCTGCCTAAGCACTTCTGTCCCTGGAGTATTACTGCAGGGCGCAATGCTCTGCACGGCCGATATACCAAAAAAAAAAAAATGTGCAACACTGCAAAAAGCAGACTCCACAGTACTGCACACGGTTAGATGTGGTCCTAAGAAGGACCGTTTGGGTTCTTGAAGCCTACAATAACTCCTAACACTCTCCCTATAGCAGCTCCAACACAATAGCACTGTCCCTCAGCTATGTCAGAATGCATCTGTGGCGAGCCGCGGGAGGGGCCGATTTTTATACTCGGGTGACACCTGATCTCGCCAGCCACTCACTGCAGGGGGATGGTATAGGGCTTGAACGTCACAGGGGGAAGTTGTAATGCCTTCCCTGTCTTTCAATTGGCCAGAAAAGCGCGCTAACATCTCAGAGATGAAAGTGAAAGTAACCCGAACATCGCGTGGTACTCGTTACGAGTAACGAGCATCTCGAACACGCTAATACTCGAACGAGTATCAAGCTCGGACGAGTACGTTCGCTCATCTCTACTTGCAACACATTCAATTAAGTATAAACTGTATTACAATTCAGTGATGGAGAAAGTAGTATTTTTAATTGAATGAACTAAAAGTTTTAAGTCATTCAATAAATATACTGTATATGTAAAAAATAAAGGTAAAAACTGTAATAGACAACACACTTACTGTGCCATGTGATGTTCAAACAGTTATACAGGTTTGCCATGAATTTCACTCTTTGCATTGCAAAGCCCCATTCACATGCTTTAGCTTGTATTCAGATGGCCAAATTTTTGGTTCTAAAGAATCCTAATCACCTCATGTGAGCAGTTCATTCCCTTTAAAAATAAAAGAACTTCAACTAACAGGAAACCAATGTGACTCGACAAGACGGTAAGAGGGGCAATAAACGAAAAAGAAAGCGTTCAAACTACTAAAGCAAGAAGGCAGCGAAGAAGCACTAAAATCGGACAGGGAAAAAAACAAAATATGCAAAGATAAGATCAAAATTGCTAAGGAGGAGGCAGAAAGACTGATCGCCAAAGAGAGCAAAAACAACCCAAAACTATTTTTCAACTATATTAACAGCAAAAGGATTTGCACTGGCCCTTCAACAAATAATGCAGGAGAAATCTTTGAAGATGATAGAGGGAAGGCAAACCTATTACATAGTTTATTTTCAAGCGTATTCACAAACGAAAAGGAAATGCCATATGAGATGCAGGGGAATAAAATGAACCCCTCACAAAATATTTCATACCTAATGCAGGAAGAAGTGCGGAACTTACTGAAGTCTTACTTTAGTAACTGGAAAAATATTCGAGAGGTTTCTGAGAGACGCCATCGAAGAATACCTCAAGGAGAACAACGGAATAACTCCTCACCAGCATGGATTCATGAAGGGTCGATCATGTCAGACCAATGTGATCAGCTTCTACGATAAAGTAAGCTCTAGGCTGGACAAGGGAGAGTCTATTCATCTCGTATATCTGGACTTCTCTAAAGCATTTGACACCGAGCTGCATAATAGGCTGATATATAAAATGAGACAGCTCGGATTGGGTGAAAACGTGTGTATCTGGGTAAAGAAAGAATTAGCTGAGAGAAAGAAAGCAGAGGGTGGTGATAAATGGTTCATACTCTGATTGGGCCACCGTCGCTAGTGGGGTGCCACAGGGGTTCAGTATTGTTTAATATGTTTATCAACGACCTGATAGAGGGACTGCACAGTAAAATATCAATATTTGCAGATAACACAAAATGATACAATATAATCAATGCAACGGAGGGCAAGGTACGGCTACAAACGGACGTAGATAAGCTGGGGGCTTGGGCAGAAAAATGGCAAATGAAGTTCAATGTTGATAAATGTAAGGTTATGCACATGGGCTGGAGAAACAGTTGTCACCAATATACACTAAATGGGGTACTGCTAGGGAAAAGTGATATGGAAAAAGACCTAGGGGTACTAGTGGATTATAGATTAAACTGGAGTAACCAATGCCAGCCAGCTGCTGCAAAAGCTAATAGAGTCTTGGGGTGCATTAAAAGAGGTATAGGGGCGAGGGACGAGAACATTATCCTCACACTATATAAGGCACTAGTCAGGCCTCACATGGAATACTGTGCACAGTTCTGGTCACCGGTTTTCAGGAAAGATGTTACAGTGCTTGAGGGGGTTCAAAGAAGGGCAACTAAACTAATACATGGAATGAAGGGACTGGAATACCCAGAGAGGCTATCCAAATTGGGATTATTTACCCTGGAAAAAAGACGGCTAAGGAGTGATCAAATAACTATGTATAAATACATGAGGGGACGATACAAGGATCTCTCCCACAATCTGTTTACACCCAGGACTGCGAGGGTAACGAGAGGGCATCTGCTACATTTAGAAAAAAAGCAGGTTTCATCGCCAACACAGAAAAAGGTTCTTTACTGTAAGAGCAGTGAGACTGTTGAACTCTCTGCCTGAGGATGTGGTGATGGCAATATTTATAGAGGGGTTTAAAAGGGGACTTGATGTTTTTCTAGATGGGAAGGATATTACAGGATATAAATCTTAGGTTAATTGTTAATCCGAGTATACAGGCAGGTAGGAACTATTAGGGGTTGATCCAGGGATTAGTCTGATTGCCATTAGGGAGTCGGGAAGGAATTTTCCCCCAAAAGGGCTAATTGGCTCCTGCCTCTTGGGGTTTTTTGCCTTCTTCTGGATCAACAACATATGAGGATAAACAGGCTGAACTAAATGGACATTGTCTTCTTTCGGCCTTACATACTATGTTACTATGTATTTCACGGTCAGCACATGGAGCCATATTGGCTATACACATACAGGTACTGTTTCACACAGACTGATGGTCTATGTAAAAAAAACAATTTTTGCATATTCTATCCTTATCCGTATAATAGAAAAACAAAACTTGCATATGTTAAATTCTTTGGTAAATATCACATACGGCTGTCTTAATTCTGTCTAACACTGTACATGGTCCGGCCTCCGTAATGAAAATCTGCAACCAAGAACTCTTTACTGAACATTAATTGCACCCTTACATGTTATAATACTACCTAAAGGTTATTTTTACTGCATGCAGATAGTAAGTTCAGGAATCTGTCGAACAGATGACCATGTGTTGCATGGAGATGTGGAAAATATAAATTTCCCAGTTATTTTGGGCCATGAAGGAGCTGGGGTGGTTGAAAGTTTTGGCGAACAAGTGACCGAACTAAAACCAGGTATGACTTAGAATAAGCATTTCATTTGTGATCTTGCGTTATGGTACTTTTACTGTGGCCGATCTTCTGCCAAGAACTAGCCCTGATCAATGTTTTTACAAGTTGTTCAGCTCCTTTTACATAGATTAGCACTATGGCATGTGCCCAAACAATCATTAGTGCAATCATCCAGGTACATACAGTTTCATTGTTGTCTGCACATCCATGCTCACATGTTTATTGGCCAATTGGCACCTTTGCACAGCAGATGATCATGTCATGCATAGAGTCATAACAAGGTTGTTTATGTGTGTCCTTGGGCGACAGTATATGAATGGGCCTCTGGCATGACAGGATAATGCCCCTTTTACACAGGTTGAGAATCTCACAATTCTCATCATCACTAGCTTGTTCGCACTCAAGCAGCGTGTTTAGACTATACGATTCTCATTGAGAACCATGCAGTCTTCGTACACTAGTCACATAGTGTTTCACATTCCTATGAAAAATACATAATGATCAGTTTTAAACTGCATCATAGCAGACACATAAATAATCACACATGCATACTCAGCAGTCTACGTATACTCAGTTATATACATACACAAACATTAGATGATATTAAGGGCGACCTACTACAAGTCTGAATAGAAAATGGGAAGATGGAACAGTGCCTCTACAGCACAACCTATCAGAAAGCAGCATTCCTGTAAATCAATGGCAGACCTTAAACAATAGCTGCATGGTGTTGATTTTTAAACTTTATTAAAATAATTCTTAGAACTGCAAGTGCTTATCCATCACTTAACTATCTGCCAGCCGCTCATGTACCAGTCATTCAGTGTGTGAGACGTCAGTTCCAATCTCTCTATCCCTTGGAGAAGAAAGCTGCTTTCCAAACACAAAAGCCATTAGAGGGGTGAGAGGTCAGAGAGAAAGAGAACAGTTATGACAACAAAAGTGGGAAGAGACTTAGCTCTTCAAGTGATTACCCCCAGCCCTGTTCACACTGTTTTGGACGACCTGAACTACTTCAAACAGCTGGCGCTCTGGTTCCATCACAAATAAAGACACACTTTTGGTCTCATTTTAAAGCTACAATTCTTGGCTTCAAAATGAGATGAGATCAAAAGCATGTCTGTAGCTGTGATAGAAGTAGAGCGCCAGCTGTTTGAAGTGAGAGGGAGAATACTAAATTTACTTTTGTTATTTCAGTCTGTGTGAAGCAGAGGGGGCTGGTGTGGGATGAGCTGGCTGCATAGAACTATATCCAATTATTCTACCTGTCCCAGGTGAGGTGTGACATGGATGTTTGTTCATGTTATACTCCCCCCATTATGAATCAGAGAACATATTTGCTCTGTGATTGTCATATATAGAGGGTTTTTTTCACAGAAAAAAGTTAAATGAGGACCATTTATTGACCTAATCACTTTTCTATGCTACTTAACCTTCAGATCCTGGGGTCATTGCTGTCTGCTTCATCTAAGTGATTTTACACATACAGAATTCTTTAAATATTAAAAATATTTTTAAAAACTACATATAGTATCACCACGTGTAACAGCTTGTACGCTGTGTTCTGTGGACATATTCTGCCAGTGAGAAAGCATCCTTATACTGCTTCAGATTTATAGTAAGTGATCATAATTCTTTCTGTTTTCCCAAGGGGACAAAGTAATCCCACTATGTATCCCTCAGTGTGGAAAGTGCAGCTCTTGTCTTAGTCCGAACACCAACTGCTGTCTAAAAACACAGTGAGTATTTTTGGGGAATAGACTTTGGCCTTCAACTTTATTCTGCCCATCAGTGCCCAAATATTTGCCACTTCTGCGTCCTGTCCTGTTGTTGGGGAGGTAATAGAATGTGGAGGCTAGAATAAAGAGTTTGTTTAGTTTATAAAATAGACCGGTGCTGACCTGTGCTGCTCCACCTGTGAAGAGAATGGCTTAGGGTGCGGCGCTGAACTCAGCTATACATGGTTTTATAGGCTTTGTTGGCAGGTTATTGTCAAAAAGGAAAGTTTAGACTGACTGCATTGAAGGAGAGCTGCCAAGGAGTATGTGAGGGAAAGGAAGACCTATTCATGGATTCGTCTAGCCTGAATTTTGCCTTCTTTTTATAATAAAATACTGTAGCAAACATTACTTACGTCCAATACACAAAGCTCCGTGGCCCCTATCAGATGCTGCCTACAGCAAGGTAATCTCAGATAGTGGGAGAATTAAAATTAAATACCAACAAATCTGTTAGTGGAAATACTGTCCCATGACACTAATCCTTCCACAGAATAGTAATCCTGCTCTATTTCCTACTGGCATAGAGATCTGGGGTTATCTGCTGTAAAGCAGTAGATATAAAATTTGAAGCAACCAACTGATGAATGACCAGTGTAACATCCAGTTGTACTTTTAGAAGAAGTTTTATAAATAAAAAGATCATCAAAATCACATTCCTTTTACAATAACAGATAACTTCTAGAGATGAGCGAGCACCAAAATGCTCGCGTGCTCGTTACTCGAGTTGAACTTTCAGTGATGCTCGAGAGTTCGTTTCGAGTAACGAACCCCATTGAAGTCAATGGGCGACTCGAGCATTTTTGTATATGACTGGTGTTCCGCTAAGGTTTTCATTTGTGAAAATCTTAGCAAATCACCAAAGTCATGTAAAAAACACAGAAATGGATAGGGCAGGCGAGGAGCAACATGCCAGGCTGCATTTCAGGCTCCGAGGTCTCACTATTAAGCCACAATAGTGGCAAGAGTGAGACCCCCCCCCCCCTCCCCCCCACTGTCAGCATAACGATCGTTCTCCTCTGCCACAGCTGTAACAGCTGTGGCAGAGAAGAACGATGTTAGCCCATTGAACTCAATAGAGCCGGCAATACAGCCGGCTCCATTGAAAGCAATGGGCTGCCAGCGAGCACAGGATGAATTTTCGGGAAGGGCTTAAAAATTTAATCCTAAAATGTGTAAAAATAAAAATAAATTATGTCAGCATTAAGATCATTCTCCTCTGCCACAGCTGTAACAGCTGTGGCAGAGAAGAACGATGTTATCCCATTGAAAGCAATTGCCCATTGAAAGCCGGCGAGTGCGGGATGAATTTTCGGGAAGGGCTTAAAAATATAAGCCCTTACCTGAAAAAGAAAGATTTTAGTGTAAAAAAGAATAAAAATGCAGGCATTCTCTTCAATGGAGCCGCTGCTGCTGCCGGCGACTCCATTGAAGACAATGGTCCGCTGGCACACCTGAATTCTTTTTAAGGGAAGGGCTTTACATATAAGCCATTCCCTGGAAATGAATTAAAAGTGATTTAAAAAACAAAAAAAAATAGATACTCACCTCCCTTCAGCTGCCGGGGCACAGCTGCGTCTTCTCCTGCTGTCCCCTGCACTGTGGTGCTGAACTGCTGTCATTCAGCTGAGAGCTGCGCTGAGCCAATCAGAGGCAGCATTCACTCACCCATTCATAAATTCATGAATGGGTGAGAGTGAGATCTGCCTCTGATTGGTCAGGCTGTGACCAATCAGAGGCAGCTCATTCAGCAGGCGGGGATTTTAAATCCCCGGCTGCTGAATACTACTCACAGCTGTTCAGAGCAGTTCAGGAGGACTGCCAGCTGGCCGCAGCTGAACTCCGTCTGCCGGGACCAGGTGAGTATATATATATTTTTTATTTTTACACATTTCTGGATGAATTGCAGGGAAGGGCTTATATATTTAAGCCCTTCCTGAAAATTCATCCCGCGCTCACCGGCAGCCCATTGCTTTCAATGGAGCCGGCTGTATTGCCGGCTCCATTGAATTCAATGGGCTAACATCGTTCTGCCGGGACAAGGTGAGTATATATATTTTTTTTACTTTTTACACATTTTAGGATGATTTTTAGGTAAGGGCTTATATTTTTAAGCCCTTCCCGAAAATTCATCCCGCGCTAGCCGGCAGCCCATTGCTCTCAATGGAGCCGGCTGTATTGCCGGCTCCATTGAATTCAATGGTCAGTGCTCGTTGTGGTGCTCGTCTCGAGTAACGAGCATCTTGAGCACCCTAATACTCGAACGAGCATCAAGCTCGGACGAGTATGCTCGCTCATCTCTAATAACTTCATATCCAACAGGACCAATCAAAATTTCTGCAAATTATGCTGTATGAAGAGGTTGTTGTCTCTCCAACAGCCCTATAAGGTGGGCACCAATGCAATACATTGGTGGAACCAGTATCCAGAGCAAGAGCTGTTTTTTGCTACTCTCTCTTGTGGCACATAGAAGAGGGCTTAAATGAGTGACCCATCATCTATATGCCCTAATACTAACAACACACACAACAAACACATATTTTTAAGAAATCATTGACTGTTTCTTTTTTTCTTTCAGAAATGACATATGCAGCATTATTAGTATTAACTTATTGATTCAGTCCAGTTGCGTGTAGATTGTCAGGGAGGATTTTTTACCATCCTTATGGAAAATGGAACTATGACTTCTATGGCCAGTTATGTTAGGCAAAGAGTTGAGGCATGCCAATATAAAACCTAAACTTGAATGTATGGAAAAAAGTTTGCAAGTGGATACCATACATTTGTACAGGTGTGCCATTAACTTTCATGGCAAAACTATTGTATACCAAGGGGGTGGGGGGGGGGGGGTTGAATCAGGCTGAACTAGATGGACATAGTATTCATTCAGACTAGCATACCATGTTACTATGTTATAGCATGCTTTTTTTAAGGCATAACAGTGTCATTCTATTCTACATTACTTGATAAAGCAAAAAAACTATCCATCAAAATGACAATCTTTTCTTTTGTTTGCACCATATAAACAATGTAAAATTTATAGTATATATGTGGATATTTGATTTTTGCTATCAAAAATATCCTATTGGCAGAGATCCCTTCACATGGAACAACTGGAATGTTAACTAGCAGAATCATATGCATTTTATTTCTCTTTTCTGGCCTTTTTCCAGCATTACAGCATTAGTGAAGCCCAAAATGTAATGCCTGATAAAACAACAAGGTTCTCATGTAAGGGGAAGACTGTGTATCACTTCTTATGGACAAGTACTTTTTCAGAATATACTGTAGTACCCATTGATGCTGTTGCAAAGATTGATGACCGAGCACCACTGGACAAAGCCTGTCTTTTTGGTTGTGCATTTCCCACTGGATATGGAGCAGCAGTCTGTCAGGACTCGGGGTCCGGGAAGCTGGAAGTCCCTGAAAATACCCGCAACCCCTGTCCCTACCTACTTGCCCCCCTGGGCTAAGCCCCAGTACGACAACTGAGCGATGGTCCCTACACTCACTAAGAAAGGGGAACACTGGACAGACACTGGAACAAACAACAGCAAGGAGAGTCAGACAATCCAGGTCAGCAACGAGAGGGTACGAGGTACAAGAGGGTCAGGCAAAGGCAACGTCAGGTCAAAAGCAGAGAGTCAATATCAGGAGTCAAAACACAAAGTATGCTGGTGTAGCAGGAAGACCAAACTAACACTGGCACTGGTCTGCAGACACAAGCAGGTTTAAATGCTGTCAGAGCTCCCACCCCAGCAGCTGATTGGGGCAGGGAGTCTGACAGCAGCTGGGTGCACCGAGAAGCACTGGGGGACCCACCCCCAGCTCTGCAGGAGGCAGAGAAGGAGACACATGCCTGGTTGCTATGATACCAAGGACGCGACGCGGGGTAACACCCACCGCATCCCTAGCAACCCGGCGGCGAGGAGGAGCTCGGCGGCCAGGGGAGGTGATGAGCACCGGGCCCCCCTGCGCCGCACAGCAGCAGCACGTGTGACAGGGCCGGCAGTGCGGGCACGACGAACCCGCGAACTGCCAGTCCTTACACAGTCAATACGGTCAAGGTTGCACTTTTAATATATTGTATGTATTAAATATGGAAACAGTCTACTTTTCTGGAAGCAAATGTTTTCCTAAACATTCAGTACAACAGCAGCTCCATCTTTAAAGGGGTTTTGTCATTAAAAAAAAATTATCTAACCTTACCTATTTCTTCCCTGGCGGTCTCCTTATCACATGTTCTCCTGGTTGAGTTTCTCCAGTGTCCCAGGTCAGCTCACTGCAGGCTGGGCCTAGCTTGTTATAAGGGCTGCTTATCACAAATTCCTTCTGGCTGGGTCAGTGAAGGTCACATCCCTGTGCTGTAGCTTCACTGCCTAGAAAGGAATTGTAATCTATTTCAGTGACAGCTCGCAAGAGCAATCTCTGAATAAGATAGGCAGTCCTTCATCTGGCCTGTGAGCTGTGACATAATGTACATTGGAAGACTGCCAACCAAATGTACGTAACCTCACAGGAAGGAGAAGAATCAGGCAACTGGAGGTGAAGTGACCCCCCCCCCGGACTGCAGGAGCCAAGAGAAGATGGGGGAGATGAAGATCTGGTAAGTAGACTGATGGGGGAGGAATAGATAAGTATAGCATTTTTCTTTTTTAGTGACCCACTTGTGTTTTTCTTGCAAGTTTTTTTTTAACGCAGTGTCAGTGGGACTTTCTAATGTTAAAAACGCATCGCACAAAAATTGCAAAGCACAAACTTGCGATGTATTTTAACATTAGAAAGTCCCATTGACATCTGTGTTAATAAAACTCAAGTGGGTAGGAGCCCTAAGAGGTTACTTTTGCAATGCTAAAAAAGTTGCTAAAACTAAATTAGTCCATCACTGGACCTCATTTAATTGCATTCTTTGAAGCCTCAGATTCCTATTTTCAACAGAAAAGCCTGAAAGCCTAGAATATAATAATGAAACCCATTCTTTTGATATGTTACATTTAAGTTCCGTTAAACAATGAATGGAGCAAATTTCTCCAAGTAATATGCAATATTTCTGTCCTGCTTTGAATTCTGTCATAAAGTTTTTATTTGTTTTAGACCTACTTTATGCCTATCTAAAAAAATTTCCAAAGCCTCTAGAAAAGGAGACTATGTCAAGTTTGACTTTTTTTCTTCTTCAGCACAAAGTAATCATATAAATATATACCAGCAATAAGATGGCATAAGGACAAGGTAGCATATAATGTTGAAATCTAATAAACATTGTTTTGTTTCTATGTAGGTAGAGCCTGGTGCTACTTGTGCCGTATTTGGTTTAGGAGCCATTGGACTGTCAACCATCATAGGCTGCAAATTATCTGGAGCTTCAAGAATAATAGCCATAGATATAAACAGTAACAAGTTTGAAAAGGCAATGATTTTTGGTGCTACTGAGTGCATCAACCCTAAAGACTACAACAAGCCGATAGAGAAGGTGATAATGGAAATGACAGAGTACATTATTCTTTTAAGTGCATCGGAAGTACAGATATCATGGTATGTAGACTAAAATGTAGATGTGTTTAGATGTTAACTTATTTATGTGGTATTACAAATATGCTAATCTTTTACCATATTTACACAGCCAAGAAAAATCATGAGAGATTTGTGTGTTGCGAGATGCACAAATCTTGCACGTATATGAACCCCATTCTTTTAAATGGGTCATAGACAGGAGTGATTTTTTCCCCCAGCATTGTATCGTAGTGTGGGAAAAAAATTGCAGCATGTAATCTTTTGGGCGCTCCCTCGGCATGCACATATCTTCAGGACTAGTTACTGTTTTAAAGCAAAAAGCAGCCACTAGGTACCTTGCTATGACTAAAAGTCACACTTACATGGTTCGAAACACTTAAGGGCATTCCAGTTTTTATCTTCTGCTCCCATTTTGACCTTTTTATAAAGATAAAAAAATTAAAGCTTATAAATTTTATCGAAAATGTTGGAGGATTTTCCGGTTTTGTGATTGATTTCATTACACGTCCCTCGTACAAATATAGTGATTTCAACCATTATAACACATTTACCGTATATACCGGCGTATAAGGCGACGGGGCGTATAAGACGACCCCCCAACTTTCACCTTATACGCCGGTATTACAATGGAGAAAAAAAAAATCAGTACTCACCTCCCCCGGCGTTCTGGCGCGCTCCGGCAGGATGTCGCTCGCTCCTCGTCCCCGGCGCAGCATTGCATTCTAAATGCGGGGCTTGAAATCCCCGCCTCCAGAAAGCTAATACACACACCGTCAGCCAGTTACATCCATTCAATGACATCATTGAATGGCTGTGATTGGCTAAAACACACGTGGCTTCAGCCAATCACACTATTCAATGACATCATTGAATGGGTGTGATTGCTAACACACGTGCGCCTTCAGCCAATCACAGCCATTCAATGATGTCATTGAATAGTGTGATTGGCTGAAGCCACGTGTGTTTTAGCCAATCACAGCCATTCAATGCTGTCATTGAATAGCTGTACCGGCTGACGGCGTGTGTATTAGCTTTCTGGAAGCGGGGATTTCAAGCCCCGCATTCAGAAAGCAATGCTGCGCCGGGGACGAGGAGCGAGCGACATCCTGCCAGAGCGCGACAGAACGCCGCGGGAGGTGAGTAATGATTTTTTTTTTTTACACTTTTTTTTTTTGTATTACCGGCGCATAAGACGACCCCCGACTGCAGAGCAGATTTTTCGGGGTTCAAAAGTCGTCTTATACGCCGGTATATACGGTAGTATTTGCAATTTTCCCATATAGTCTTCTTAATAGCCTGCAGTCTCCGATGATACTTATCTGAAAAAAAAAATCCTGTTCTCCCTATTTACAGAGGCATGTCACATCATATTTCTCAAAATTCTTCATGCATGTCATTTTTATATTCTGTATATTCTTTTATATCTGTGCCAGTACAATTAAGACTAGTATCTGCAGAACCCAACAGGTTATACTTTTAAAAGATTGTTATCCGGCTTGTTTTATTTCTTCATACTAGAAATCTACATTGCAGGTTACTTACATGGGATATGGAACCAGCGTGATCATAGGTGGCGCGCCTCCAAACACACACATGACATAACCTTTGATCCATAACTGCTCTTTACAGGTCGTACATAATAATAATAATCTTTATTTGTATAGCGCCAACATATTCCGCAGTGCTTACATAGACAGGGGGAGTACAGAAAGACAAAAGTACAAAAATTACAGAACCACAGTTACATAGTAATGAGTTGATGGAAACAATAGGGGTGCGGGTCCTGCTCCAACGAGCTTACATACTACAAGTAATGGGGTGATACAGAAGGTAAAATGGCTGGAGATGTGCACGGTATGGCGGGGTGGAGAGTGAGGGATTCTATACAGATAGACAATGGTCAGATATTTGGCCATGTGACGGCAGAATTGGTATGACTGCAGGGGCAGTTTATGACAGCTAGCAGGGATTGCAGTCAGTAGGTCAGGGAGCATTTTATCAGGCAGCGTATAGAGGGGTTTGTTTAGAGAATGCGGTATGCCTCCCTGAAGAGGTGCATTTTTACAGCACGCCTGAAGTTTTTCGAGTCCTGGATTGCCCGGGTATCCTTTGGTAGTGTGTTCCAGAGGACTGGTGCTGCTCTGGAGAAGTCTTGGAGGCGGGAGTGAGAAGTTCGAATTAGAGGGGTGTGCAGTCTAGTTTCGTTTCCCGAGCGCTGAGCCCGGGCTGGGTGATGGATTGAGATGAGGGAGGCATTATAGCAGGGCACTGCACTGTGGAGGGCTTTGTGGATTAAGGTAGTAAGTTTAAATTGAATTCTGTATTTAACGGGCAGCCAGTGCAGTGGCTGGCACAGGGCAGAGGCGTCCGAGTAGCGGCTGGACAGGAATATGAGCCTGGCTGCCGCATTCAGGATGGATTGGAGAGGGTAGAGTCTGGTGCAGAGGAGGCTGATCAGCAACAAGTTGCAATAATGGAGCCATGAGTGGATGAGGGCAACAATAAGCGTTTTCAGCGTGTCTATGGTGAGAAAAGAGCAGATTCTTGCGATGTTCTTGAGGTGCAGCTGACAGGTTCGGGCCACAGATTGGATGTAGGGGGTAAATGAGAGATCGGAGTCGAATATGACCCCAAGGCAGCGGGCATGCTGTTTGGGAGTTATGGTGGCGCTACACACTGAGATGGAGATGTCAGGATGAGGTCGGTTAGTGGAAGGAGGAAACACCAGTAAGTCAGTTTTAGAGAGGTTTAGTTTTAGGTAGAGAAAGGACATAGTGTTGGAGACAGCAGACAGACAGTTGGTGATGTTTTGGAGGAAAGGTGCAGAGATGTCATGGAAAGAGGTGTATAGCTGGGTGTCATCAGCATAGAGGTGGTATTGGAGGCCAAAGCTCCTGATGGTTTGTCCAACAGGGGCTGTATAAATAGAGAAAAGGAGGGGGCCGAGGACCGAGCCTTGGGGGACCCCAACAGCAAGGGGAAGAGAAGGAAAGGTAGAACCAGCAAAGGAGACACTGAAGGAGGGGTCAGATAGGTAGGAGGAGAACCAGGAGAGAGCCGTGTCCTTTAGGCCGATGGAGCGAAGCATACTGAGGAGGAGTTTGTGGTCGACAGTGTCAAATGCTGCGGAGAGGTTGAGGAGGATCAGTAGGGAATAGTCGCCCCTCGATTTGGCTGTCAGTAGGTCGTTTGATACCCTTGTAAGGGCAGTTTCTGTCGAGTGTTGGGGTCGGAAGACAGACTGTAGGGGGTCGAGGAGAGAGTTCTCTGATAGATAGCTTACAAGGCGGGAGTAAACCAGCCGTTCTAGTAGTTGAAGGGAGATGAAGGGTACATGTAAAGGAAGCATATTTGGAGGTATGAGGTGGTCAATAAACTTGAAAGAAAGAGTCATTTTAGAGTCACTTTACTTATTTTAGAAAATTACTTAATCAGTCCTTTTTTCCCCGAAAAGAGGGACACTTGCTCATCTGATCACCTCTATGCTATTTAACCATGCAGATTAAACCTTTGTTTTTTTCCCCTTTTCCCAGTGCTTGAAATATTTAAAACGAAATCAAAAGAACAAAAAAGCTAAACATAATTGGTAACACCACATCTATAACAACTTGTACTTTAATATTATTATTTATCCAGAGTACTAAATTCTATTAAAAATGTCAAAATATCTCTTTTCTGTTCATCTCGCTTCCCAAAAATAGGAGTAAAAAAGTAATCAAAAAGTCATAAATACTATACCTCAAAATGGTAATTAAAAAAAAACTGCAAGTCACCTTGCAAAAACAAGCCTTTTCTTTTGACAGAAAAAAAATTCTCTGGTCTTGGAATGTGGTAACACACAAAAAGCCCTTGTAAAAACCGCTTATATTGTGCAAAAGTAGTACAGAAAAATAAGGGGCATGGCCTGGCATCTGCAGGAAACTTACAGATATCCTCCTCTCTGGCACTCTAAAGGGCTCCCTATATGCGTCCAACGCCTGCTTTGTGCACCCTGTGAGGAGAGGTATGTGCAGGGTGTCTGCCAGTGTCCAAAGGATGGTCCCGGAGCATCGCGACCTACTCATCACCTGTAGCTGCGGGCTCTCCTCAGATGCTGGTCCCAGCGGGGCTCCACTTCCGGTCCGCTGACTCCTGGTCAAGGGGAGAAGACTACCGGTGCTTCCATCTGCCATTGCGGGGAGAGGACTGCTGATGCTTCCATCTGCCACTTGGGGGAGAGGACTGCTGGTGCTTGCTTCTGCCACTGAGGAGAGAGGACTGCCAGCGCTTCCATCTGTCGTTGGGGGAAGAATACTGTTGGCGCTTCCTTCTACCACTGAGGAGAGAGGACTGCCGGCACTTCCATCCACCGTTGGGGTAAGAGGACTGCTGGTGCTTCCTTCTGCCACTGAGGAGAGAGGACTGCCGACACTTCCATCTGCCGCTGGGGAGAGAGGAACTCTGGCGCTTCATTCTGCCACTGAGGAGAGAGGACTGCCGGCGCTTCCATCTGCCACTGGGGGTGAGAGGACTGCTCGAGCTTCCTTCTTCCGCTGGGGGGAAAGGATTGCCGGCCCTTTCATCTCCCGCTGAGGAGAGAGGTCGGTCGGGCGTTTCCATCTGCCGCTGGTACTCTGAGAAGAGGACTGTCGACACCTCCATCTGCCGTTGGGGAGTCGGAGCATCCTGTCAGGGACTCTGATACCTGCTGTATAAATCCCTGGACTCTAGCAGACGATCCTGACGCTACAGCAGCCGCCATCTTATTCATATCTGGCGGCGGGGAGAGACTGCAAAGCTTCCTGCTCATAAGGTCCAGCCTGTACGAGGTGGATTGAAGGCCCCGCAAATTAATCCACATAATTAATAAAGCAAATTATTTGCTAGGCTATGAAAGAGCTGGAAATTGATATATAGTGCTATTCCAAACATTTTCCTGGCCTATGCAGAAGCAGCAACACTTTCAACTCTGCTACATGTAATTTTCACATTAATGACATCTAACTAATTCACTCTAGCAACACCTGGTGTCCGAAAGTAAAAATTGCTGTTACTTAGCACAATGCTAAAAAAAGATTTGGTACCGTGTTAGCCAGTAGGGCAAAGTGTGATTGTTCTCAGTGAGAGAAACCAAGTGATCTACAAGATCGCTTGGTTCCCTTCATCACATACTGACTTTTCAATGAGCATTTCTTCAGATTTATCTTAACTTGCTATAAAGAGGAATGTTTTGCCCTTACAAACAAGCTCAAGACTAGAGATGAGCGAGCACCAAAATGCTCGGGTGCTCGTTACTCGAGACGAACTTTTCGCGATGCTCGAGGGTTCGTTTCGAATAACAAACCCCATTGAAGTCAATGGGCGACCCGAGCATTTTTGTATATCGCCGATGCTCGCTAAGGTTTTTGTTTGTGAAAATCTGGGCAATTCAAGAAAGTGATGGGAACGACACAGCAACAGATAGGGCAGGCGAGGGGCTACGTGTTGGGCTGCATCTCAAGTTCACAGGTCCCACTATTAAGCCACAATAGCGGCAAGAGTGGGCACCCCCCCCCCCTCCCAACAACGTTTACTTCTGAAAAGCCCTCATTAGCAATGCATAACTTTCCTAAGCACCACACTACCTCCAACAAAGCACAATCACTGCCTGCATGACACTCCGCTGCCATTTCTCCTGGGTTACATGCTGCCCAACCCCCCCCCCCCACGACCCAGTGTCCACAGCGCACACCAAACTGTCCCTGCCCAGCCTTCAGCTGCCCACATGCCACGCCACCCTCATGTCTATTTATAAGTGCGTCTGCCAGAGGAACCGCAGACACACACTGCAGAGGGTTGGCACGGCTAGGCAGCGACCCTCTTTAAAAGGGGCGAGGCGATAGTCCACAATGCTGTACAGAAGCAATGAGAAATCCAATCCTGTGCCACCTCCATCTGGAGCTGCACACGTGGGCATAGCAATGGGGAACCTATGTGCCACACACTATTCATTCTGTCAAGGTGTCTGCATGCCCCAGTCAGACCGCGTTTTTTTATAAATAGTCACAGGCAGGTACAACTCCGCAATGGGAATTCCGTGTGCACCCACAGCATGGGTGGCTCCCTGGAACCCACCGGCGGTACATAAATGTATCCCATTGCATTGCCCATCACAGCTGAGGTAATGTCGTGCTTAATGCAGGTGGGCTTCGGCCCACACTGCATGCCCCAGTCAGACTGGGGTTCTTTAGAAGTGGACACATGCAGTTACAACTCTGTGTTGACCGACAGCATGGGTGGGTGCCAGGAAGCCACCGGCGGTACATAAATATATCCCATTGCAGTGCCCAGCACAGCTGAGGTAATAATGTCATGTTTAATGCAGGTGGGCTTCGGCCCACACTGCATGCCCCAGTCAGACTGGGGTTCTTAAGAAGTGGACACATGCAGTTACAACTCCGTGTGGACTGACAGCATGGGTGAGTGCCAGGAAGCCACCGGCGGTACATAAATATATCCCATTGCATTGCCCATCACAGCTGAGGTAATAATGTCATGTTTAATGCAGGTGGGCTTCGGCCCACACTGCATGCCCCAACCGGAGCAGGGTTTTTAATTCATAGACACAGGCAGGTACAACTCCCTATTGTGAAGTCCCTGTGGACCGACAGCATGGGTGGGTGCCAGGAAGCCACTGGCGGTACATAAATATATCCCATTGCAGTGCCCAACACAGCTGATGTTACGTCAGCTGTAATGCAGGTGGGCAAAAAATTTATTGGATTACACTGTAGGCGAGGGCCCACAAAAATTGGTGTACCAACAGTACTAATGTACCTGAGAAAAATTGCCCTTGCCCAACCAAGAGGGCAGGTGAAACCCATTAATCGCTTTGGTTAATGTGGCTTAATTGGTAACTAGGCCTGGAGGCAGCCCAGTAAAAATAAAAATTGGTTGAGGTGAAAGTTTCAACGCTTTAATGAGCATTGAAACATATAAAAATTGTTTAGAAAAATTATATGACTGAGCCTTGTGGGCCTAAGAAAAATTGCCCGTTCGGCGTGATTATGTGAGGTTTCAGGAGGAGGAGCAGGCGGAGGAGGAGGAATATTATACACAGATAGATGAAGCAAAAAGGTCCCCGTTTTGGATGGTGATAGAGAACGATGCTTCCATCCGCGGGTGCAGCCTACGTATTGTTTAGGTATCGCTGCTATCCGCTGGTGGAGAAGAGAAGTCTGGGGAAATCCAGGCTTTGTTCATCTTGATGAGTGTAAGCCTGTCGGCACTGTCGGTTGACAGGTGGGTACGCTTATCCGTGATGATTCCTCCAGCCACACTAAACACACTCTCTGACAAGACGCTAGCCGCAGGACAAGCAAGCACCTCCAGGGCATACAGCGCGAGTTCAGGCCACGTGTCCAGCTTCGACACCCAGTAGTTGTAGGGGGCAGAGGCGTCACCGAGGATGGTCGTGCGATCGGCTACGTACTCCCTCACCATCCTTTTACAGTGCTCCCGACAACTCAGCCTTGACTGGGGACCGGTGACACAGTCTTGCTGGGGAGCCATAAAGCTGGCAAAGGCCTTGGATAATGTTCCCCTGCCTGCGCTGTACATGCTGCCTGATTTCTGCGCCTCCCCTGCTACCTGGGCCGCGGAAATGCGCCTTCGGCCACTAGCGCTGTCGAATGGGAAGTTTACCATAAGTTTGTCCACTAGCTCCCTGTGGTATAGCATCATTCTCGAACCCCTTTCCTCTTCGGGAATGAGAGTGGAAAGGCTCTCCTTATACCGTGGGTCGAGCAGTGTGTACACCCAGTAATCCGTAGTGGCCAGAATGCGTGTAACGCGAGGGTCACGAGAAAGGCATCCTAACATGAAGCCAGCCATGTGTACAGGTACAGGGTACCTGTACGCAACACATGGCTGTCCTCACTTGGAAGATCACTTTCAGGATCCTCCTCCTCCTCCTCTGGCCATACACGCTGAAAGGATGACAGGCAAGCTGCATCTGTACCCTCAGCAGTGGGCCAAGCTGTCTCTTCCCCCTCCTCCTCAGGCTCCTCCCCCTCCTCCTCCTCCTCCTCCTCTGGCCATACACGCTGAAAGGATGACAGGCAAGCAGCATCTGTCCCCTCAGCAGTGGGCCAAGCTGTCTCTTCCCCCTCCTCCTCATGCTCCTCCCCCTCCTCCTCAATGCGCTGAGATATAGACATGAGGTTGCTCTGACTATCCAGCGACATACTGTCTTCCCCCGCCTCCGTTTCCGATTCCAAAGCGTCTGCCTTTATGCTTTGCAGGGAACTTCTCAAGAGGCATAGCAGAGGAATGGTGACGCTAATGATTGCAGCATCCCCGCTCACCATCTGGGTAGACTCCTCAAAGTTTCCAAGGACCTGGCAGATGGCTGCCAACCAGGCCCACTCTTCTGTAAATAATTGAGGAGGCTGACTCCCACTACGCCGCCCATGTTGGAGTTGGTATTCCGCAATAGCTCTACGCTGCTCATAGAGCCTGGCCAACATGTGGAGTGTAGAGTTCCACCGCGTGGGCACGTCGCACAGCAGTCGGCGCACTGGCAGATTAAATCGATGTTGCAGTGTCCGCAGGGTGGCAGCGTGTGTGTGGGTCTTGCGGAAATGTGCGCAGAGCTGGCGCACCTTTCCGAGCAGGTATGACAAGTGTGGGTAGTTTTTCAGAAAGCGCTGAACCACCAAATTAAAGACATGGGCCAGGCATGGCTCGTGCGTGAGGCTGCCGAGCTGCAGAGCTGCCACCAGGTTACGGCCATTGTCACACACGACCATGCCCGGTTGGAGGCTCAGCGGCGCAAGCCAGCGGTCGGTCTGCTCTGTCAGACCCTGCAGCAGTTCGTGGGCCGTGTGCCTCTTCTCTCCTAAGCTGAGTAGTTTCAGCACGGCCTGCTGACGCTTGCCCACCGCTGTGCTGCCACGCCGCATGACACCGACTGCTGGCGACGTGCTGCTGCTGACACATCTTGATTGCGAGACAGAGGTTGCGTAGGAGGAGGAAGGTGGTTTAGTGGAGGAAGCATACACCCCCGCAGATACCAGCACCGAGCTGGGGCACGCAATTCGGTGGGTGGGTAGGACGAGAGCTGTCCCAGGCTCTGACTCTGTCCCAGCCTCCACTAAATTCACCCAATGTGCCGTCAGGGAGATATAGTGGCCCTGCCCGCCTGTGCTTGTCCACGTTGTTAAGTGGACCTTGGCAGTAACCGCGTTGGTGAGGGCGCATACAATGTTGCGGGAGACGTGGTCGTGCAGGGCTGGGACGGCACATCAGGAAAAGTAGTGGCGACTGGGAACCGAGTAGCGCGGGGCCGCCGCCACCATCATGCTTTTGAAAGCCTCCGTTTCCAAAAGCCTATACGGCAGCATCTCCAGGCTGATCAATTTGGCAATGTGCACGTTTAAGCGTGCGGGTGCGTGGCGGCGTACTTGCGCTTGCGCTCAAGCAGTGGCGCTAGCGACGTCTGGACGCTGCGCTGAGAGACATTGCTGGATGGGGCCGAGGACAGCGGAGGTGAGGGTGTGGGTGCAGGCCAGGAGACGGTAGTGCCTGTGTCCTCAGAGGGGGGTTGGATCTCAGTGGCAGGTTGGGGCACAGGGGGAGAGGCAGTGGTGCAAACCGGAGGCAGTGAACGGGCATCGTCCCACCTTGTGGGGTGCTTGGCCATCATATGCCTGCGCATGCTGGTGGTGGTGCCTCCCCAGCTGATGTTGGCGCGACAAAGGTTGCACACCACTGTTCGCCGGTCGTCAGGCGTCTCTGTGAAAAACTGCCACACCGTAGAGCACCTTGACCTCTGCAGGGTGGCATGGCGCGAGGGGGCGCTTTGGGAAACAGTTGGTGGATTATTCGGTCTGGCCCTGCCTCTACCCCTGGCCACCGCACTGGCTCGGCCTGTGCCCACACCCTGACTTGGGCCTCCGCGTCCTCGCCCGCGTCCTCTAGGCCTACCCCTACCCCTCAGCATGGTGTATTACCAGTAGTGCAGAAACAGAACGCTGTAATTAAATGTGCCGCTTAGTGGCCTATGGTTGGAGGCTGACTTCGCTTACGGAACGCCAGGAAATAATTTGGCGCAAGCCTGCTGGAACACTTAGCTGGCTGCGTATGATTTTGTAGAACTACTACACCCAGCAGAGACAGACCCAGAACACTGAGCACAGTGACAGGCAGGCCAAATAGATTTTTTGCCCAACTTTTTTTAGCAAAGGCCCACTGCGTATATTCAATCAATAATATTAATATATGTCTTCTGTCCCTGCCTACGCACTTCTGTCCCTGGAGTATGTCACAGAACTGCACAGTGTTGCACTGTGAACTGCAACACAGCGGTAATTTCAGAGCCCAGACAGAGCCAGGAAATAATTTGGCGCAAGCCTGCTGGAACACTTAGCTGGCTGCGTATGATTTTGTAGAACTACTACATCCAGCAGAGACAGACCCAGAACACTGAGCACAGTGACAGACAGGCCAAATAGATTTTTTGCCCACATTTTTTTAGCAAAGGCCCACTGCCTATATTCAATCAATAATATTAATATATGTCTTCTGTCCCTGCCTACGCACATCTGTCCCTGGAGTATGTCACAGAACTGCACAGTGTTGCACTGTGAACTGCAACACAGCGGTGATTTCAGAGCCCAGAGAGAGCCAGTAAATAATTTGGCGCAAGCCTGCTGGAACACTTAGCTGGTTGCGTATGATTTTGTAGAACTACTACACCCAGCAGAGACAGACCCAGAACACTGAGCACAGTGACAGGCAGGCCAAATAGATTTTCTGCCCAAATTTTTTTAGCAAAGGCCCACTGCCTATATTCAATCAATAATATTAATATATGTCTTCTGTCCCTTCCTACGCACTTCTGTCCCTGGAGTATGTCACAGAACTGCAGAGTGTTGCACTGTGGACTGCAATACAGCAGTGATTTCAGAGCCCAGACAGAGCCAGGAAATAATTTGGCGCAAGCCTGCTGTAACACTTAGCTGGCTGCGTATGATTTTGTAGAACTACTACACCCAGCACACACAGACCCAGAACACTGAGCACAGTGACAGGCAGGCCAAATATTCAATGAATATGTCTTCTGTCCCTGCCTCCACACTTCTGTCCCTGGAGTATTACTGCTGGGCGCACAGCTCTGCACGGCCGATATACCAAAAAAATAAAATGTGCAACACTGCAAAAAGCAGCCTCCACAGTACTGCACACGGTTAGATGTGGCCCTAAAAAGGACCGTTGGGGTTCTTGAAGCCTAAAATACTCCTAACGCTCTCCCTGCCTAAGCACTTCTGTCCCTGGAGTATTACTGCAGGGCACAATGCTCTGCACGGCCGATATACCAAAAAAAAAAAATGTGCAACACTGCAAAAAGCAGCCTCCACAGTACTGCACACGGTTAGATGTGGCCCTAAGAAGGACCGTTGGGGTTCTTGAAGCCTACAATAACTCCTAACGCACGTCATTCGGGAGGTCACGTGATGTTACGCTGGACGTGATGACGTTCACTCGTGTGGGCGTTACACCTCGTAGTAGTACGATGATCTTCCCGTAGCTTGGTCTAAAAGATCTTCTGGAAGAGACGTGATGGGAACCCGCCCCTTTCCTGTATTCAAGGATACCCAACGCCAGTCTGATCGGTTTAAAGGAACGTCCCATCCTGTAGTGCAACATCATATTACTTCCCCCTTTCCGTTTTTAAGTTCCGATCACGTGACTGAATAGCGTTGTGCTCCTCTATGGGTACCGTTTGATAATTTTAGTTTGTATACACTATATAAACAACTACAATAGTATGCCACCAAAAACAAGGATATGACACCACTTATAGAATTATACCTATTATTTAGAGATTGCACATAGCGACTGTCCACACCACAGCCCCTCCCCTTCCCCTTCCCCTCAGTGTATGTTTGCTATAAATAGGAACCACTTGTCAATTGTTCCTTATGCTTGAAAAAGGCTTGACAAAAGCCGAAACGCGTTGCGACATTTACCTATTTGTTCTTATATGCAATAAATTGTTTTATGAAGAATATCCCTGCTTCGTTGGAATTTCCCTGCTCCTTTGGATATTGGGGTGCCAGGAGTCCAGGCACCCCTCAACAAGTAAGATTTCCTTACCTTTATACAGTTTGACGGAGCGCATTAAGTGAGTCTTTTTCCTATCTTGAATACATATTTCTTTCCTCCTTGACACGATTGTTTCGGAGTCGCTCGCTGCTGCTCTCCCCCAGGGGATGTTTTTGGACCCTCAACGTATTTCGCCCCAGATTGGTTTGAAAGGCCATAGTGGACCCACGAACTGACCGGTCTCTGTTCTATAGGACCGGTTCAGTTGCGGTGAGTTTCTTTCCATATTAATTCTGTTTTCAATTTTCTTGCACACCATTGGAGCGCCGCTTCTGATCCAATTATTTATTCTTGATTTAAGAAGGCAGCTCCAGCCCTTGACTAAAGCTCTGAGGTAAAAGGCTATACCCTATAAATTGTTGTTCCCCTTTGGCCTGGCTATATCTGGGCACAACAGAATCTGGACAATTAGAACTCCCAAAGATCTTCCTCTTGTCCTGCCCAAATTAGATCTTGGTCATATCCAAATTCCCGACCACAGCTGAAGACACTCTAAATATGCCTCCTCTTCCCAGGTGTGAGACCTGGTCATTGGTAACACCACATAAAGCTAAGGAGTCTCAAACTCACGACTCGGAATCTTATAAATCACCTGGAAGAAGGCGCTCTAATGACAACAATGCTTCAATGTTAGTCCATACATTTAACTACCTGATGATAATACTTGAATGTTATACTCTCTTACTAAGTGGCGTTACTTGAGAAGATCACTTGCTTTCTACTTTAATGTTTTGTTCTTTCTCTATGTAAGATAGTGAAACAGCCCTCCGGTTGTGAATGTAGCTGTTTCTGTAAGTAAGTTTATGCTGTTATAACTGACATTTTGTTGTTTGACCACAAGAGGACACTGTGGCCTGAAATGCAACAGGGGAGAGGAAGTGCATCATCACTGCCCAGACAGGATAGAGCTCAGAAGAAAAAGAGAGAAGTGTGTGTGTGTCGGCCATCTTGTGAAGTGTGCTTTGGAGGACTGGAGAGAGTGAGCCAATGTGATCCATGTGGAAAAGGACCCCTGAAGGACTGGAGTTACAGTGAAGGGGAGCTGAATTACAGACTGTTCCAGAGTTTATCAGACCCCCTTCCCAACAGAAAAGATTGGCATTAAGGACCAGGCTCAGAAGTTGCAGCGTCAGTGAGTTCACATGGTTCTCGGATGAACTCCTATTCCTGCAATTCTAGACAAAGGATAGAGGTACCCAACAGACCCGGGTCAGCCAGAGAACTACGGTCTCTGGTGTAACCGTGCACGCCCCGCATTGTATGTTTTGCGCCAAACTGTTTGAGACTGATAACAAGGCCTGAAGTTAGTTAGTTTAGTTAGGTATACTGATTGTCACAGGCCACACTACTGGTGATTGATCTGTCTGTCTTTATGGAGCTGTAATTCCCACCGTGAGAAAGAGAGCTTTCTACAAAGCTCTAAAAGTTTAGACCTTTACATGTTATATAACTTTACATTTCCTTGACTTGTGAGCTATATACTGTGATATCTGTTTGGTGGTACTGTGGTTGGGGAGGATAGGGGTATGTTGGTAAGATTGTAAACTCTTGTGTTGTGCCGCCGGTGCTTCCTAGCATCCTCACCAATTGTTCCTGTTTCTAGGGTGATAGAAGGTAATAGCGGCTAGTTAGAGACAGTCCACAGATAGGCAAAAGCTTGGAGTATATTGGAAGCACACATTGTAAAGCATCGCGCATGGCATAAGGGTCTCGGCTGCCCAGCTGAGTGTATGTAAATATCTGGGGGGGGGGGGGGGGGGGTTGGTAAAGGGTTTTACTAAACTAAGTAAAATCTCATTTTACTTCTCTGTATGCTGTGGAGCCCACCCTGGTACACGGCTTACACCTGCATACTGTGTTTCTGCTTTTATTATTTAACCATTTCCTTACAGATAGCAGACTACGCTTGGAGTCGCAGATCTCCTGAGCCTCACCACATCCCCACAACTTCTTAATTCCTGCCTGATGATCTGGTTCCAGATAGGACTTAGATCTTAGAAACAAAACGCACTGAAAGATGGTGGAATGTCGTTTTTTGTTTTTTTTTCATTTTACTCCACTTAGAATTTTGTAAAAGTTTTTCAGCACATTATATGGTACTTTAAATAGCACTATTGAAAACTACAACTTGTCCCGCAAAAAACAAGCCTTTAGGGTGGGTTCAGACGAGCATATGCGCTAATCCGGACGTACATGCGCGCTTTTCAACGTGTGCGCAAAAATGCGCGTGATTGAAGGTCCGTGCTTTACATATACGTGTTAGCAAATGTGATTTTGGCTGCGTGGAGTGCATGTAGATGCGCTTCATACCTTGAGCTGTATCAGCATCCCAGCCAATATACACGGCGCCAGTATTTTAAGTATTGATAGTTGTGAACCACACGATTTCTTTGGCGCCCCAGCGAACTTTTGATTACTAAGTTTCTTCCTTTATATAACAGGCTGCACAAAGTTTGTGGATGCACATCGTTTATTTGTGTTTACAACAAAACACATCTGGAACACAACATGGAGTGCTTTATGCAAAGGGAAAGACACAAAAGCATTTAGCTTTAGCATAAAAAAAAAATTTACATTGCTGCCTATTGGGTTGTTCACACGACCGGACTCGCCTGCAGCATGTCCCATAGGAGCCAATGTTAAGAGCAGCGCAGTATGGACCAAACTGCCACACATGTCCTTTCTTCGTTGCTGCGCGCATTCGCACGCAGTAAAAACATGGCCATGTGAACACTTCATAGGAACTTCATGGTTTTAATAGGCGCACAGTTTTCTTCGCACTTATGTTCGCGCGAAAATACGCTCGTCTGAACGTAGCCTTATACAGCGATGTCGATGGATAAATAAAGGCGTTACGATTTTTTTAAAGGGGGGAGGAAAAAATGAAAATGGAATAAAAAAGGGGCTGCATCATTATGGGGTTAATGTCCGACAAAAAAGGTCCCAAATATTGCATTATTTAGAGAAACATGGTGTGGACATAGCTTCTTTCAAGAAATGCATTTTTTAAAAAAACTGCACCCTGTTACCAAAAACAAAGTGTTCACTAAAGGGTTCAATGCCTCTACACCACTGAAAAAGGCATACAGGAGTAGCTATAGTTTTACATAAAACGGTTTTATTTCAAATGTTAAATACCTGAGCTGACCCCAAGGGCAGGTACATCTTGTTTAAGGGTACAATTGGTGACAGAACGCTTACCTTGGCTAATGTGTATGCCCCCAACTCCTATCAAGATGCCTTCTTCACTAAAGTCACTAACCAGCTGCAACAATTCTCAGAGGGTGATCTTATCCTTGGCGGGGACTTAATGTTCTGCTTAATCCTATCTTAGATATTTCTAATGACTCCTCACTTCTCAGTGGTCTCTTTTCTTAAAATAAAACAAAATTAAGAATCTGCTAGCGGATCTCCACCTGGTGGGCACATGAAGGGTTTTTAACCCAGATATGAAAGATTTCTCCTTTTATTCCCCAGCCCATAAAAAATACTCTTGCTAGATTCATTCACCAAAACATTCTATGACCCCATCCTCTACTCAGATCATGTACCTATTTTTATGAGGATAACTATCTTCCCCAGGAGGCGATCTGCATCCTACTGGCTATTAAATGACAACCTGCTGAATAACAAGGAGAATGTAGAATATATACAAAAAGGCCTACAGTAGAGATGAGCGAGCACCAAAATGCTCGGGTGCTCGTTACTCGAGATGAACTTTTCGCGATGCTCGAGGGTTCGTTTCGAAAAACAAACCCCATTGAAGTCAATGGGCGACCCGAGCATTTTTGTATATCGCCGATGCTCGCTAAGGTTTTCATTTGTGAAAATCGGGGCAATTCAAGAAAGTGATGGGAACGACACGGCAACGGATAGGGCAGGCAAGGGGCTACATGTTGGGCTGCATCTCAAGTTCACAGGTCCCACTATTAAGCCACAATAGCGGCAAGAGTGGGCCCCCCCCGCCAACAACTTTTACTTCTGAAAAGCCCTCATTAGCAATGGATACCTTAGCTAAGCACCACACTACCTCCAACAAAGCACAACCACTGCCTGCATGACACTCCGCTGCCACTTCTCCTGGGTTACATGCTGCCCAACCCCCCCTGCACGACCCAGTGTCCACAGCGCACACCAAACTGTCCCTGCGCAGCCTTCAGCTGCCCTCATGCCACGCCACACTCATGTCTATTTATAAGTGCGTCTGCCAGAGGAACCGCAGGCACACACTGCACAGGGTTGGCACGGCTAGGCAGCGACCCTCTTTAAAAGGGGCGGGGCGGTAGTCCACAATGCTGTACAGAAGCAATGAGAAATCCAATCCTGTGCCACCTCCATCTGGAGCTGCACACGTGGGCATAGCAATGGGGAACCTATGTGCCACACACTATTCATTCTGTCAAGGTGTCTGCATGCCCCAGTCAGACCGCGGTTTTTTATAAATAGTCACAGGCATGTACAACTCCGCAATGGGAATTCCGTGTGCACCCACAGCATGGGTGGCTCCCTGGAACCCACCCGCTGTACATAAATATATCCCATTGCAGTGCCCTGGACAGCAGAGCTAACATCAGATGAAATGCAGGTGGGCTTCGGCCCACACTGCATGCCCCAGTCAGACTAGGGTTCTTTAGAAGTGGAAACAGATGCATTTACAACTCCCTGTGGACCGACAGCATGGGTGGCTCCCTGGAACCCACCGGCGGTACATAAAAATATCCCATTGCATTGCCCAACACAGCTGAGGTAGTAATGTCATGTTTAATGCAGGTGGGCTTCGGTCCACACTGCATGCCCCAGTCAGACTGGGGTTCTTTAGAAGTGGAAACAGATGCATTTACAACTCCCTGTGGACCCACAGCATGGGTGGGTGGCAGGAAGCCACCGGCGGTACATAACAATATCCCATTGCAGTGCCCATCACAGCTGATGTTATGTCAGCTGTAATGCAGGTGGGCCAAAAATGTATTGGATTACACTGTAGGCGAGGGCCCACAAAAATTGGTGTACCAACAGTACTAATGTACCTCAGAAAAATTGCCCATGCCCAACCAAGAGGGCAGCTGAAACCCATTAATGGCTTTGGTTAATGTGGCTTAATTGGTAACTAGGCCTGGAGGCAGCCCAGTTAAAATAAAAATTGGTTGAGGTGAAAGTTTCAACGCTTTAATGAGCATTGAAACGTATAAAAATTGTTTAGAAAAATTATATGACTCAGCCTTCTGGGCCTAAGAAAAATTGCACGTTCAGCGTGATTACGTGAGGTTTCAGGAGGTGGAGCAGGAAGAGGAGGATGAATATTATACACAGATTGATGAAGCAAAAAGGTCCCCGTTTTGGATGGTGTTAGAGAACGATGCTTCCATCCGCGGGTGCAGCCTACGTATTGTTTAGGTATCGCTGCTGTCCGCTGGTGGAGAAGAGAAGTCTGGGGAAATCCAGGGTTTGTTCATCTTGATGAGTGTAAGCCTGTCGGCACTGTCGGTTGACAGGTGGGTACGCTTATCCGTGATGATTCCCCCAGCCACACTAAACACACTCTCTGACAAGACGCTAGCCGCAGGACAAGCAAGCACCTCCAGGGCATACAGCGCGAGTTCAGGCCACGTGTCCAGCTTCAACACCCAGTAGTTGTAGGGGGCAGAGGCGTCACCGAGGACGGTGCTGCAATCGGCTACGTAGTCCCTCACCATCCTTTTACAGTGCTCCCGCCAACTCAGCCTTGACTGGGGACCGGTGACACAGTCTTGCTGGGGAGCCATAAAGCTGGCAAAGGCCTTAGAGAGTGTTCCCCTGCCTGCGCTGTACATGCTGCCTGATCTCTGCGCCTCCCCTGCTACCTGGGCCGCGGAAATGCGCCTTCGGCCACTAGCGCTGTCGGATGGGAAGTTTACCATCAGTTTGTCCACCAGCGCCCTGTGGTATAGCATCATTCTCGAACCCCTTTCCTCTTCGGGAATGAGAGTGCAAAGGCTCTCCTTATACCGTGGATCGAGCAGTGTGTACACCCAGTAATCCGTAGTGGCCAGAATGCGTGTAACGCGAGGGTCACGAGAAAGGCATCCTAACATGAAGTCAGCCATGTGTGCCAGGGTACCTGTACGCAACACATGGCTGTCCTCACTCGGAAGATCACTTTCAGGATCCTCCTCCTACTCCTCCTCCTCTGGCCATACACGCTGAAAGGATGACAGGCAAGCTGCATCTGTACCCTCAGCAGTGTGCCAAGCTGTCTCTTCCCCTCCTCCTCCTCCTCCTCCTCCTCTGGCCATACACGCTGAAAGGATGACAGACAAGCAGCATCTGTCCCCTCAGCAGTGGGCCAAGCTGTCTCTTCCCCCTCCTCCTCATGCTCCTCCCTCTCCTTCTCAACGCGCTGAGATATAGACATGAGGTTGCTCTGACTATCCAGCGACATACTGTCTTCCCCCGCCTCCGTTTCTGATTCCAAAGCGCCTGCCTTTATGCTTTGCAGGGAACTTCTCAAGAGGCATAGCAGAGGAATGGTGACGCTAATGATTGCAGCATCCCCGCTCACCATCTGGGTAGACTCCTCAAATTTTCCAAGGACCTGGCAGATGGCTGCCAACCAGGCCCACTCTTCTGTAAATAATTGAGGAGGCTGACTCCCACTGCGGCGCGCAAGTTGGAGTTGGTATTCCACTATAGCTCTACGCTGCTCATAGAGTCTGGCCAACATGTGGAGCGTAGAGTTCCACTGTGTGGGCATGTCGCACAGCAGTCGGTGCACTGGCAGATTAAACCGATGTTGCAGGGTCCGCAGGGTGGCAGCGTGCGTGTGGGATTTGCGGAAATGTGCGCAGAGCTGGCGCACCTTTCCGAGCAGGTATGACAAGTGGGGGTAGCTTTTCGGAAAGCGCTGAACCACCAAATTAAAGACATGGGCCAAGCATGGCACGTGCGTGAGGCTGCCGAGCTGCAGAGCCGCCACCAGGTTACGGCCGTTGTCACACACGACCATGCCCGATTGGAGGCTCAGCGGCGCAAGCCAGCGGTCGGTCTGCTCTGTCAGACCCTGCAGCAGTTCGTGGGCCGTGTGGCTCTTCTCTCCTAAGCTGAGTAGTTTCAGCACGGCCTGCTGACGCTTGCCCACCGCTGTGCTGCCACGCCGCGTGAAACCGACTGCTGGCGACGTGCTGCTGCTGCTGACACATCTTGATTGCGAGACAGAGGTTGCGTTGGAGGAGGAGGGTTTAGTGGAGGAAGCATACACCCCCGCAGATACCACCACCGAGCTGGGGCACGCAATTCGGGGGGTGGGTAGGACGTGAACGGTCCCAGGCTCTGACTCTGTCCCAGCCTCCACTAAATTCACCCAATGTGCCGTCAGGGAGATATAGTGGCCCTGCCCGCCTGTGCTTGTCCACGTGTCTGTTGTTAAGTGGACCTTGGCAGTAACCGCGTTGGTGAGGGCGCGTACAATGTTGCGGGAGACGTGGTCGTGCAGGGCTGGGACGGCTCATCGGGAAAAGTAGTGGCGACTGGGAACCGAGTAGCGCGGGGCCGCCGCCGCCATCATGCTTTTGAAAGCCTCCGTTTCCACAAGCCTATACGGCAGCATCTCTAGGCTGATCAATTTTGCAATGTGCACGTTTAACGCTTGAGCGTGTGGGTGCGTGGCGTCGTACTTGCGCTTGCGCTCAAACTGTGGCGCTAGCGACGTCTGGACGCTACGCTGAGAGACATTGCTGGATGGGGCCGAGGACAGCGGAGGTGAGGGTGTGGGTGCAGGCCAGGAGACGGTACTGCCTGTGTCCTCAGAGGGGGGTTGGATCTCAGTGGCAGGTTGGGGCACAGGGGGAGAGGCAGTGGTGCAAACCGGAGGCGGTGAACGGGCATCGTCCCACCTTGTGGGGTGCTTGGCCATCATATGCCTGCGCATGCTGGTGGTGGTGCCTCCCCAGCTGATCTTGGCGCGACAAAGGTTGCACACCACTGTTCGTCGGTCATCAGGCGTCTCAGTGAAAAACTGCCACACCGTAGAGCACCTTGACCTCTGCAGGGTGGCATGGTGCGAGGGGGCGCTTTGGGAACCAGTTGGTGGATTATTCGGTCTGGCCCTGCCTCTACCCCAGGCCACCGCACTGGCTCGGCCTGTGCCCACACCCTGACTTGGACCTCCGCGTCCTCGCCCGCGTCCTCTAGGCCTACCCCTACCCCTCAGCATGGTGTATTAGCAGTAGTGCAGAAACAGAACGCTGTAATTAAATGTGCCGCTTATTGGCCTGTGGTTGGAGGCTGACTTCGTTTACGGAACCCCAGGAAATAATTTGGCGCAAGCCTGCTGTAACACTTAGCTGGCTGCATATGATTTTGGAGAACTACTACCCCCAGCAGACACGGACCCAGAACACTGAGCACAGTGACAGGCAGGCCAAATAGATTTTTTTTCAAGATTTTTTTCAAAAGGACCACTGCGTATATTCAATCAATAGTATATGTCTTCTGTCCCTGCCTACACAATTCTGTCCCTGAACTGTGTCACAGAACTGCAGTGTTGCACTGTTATTAACTGCAACAGACCGGTGATTTCAGAGCCAGGAAATAATTTGGCGCAAGCCTGCTGTAACACTTAGCTGGCTGCGTATTTATTTGGAGAACTACTACCCCCAGCAGACACGGACCCAGAACACTGAGCACAGTGACAGGCAGGCCAAATAGATTTTTTTTCAAGATTTTTTTCAAAAGGACCACTGCGTATATTCAATCTATAATATATGTCTTCTGTCCCTGGACTGTGTGACGGAACTGCAGTGTTGCACTGTTATTAACTGCAACAGACCGGTGATTTCAGAGCCAGGAAATAATTTGGCGCAAGCCTGCTGTAACACTTAGCTGGCTGCGTATTTTTTTGGAGAACTACTACCCCCCGCAGACACGGACCCAGAACACTGAGCACAGTGACAGGCAGGCCAAATAGATTTTTTTTCAAGATTTTTTTTGAAAAGGACCACTGCGTATATTCAATCTATAATATATGTCTTCTGTCCCTGCCTACACAATTCTGTCCCTGGAGTATTACTGCAGGGCGCAATGCTCTGCACGGCCGATATACAAAAAAAAAAAAAAAGTGCAACACTGCTAAAAGCAGCCTACACAGTACTGCACACGGTTAGATGTGGCCCTAAGAAGGACCGTTGGGGTTCTTGAAGCCTACACTAACTCCTAACACTCTCCCTATAGCAGCTCCGGCACCAACAGCACTGTCCCTCAGCTATCTCACAACGCATCTGAGGTGAGCCGCGGGAGGGGCCGATTTTTATACTCGGGTGACACCTCATCTCGCCAGCCACTCACTGCAGGGGGGTGGTATAGGGCTTGAACGTCGCAGGGGGAAGTTGTAATGCCTTCCCTGTCTTTCAATTGGCCAGAAAAGCGCGCTAACGTCTCAGAGATGAAAGTGAAAGTAACCCGAACATCGCGTGGTACTCGTTACGAGTAACGAGCATCCCGAACACGCTAATACTCGAACGAGTATCAAGCTCGGACGAGTACGTTCGCTCATCTCTAGCCTACAGCATTACTTCAATGAGAATGTTCTGGAGCTATATAACCCTATGATTCTATGGGATCCTCACAAGGCTGTAATATGAGGCTTATTTATTGAACTGGGTGCTAGAAGAAAGAAATAAAGAAAGAGAGAGAGACTTCCTCTCTCATTGAGCAGATTAAGAATATAGAATCCTGTAATAAGAAAACTTTCTCACCCCAACATGAAAAACACCTGTTCAATTTTCGTATCAAATTAAAGAGCTCCTCAATCAAAAATGAGAAAAATACCTCTTCTTTGCAAAATACAAACACTATGCCATTGCCGAAAAATGCAGTAAAAACCTCACAGCCCAAATTAAAACTCATAATGCTGAGGCATTCATCCCTAAAATAAAATAAAAGATAAATATTAGAGATGAGCGAGCACCAAAATGCTCGGGTGCTCGTTGCTCGAGTCGAACTTTCTGCGATGCTCGAGAGTTCGTTTCGAGTAACGAACCACATTGAAGTCAATGGGCGACTCGAGCATTTTTGTATATGACCGATGCTCCGCTTAGGTTTTCACTTGTGAAAATCTGGAAAACCTAAGAAAGTGATGGAAACTCCACAGAAACGGAGAGAGCAGGGGAGGGGCAGCATGCAGGGCTGCATCTCAGGCTCCCAGGTCTCACTATTAAGCCACAATAGCGGCAAGAGTGCCCCCCCCCCCCTAACAATTTTTACTTCGGACAAATCCTCATTAGGAAAGCACACCTTAGCTAAGCACCACACTACCTCCAACCAAGCACAATCACTGCCTGCGAGACACACCGCTGCCTCTTCTCCTGGGTTACATGCTGCCCAACCCCCCTGCACGACCCAGCGTCCACAGCGCATACAAAAGTGTCCCTTCAGCTGCCCTCATGCCACACGCTGGCTTCATAGCCACACCACCCTCATGTCTATTTATAAGTGCGTCAGCCATGAGGAGGAACCGGAGGCACACACTGCAGAGTGTTGGCAGGGCCAGGTAACGACCTTCTTTAAAAGGGGGGGGGGGGGCGATAGCCCACAATGCAGTTGAGAATCAATGAGAAATTGACGTTCGATCTTCACTCCAATAAAGTGCCAACCTCCGTCAGGAGCTGCAAACGTGGGCATGAGTTACATAGCTATGGGGTATCCATGTCCCCACAAAGTATTCATTCTGTCTAGGTGTCGGATAACTCAATCGACACCGCAAGGGGAAAGCCATCTGCACTCTGCCCCCTACCCAAGTCAGTCAGTGTCCTTGTGCCAGACAGGTCAAACACTGCGATAGGAAGTCTGTGTGCACCCACAGCATAGGCGAGCAGAAGGAACCAAAAGAAAGTAATAAACATGAAGAAATTACAGTGCCCAAACATGGCAGACTTACACAGCGCTGAGGACATAGGCCTCGGACAACAGCTTCAGCAATCATAGACATGAAGCGGACTTCGATGCTAGTTCATCTGCGACGGGCTCATTAAATCAGTTACATTTTCTTTCACCACTCCAATGACTGGATTAGCCAGGAAAAAGTTCCACAGGCCCAACCTGGCGCAGTTGCAGTTCCCCCTGGACATAGGCCTCAGCCCACACCCTCAGCAATCGCGGGCATGAAGCAGACTTCGATGCTAGTTCATCTGTGACGGGCTCATTAAATCAGTTACGTTTTCTTTCACCGCTCCAATGACTGGATTAGCAGGAAAAAGTACCACAGGCCCAACCTGGCGCAGTTGCAGTTCCTTCTGGACATAGGTTTCGGCAATCGCGGGCATGAAGCGGACTCCGATGCTGCTAGTACAGCAGTGAACGTCTCATTAATGCAGTAAAGCTCCGCTCTCTCCTTTGGCCCAAACGATTTTATCAGATAACTGTGGTAACACGAGAGAAAATACATGATGCACATTGCTGATCCCCTGACCCCAAGCAGGAGGAGGAGGTGGCCTTACAAGGCCAAGAAACCATGACCAGGACCAGCTGCAGCCTGTGTGGGAAGGATGTGAGTGGGCCCTTGGCCAGGCTCGGTCCCAGCAAACACCTTGTGAGACCCAAGGTGCCGCAACTGACATAGCAATGGGAAATCCATGTGCCCACACAGTATTCATTCTGTCTAGGTGTCGGATAGCTCTATCGATACCGCAAGGGGAAAGCCATCTGTGCTATGCACCCTACCCAAGTCAATCAGTGACTTTGTCAATCAGTGATTGGTCACAGCCTGACCAATAAGAGGCAGATCTCACTCACACACCCATTCATGAATTCATGAATGGGTGAGTGACTGCTGTCTCTCATTGGCTCAGCGCAGGGACCAATCTGATTGGTCCCGCTGAGCCAATGAGAGGCAGCAGTCACTCACCCATTCATAAATTCATGAATGGGTGTGTGAGTGAGATCTGCCTCTGATTGGTCAGGCTGTGACCAATCAGAGGCAGCTCATTCAGCAGGCGGGGATTTTAAATCCCCGGCTGCTGAATACTACTCACAGCTGTTCAGAGCAGTTCAGGAGGACTGCCGCCGGCCGCGCTGAACTCCGCCTGCCGGGACCAGGTGAGTATATATTTTTTTTTATTTTTACACATTTCTGGATGAATTGCAGGGAAGGGCTTATATATTTAAGCCCTTCCCGACAATTCATCCCGCGATCGCCGGCAGCCCATTGCTTTCAATGGAGCCGGCTGTATTGCCGGCTCCATTGAATTCAATGGGCTAACATCGTTCTGCCAGGATAAGATGAGTATATATTTTTTTATTTTTACACATTTCTGGATGAATTGCAGGGAAGGGCTTATGTATTTAAGCCCTTCCCGACAATTCATCCTGCGATCGCCGGCAGCCCATTGCTTTCAATGGAGCCGGCTGTATTGCCGGCTCCATTGAATTCAATGGGCTAACATCGTTCTTCTCTGCCACAGCTGTGGCAGAGGAGAACGATCGTTATGCTGACAGTGCGGGGGGGGGGGGGTGTCTCACTCTTGCCACTATTGTGGCTTAATAGTGGAACCTGGGAACTTGAGATGCAGCCCAACATGTAGCCCCTCGCCTGCCCTATCCGTTTCTGTGTCGTTCCCATCACTTTCTTGAATTTCCCAGGTTTTCACAAATGAAAACCTTAGCGAGCATCGGCGATATACAAAAATGCTCGAGTCGCCCATTGACTTCAATGGGGTTCGTTACTCAAAACGAACTCTCGAGCATCACTGAAAGTTTGACTCGAGTAACGAGCACCCAAGCATTTTGGTGCTGGCTCATCTCTAATTTTTAACAAAGATTGTTTCTATATTTTTTCGTTAGTGTGTTTTTAAATACTGTTCAATGTTTTTATTTTGTGTTTATATGCAGACCCCTCTAACATTTCTGTAGCAGCAGTATAGGCAGACCCCTGTAACATTTATGTAGCAGAAGTATAGACCGACCCCAGTACCATTTTTGTAGGTGCAGTATACGCAGACCCCATTACCATTTCTGTAGAAGTATAGGCAGACCCCAGTAACATTTCTGTAGCAGCAGTATAGGCAGACCCCTGGAACATTTACGTGGCAGAAGTATAGGCAGACCCCAGTAAGATTTTTGTAGCAGAAGTATACGCAGACCTCTGTAACATTTCTATAGTAACAGTATAGAAAGATCCCAGTAACATTTCTGTAGCAGAAGCATAGGCAGCCCCCAGTACCATTTTTGTAGCAGCAGTATAGGCAGGCTCCACTCCCATTTCTGTAGAAGTATAGACAGACCCCAGTAACATTTCTGTAGCAGCAGTATAAGCAGACCCCTGTAACATTTATGTAGCAGAAGCATAAGCAAACCCCGGTCCCATTTCTGTAGAAGTATAGACAGACCCCCAGTAACATTTCTGTAGCAGCAGTATAAGCAGACCCCTGTAACATTTATGTAGCAGAAGCATAGGCAGACCCCAGTACCATTTTTGTAGCAGAAGTATAGGCAGACCCCTGTAACATTTCTGTAGTAACAGTATAGACAGATCCCTGTAACATTTAAGTGGCAGCAGTATTAGCAGCCCCCAGTAACATCCTTGTGGCAGCAGTATAGGCAGACCCCTGTAACATTTACGTAGCAGCAGTATAGGCAGACCCCAGTAACATCCTTGTGGCAGCAGTATAGGCAGACCCCTGTAACATTTACGTGGCAGAAGTATAGGCAGACCAGTGTAACATTTAAGTGGCAGCAGTATAGGCAGACCCCTGTAACATCCTTGTGGCAGCAGTATAGGCAGACCCATGTAACATTTAAGTGGCAGCAGTATAGGCAGAACCTAGTAATATCCTTGTGGCAGCAGTATAGGCAGACCCCTGTAACATTTAAGTGGCAGCAGTATAGGCAGACCCTAGTAGCATCCTTGTGGCAGCAGTATAGGCAGACCCCTGTAACATTTAAGTGGCAGCAGTATAGGCAGACCCCAGTAACATCCTTGTGGCAGCAGTATAGGCAGACCCCAGTAACATTTACGTGGCAGAAGTATAGGCAGACGCCTGTAACATTTAAGTGGCAGCAGTATTAGCAGACCCCAGTAACATCCTTGTGGCAGCAGTATAGGCAGACCCCTGTAACATCCTTGTGGCAGCAGTATAGGCAGACCCCTATAACATTTAAATGGCAGCAGTATAGGCAGACCCCAGTAACATCCTTGTGGCAGCAGTATGGGCAGACCCCTGTAACATTTAAATGGCAGCAGTATTAGCAGACCCCAGTAACATCCTTGTGGCAGCAGTATAGGCAGACCCCTGTAACATTTATGTGGCAGAAGTATAGGCAGACCCCTGTAACATTTAAGTGGCAGCAGTATAGGCAGACCCCAGTAACATCCTTGTGGCAGCAGTATAGGCAGACCCCTATAACATTTAAATGGCAGCAGTATAGGCAGACCCCAGTAACATCTTTGTGGCAGCAGTATAGGCAGACCCCTGTAACATTTAAGTGGCCGAAGTATAGGCAGATCCCTGTAACATTTAAGTGGCAGCAGTATAGGCAGACCCTAGTAACATCCTTGTGACAGCAGAATAGGCAGACCCCTGTAACATTTACGTGGCAGAAGTATAGGCAGACCCCTGTAACATTTAAGTGGCAGCAGTATAGGCAGACCCCTGTAACATTTAAGTGGCAGCAGTATAGGCAGACCCCTGCAACTTTCCTGTAGCAGAAGTATAGGCAGGCAGACCCCAGTAAAATTTCTGTAGTAATAGTATAGGCCAACCTCTGAAACACTGGGGTACCATGAGCGTAGGCGAAGGCCAGAAAAATTAGTTGGATAAGAGTGTAGGCGTGGGCCCGAAAAATAAGTGTACCAAGAGTACAAGTGTACCTCTGAAATATTTATCAACTGAGTGGGCAGGTGAAACCCATAAATATTTTTTGAAACATACAGCTCACTGTTGCTTAATTTGTAACAGAGACTGTAGGCAGCCCTGTTGAAAAAAATGGTTTATGTTAAAGTATCAATGCTTTTGAAACTTTTAAAAATTGTAATAACATTGGTAGATGAGCCTTTTGGGCCGCAGAAAAATTGGCAGTTCAGCGCGATGACATGTTATTTCTGGAGGAGGAGTAGCAGGAGGAGGACTAATGTCAGAGACAGATTGACAAAACGGTGATAGAGAAAAGTGCTTTTATCTGCGGTTGCAGCGAAAAGACTCTTTAGGTTCCGCTGCTCTCCGACGGTGGAGAAAAGAAGTCTGGGGAAATCCAGGCTTTGTTCATCTTTATGAGTGTAAGCATGTCGGCACTGGCAGTTGACAGGCGGGTACGCTTCTCCGTGATGATTCCCCCAGCTGCACTAAAGACCCTCTCTGACAAGATGCTAGCGGCAGGGCAAGCCAGCACCTCCAGGGCATACAGCGGAAGTTCGTGCCACGTGTCCAGCTTTGACACCCAATAGTTGTATGGAGCAGAGGCATCACGGAGGACGGTGGTATGATCGGCTACGTACTCCCTCACCAACTTTTTGCAGTACTCCCTGCGACTCAGCCTTGACTGGGGAGTGGTGATGCAGTCTTGCTGGGGAGCCATAAAGCTGGCAAAGGCCTTGGAGAGTGTTCCCCTGCCTGTGCTGAACATGCTGCCTGATCTCCGCGCCTCCCCTGCTACTTGGCTCTCGGAACTGCACCTTCTGCCTCTAGCGCTGTCAGATGGGAAGTTTAGCATCACTTTGTCCACCAGGGCCCTGTGGTATTGCATCACTCTCGTACCACTTTCCTCTTCGGGAATTAGAGTGGAAAGGCTCTCCTTGTACCGTGGGTCGAGAAGGGTGTACACACAGTAATCCGTGTTGGCCAGAATGCGTCTAACGCGAGGGTCACGAGAAAGGCAGCCTAACATGAAGTCAGTCATGTGTGCCAAGGTGCCAGTATGCAAGACATGGCTGTCCTCACTAGGAAGATGACTTTCAGAATCCTCCTCCTCCACAGGCCATACACGCTGAACAGATGAGAGGCAAGCAGCATGGGAACCCTCTGCAGTATGCCCCGCTGTCTCTTCCCCCTCCTCCTCCTCCTCATGCTCCCCCTCCTCTTTCTCCTCCAAAACGCTCTGAGATATACACATGAGGGTGGTCTAGCTATCAAGCGACATAATGTCATCCCCCGTCTCCTGTTCCAACCGCATAGCGTCAGCCTTTATGCCTTGCAGCGAACATCTCAGCAGGCATAGCAGCGGGATGGTTACGCTAATGATTGCAGCATCGCCGCTCACCATCTGGGTAGACTCCTCAAAGTTTCCAGTCTGCCATCCAGGCCCACTCCTCGGTTAAGAATTGGGGAGGCTAACTACCACTACGCCGCCCATGTTGGAGTTGGTATTTGACTATTGCTCTACGCTGCTTATAGAGCCTGGCCAACATGTGCAGTGTAGAATTCAACCGTGTGGGCACGTTGCAGAGCCGTCGGTGCTCTGGCAGATTAAATCGATGTTGCGGGGTCCTCAAGGTGGCAGCATCTGTGGTGGACTTGCGGAAATGTGCGCAGACGCGACGCACCTTGGCGAGTAGGTCAGACAAGTGCGGGTAGTTTTTCAGAAAGCGCTCAACCACCAGATTGAAGACGTGGGCCAGGCATGGCATGTGTGTGAGGCTGCCGAGGTGCAGAGCCGCCACCAGGTTACGGCTGTTGTCACACACGACCATGCGAGGTTGAAGGCTCAGCGGCAAAAGCCAGAGGTCGGTCTGCTCTGTCAGACCCTGTAACAGTTCGGGGGCCATGTGCCTCTTGTCACCTAGTCTGAGTAGTTTCAGCACGGCCTGCTGACGCTTGCCCACCGCTGTGCTGCCGCGCCACAACGACTCCTGGCGACGTGCTGCTCACATTTCTTAATTGAGAGGTAGAGGTTGCGTAGGAGGAGGAGGAGGGAGAGGTTTTAGAGGAGGTGGCATGGACCGCCGCAGATACCAGCACCGAGGTAGGACCCGCTATTCTGCGTGAGGGTAGGACGTGTGCAGTCCCAGGCTCTGCCTCGGTCCCAGCCTCCACCAAATTCACCCAATGTGCCGTCAGGGAGATATAGTGGCCCTGCCCACCAGTACTTGTCCACGTGTCTGTGGTTAAGTGAAACTTCCCAGTAACCGCGTTGGTGAGGGCATGATTGATGTTGCGGGAGACGTGCTGGTGTAGGGCTGGGACAGCACACTGGGATTAATAGTGGCAACTGGGGACCGAGTACCGTGGGACCGCCGCCATCATGTTTTTGAAAGCCTCCGTTTCCACAAGCTTGTACGGCAGCATCTCCAGGCTGATCAATTTGGCAGTGTGCACGTTTAAAGCTTGAGCGTGCGGGTGCGTGTGGCGTGTTTGCGCTTTCTCTCCAATGCTTGTGCTAGCGACAGCTGGACGCTGCGCTGAGAGACATTGCTGGATGGGGTCAGGGACAGCAGAGATGAGGGTGTGGGTGCAGGCTGGGAGCCGCTCGTGCCTGTGTCCTGAGAGGGGGGTTGGATCTGAGTGGCAGGTTGGGGCACAGGGGAAGAGGCAGTGGTGCGACCCGGAGGCGGTAAACGGCCTTCGTCCCACCTTGTGGGGTGCTTGGCCATCATATGCCTGCGCATGCTGGTGGTGGTGAGGCTGTTAGTGGTGGCTTCCCGGC
This sequence comes from Eleutherodactylus coqui, assembly GCF_035609145.1. Taxonomy (NCBI): domain Eukaryota; kingdom Metazoa; phylum Chordata; class Amphibia; order Anura; family Eleutherodactylidae; genus Eleutherodactylus; species Eleutherodactylus coqui. Next base: position 81,083 of record NW_027102320.1, on the reverse strand, counting down.
TGATCTTGGCGCGATACAGGTTGCACACCACTGTTTGTCGGTTGTCCACGCTCTCACTGAAAAACATCCACACCTTTGAACACCTAGGCTTCTGCACAGTGGCTTGGCGTGAGGGGTTGGTTTGGGAAACAGTTGTGGAATTCTTCGCTCTGGCCCTGCCTCTACCCCTGGCCACCCCACTGCCTCTTCCAACCTGTCCTGCTGCTGCACTTGCCTCCCCCTCTGAAGACCTGTCCTCAGTTGGCTTAGCAAACCAGGTGGGGTCAGTCACCTCATCGTCTAGCGGCTCTTCCTCTGAATCCTCTGTGCGCTCCTCCCTCGGACTTACTGCCCTTATTACTACCTCACTGATAGACAACTGTGTCTCATCGTCATCGTCCTCCTCACCCACTGAAAGCTCTTGAGACAGTTACCGGAAGTCCCTAGCCTCATCACCCGGACCCCGGGAACTTTCAAAATGTTGGGCATTGGTCACGACAAACTCCTCCGGTGGGAGAGGAAACATTGTCGCCCAATCTGGGCAGGGGCCCGAGAACAGTTCCTGGGAGTCTGCCTGCTCCTCAGAATGTGACATTTTCATGGAGTGAGGAGGCTGGGAGGAAGGAGGAGCAGCAGCCAGAGGATTTAGAGTTGCAGCTGTGGACGGCGTAGAAGACTGGGTGGTCGATAGATTGCTGGATGCACTTTCTGATATCCACGACAGGACCTGCTCACACTGCTCGGTTTTTAATAAAGGTCTACGGCGTGGACCCAAAAATTGTGAGATGAATCTGGGGACCCCAGAAACTTGCCTGTCTCCTAATCCCGCAGCAGTCGGCTGCGATACACCTGGACCAGGAGCTCGGCCTGTGCCCACACCCTGACTTGGGCCTCCGCGTCCTCGCCCGCGTCCACGTCCTCTAGGCATACCCCTACCCCTCAGCATGGTGTATTACGAGTAGAGCAGAAACAGAACGCTGTAATTAAATGTGCCGCTTATTGGCCTGTGGTTGAAGGCTGAGTTCGCTTACTGAGCGCACAGCAGAGCCAGGAAACAATTATGCGCAAGCCTGTAGTGAGACCTAGGTGCGTATGACTGAGCTACTGGAATTCACAGCGAAGAACCAGTAAAGTGGCCAAAGGCCAGTGGTAGGCCCTAAGTGTTTTGCTTCAATTTTTTAAAATGGTGAGGTGAAAAACCAGACAGACACCGTATGCAGCGTATATATGTATACTGTTTCCCTCTGGTGGGATGACGGCGATCATTTAACGGCCACAGCAGAGCCAGGAAACAATTATGCGCAAGCCTGTAGTGAGACCTAGGTGCGTATGACTGAGCTACTGGAATTCACAGCGCAGAACCAGTCAAGTGGCCAAAGGCCAGTGGTAGGCCTTAAGTATTTTGCTTCCATTTTTTAAAATGGTGAGGTGAAAAACCAGACAGACACCGTATGCAGCGTATATATGTATACTGCTTCCCTCTGGTGGGATGACGGCGATCATGTAACGGACACAGCAGAGCCAGGAAACTATTATGCGCAAGCCTGCTGTAACGCCTAGCTGGGTATTAATTAGCGACTACTACCCCCAGCAGACACGCAGTAAACTGAAGACGGTCACAGGCAGCCCAAATATAGTATTTTTTCCCAATTTTTGGGAAAAAGCCCACTGCCCATATAGCCTGTATATGGATTTCCCTGTTGGAGGATGACTGTGGTTATTGAAAGCACAGTGCAGCCAGAAAAAATTATGCGCAAGGCTGCAGTAACACCTAGCTGGGTAATAAGTGAGCGACTACTACCCCCAGCAGACATGTAGTAAACTGAACACGGTCACAGGCAGCCCAAAGATTTTTTTTTCCAATTTTTTTGAAAAAGCCCACTGCCTATATAGCCAGGATACCTCTTTCCCTGTACCACTGTCCCTGCCTCACCAGTACTGCCCCTATACTCAGTAAAATGACTGCAGACTGAGGACGCTATTGTCTGCATGCCCGATATACAAAAAAAAAGTGCAACACTGCTAAAAGCAGCCTCAACAGTACTGCACACGGTCAGATGTGGCCCTAAGAAGGACCGTTGGGGTTCTTGAAGACGAATATAACAGCCTAACACTCTCCCTATAGCAGCTACAGCAAGACGGCACTTTCCCTAATGTCTCTCAGCGTGCATATGTGGCGAGCCGCGGGCGGCCCCAGTTTATATACTCAGGTGGTACCTGATCTCCCCAGCCACTCACTGAAGGGGGGTGGGATAGGGCTGGAACTTCACAGGAGGAAGTTGTAATGCCTTCCCTGTGTTACTATTGGCCAGAAAACGGCGCAAAATTTTCTGGGAAGAAAATGAAAGTGACACCGCGTGGTGCTCATCTCGAGTAACGAGCATCTCGAGTACCCTAATACTCAAACGAGTATCAAGCTCGGACGAGTATGCTCGCTCATCTCTAATATGCATCCTTTATTATATCTATATATATAAAGACGAAAGCCCTCACTGACTCACTGACTCGCCAAAAGTTCTCCAACTTCCCGATGTCATAGAAACATGAATTTTGGCACAAGCATAGATTATCTCCAAAAGAGGAAAAGTAATTGGGTTCCAACTCAATTATTCAATTCTATGCGCAAAAGAATTAGCGTCCAAATTTTACGTACGGAATGTAATTCTCTCACTTCCCGGTGTCATAGAAACTCAAAATTTGGCACGAGCATTGATTATATCATAAATAGGAAAAGCTAATGGTCCCAACTCAACTATTCAATTCTAAGTGCAGAGGAATTAGCGTCCAAATTTTACGTACGGAATGTAATTTTCTCACTTTCCGGTGTCATAGAAACTTGAAATTTGGCACAAGCATTGATTATGTCATAAATAGGAAAAGCTATTGGGTCCCAACTCAATTATTCAATTCTATGCGCAAAATAATTAGCGTCCAAATTTTACATACGGAATGTATTTTTCTCACTTTCCGGTGTCATAGAAACGTGAGATTTGGCACAAGCATTGATTATGTCATAAATAGGAAAAGCTAATGGGTCCCAACTCGATTATTCAATTCTAAGTGCAAAAGAATTAGCGTCCAAATTTTACGTACGGAATGTATTTTTTTCACTTTCCGGTGTCATAGAAACGTGAAATTTGGCACGAGCATTGATTATGTCATAAATAGGAAACGCTAATGGGTCCCAACTCGATTATTCAATTCTATGCGCAAAAGAATTAGCATCCAAATTTTACGTACGAAATGTAATTTTCTCACTTTCCGGTGTCATAGAAACGTGAAATTTGGCACGAGCATTGATTATGTCATAAATAGGAAACGCTAATGGGTCCCAACTCGATTATTCAATTCTATGCGCAAAAGAATTAGCATCCAAATTTTACGTACGGAATGTAATTTTCTCACTTTCCGGTGTCATAGAAACGTGAAATTTGGCACGAGCATTGATTATGTCATAAATAGGAAAAGCTATTGGGTCCCAACTCGATTATTTAATTCTAGCGCAAAAGAATTAGCGTCGAAATTTTACGTACATAATCTAAATCTCTCACTTCCCAATGTCATAGAAACATGAAATTTGCCATAAGCATTGAATATGTCATAAATAGGAAAAGCAAATGGGTCCCAACTCGATTATTCAATCCTAGCGCAAAAGAACTAGCGTCCAAATTTTACGCACGGAATCTAATTCTCTTACTTCTTGATGTCATAGAAATGTGAAATTTGGCACGAGCATTGATTATGTCATAAATAGGAAAAGTTAATGGTTCCCACCTCGATTGTTCAATTCTAAGCGCAAAAGAATTAGCGTGCACATTTTACGTACGAAATCTAATTCTCTCACTTCCCGATGTCATAGAAACTTGAAATTTGGCACGGCCATTGATTATGCCATAAATAGTAAAGGTTAATGGGTCCCAACTCGATTATTCAATTCTAAGTGCAAAAGAATTAGCGTCCAAATTTTACATATAGAATCTAATTCTCTCACTTCCTGATGTCATTTCATATAAAGGAAACATCGCATGGTTACCTCCCCGTGGTGTTTCCTGGGTAACGCAAAGAACCATGCAAAATGGTGAACATATGTTTTTCCCGGTATCTCTAAAGTAACCACGACTTCATAGGATTTTCCGTGTGAACACCAGACAAACACGAGTACCAAATTAACTCGGGCAAAGCCGGATATATCAGCTAGTCTAGTATAAATTGAAGAGCCTGCCTGTACTGTTTAATTGAATTAAAGGAATACTTTAGATATAAACTGATACACTGTGTTCTGCCAACTGCAGGGCCTCGGGGTTGGTGCACGATATGGGGATTTGAAGGACACTAAACACAGCCACAGGGCTTGTATCATTTGTTACACTGTGTTATACCTATTGCAGGATGTAGCAGTTTTGCCTGGCATGTTATTTTTAACACTACAAGTAGGGTAGTTTCCCACCTGCGGCCGAGATTCCGGTTCCTGCAACATTCAGTTGGGTCCGCCCGCTTTCCACCGAGCTGGCCGACTTTTGGATGGAAGAAAAAGCGCAGCATGTAGTACCTTTTCTTCTGGTATTTTCAGCTGTATGTGTGACAGAAGCTCCAGGCGGAAGTTCTGATACAGATGTGAAACCAACCTAGGGGCTCATTCATAAGGGCATATTGTCACCACGTATTACACACACGTATATCCCATGCGTAATAGTCAATGGACTTTCATTCTTCCATTCACACCTGCGTGTGGGCACTGTGCATCAATATGCAGGAGAAATAAATTGCAGCATGCTGTATTTCTCCAAGTATCACTCACAGACCTTGAATGGGCTGCGTATAAAATGCTGTCTATACTCAAGCATTGTGCATGGGAAGCATTTCCATACGCATCCCCGCTCTGAACAGGGAATTTGAAAAAAATGTAATTAAAAAAAATCACACTGCGCATGTTCGTGATGTCAGATTCCCGGGCATGTGCAGTGCCAATCGGGCCCATACGCAGTCTCTGCCAAAAGAGCGTACGGGCTGTAATGCATGCAACGCTGCGGGAGATTTGAAGCCCTGTATGCATATGCCCGTGTGGACGAGTCCTAACATTGCTGAACTCTGAGAACACTGTGTTTTGATTCCTAAGTTTAAGTTTGGGTTATACACTGGGAAAAGCTCTTAGTAACGCCTCTTAATAAATTTTGTACACATTTCGGTTGCCCATATTTGCTGTATTTTATGTCAAATTGTGTCATAAATAATTGTAAATTTGCTAGTCTCATAAATTCCCACTGAATGTTCATCGAGTAAATGAGTAAAGTGCAAATAATGGTGGCGAGAAAACTTATGTGCTTATAATGACACATTAGTTGCTATTTTTCCTTTGGTGTTATGCATTTTTAGGACGTATCATGTGTTTGCTAGAAAAAGGGGAAATCTCCGGAACTCCCAGAAGATCAGGCAAATCTCCTGGGGACTTCACATATTCACTTCTTCCCCATTCCATCGCTTGTCTCTGCTCCTAGTAGGGCTGCCAGCGAACCAGTAAACCGCCGGTACTGACGCCATAAGATCAGTGGCAATAATAACTTATGGTAATGTGAGAGAAGCCATTATGTTCTCTCATACACCATCTTGCTTTTGTTATATCATGAGTTTTTGTTATTTAACTGTGTGTGTAGGTGGCTTCACTCAGACAAAAAAGAGCCATAATTAACTGTGTCTGTCTCCTACACAAGGATGAACTGAAGGGAAAAAGATGAGAGACTATAAGCTGGTATTTGTTCAGGAAATATACTTTTTTTATTGTGTGTTCTGTAAATGTAGGAAAATATATATATATATATATATATATATATATATATATATATACCCTGTTTCACCAAAAAATAAGACCTGCCCTGAAAATAAGCCCTGCATTGATATTTGGGGAGGCTTAAAATATACACCTTATCCCGAAAATAAGCCCTTGCTGCATTACATTTAAAAAAAGGAATACTTACCTAGCAGGCTCAGTCCAGGTACTCCTGCTCCTGTCCAGAGCTTTGATAAGCCATGCCGGTAATTGGAGCTATGAACACATTAAATGCTGCTGTCAATTATGAACTGCCCCATGCAATAAGATTGTGGTTTGCTGTGCGGTTGCTATGGCATCATACTGTGGGAACAATCAAACCATTGCAGGTGCTTTACCCCTATGGGACTAAAAAAAATTAAGAATTAGTTTAAAAAGATTTTATTAATTAAAAAAAAAATTAAAAGTAATCCAGGTTTAAAAAAAAACAAACCTTTTGCTATATTAGTAATAAAAGAATCTAATTAATAAAACACTGCATGGTGAAAAATGAATAAAACGCCAGAATTGTGCTTTCTTGGTTACGCTGTCTCAAGAAAAAATGTAATAAAAGCAATCAAAAAGTTGCATGTACTCCAAAATGGTACCAATTGAAACTACAGGACCACAAAAAAAATGATCCCTCACATAACTATGTCGACGGAAAATAAAAATGTTATGGCTATCAGAAGATTGCGGCAGAAATTTTTATTTTTGTAGAGATATTTTTATATTTTATATTCCAGCAAAAACTATATAAATTTGGGCGGCGGAGCCTAGCTTGCAGAGAGAGTGGTAGCTTAGCCACAAGGCTCCTGCGGGCAGAGACATATTTTCTCCCCTGCAGAGTATCACAGGCATTTTCTGAACCGCTCATCACCAGCAGCAGCTGACTCGCAAGCTAAGGATCACAGAGAGGGGTCTTGAGGCTGGTTCGGCCGTAGTAAAGATCAGGGCCTACCTCCGGAGGTGAAGCAGGGGCCTCGATTCCTGCACCAGAGCGGACCGGAAGTGCGGCGCTCGCGCTACTGCCGGACGAAAAACCCATCCCAGACTCCCCCGGGCACCGAGGGGCCGTAGAGCACAGTCAGTAGAGGAAGAGAGGCCCGTGCAGACCAGCTGCACCACCCGCCCTGCGCCATCACCCGACTGGCAAACCGGAGCGGACCGGAAGCATAATACCTCGGCACCCTCTGAAAGAAAAGATACCCCCTTGCTCATCAGACACCGAGGAGCCTGGAAATAAGGTCGATCGGTAGGCAAAGAGGGGTAAGAACATCGCCCAGAGGGCATAAAACAGAAGCTGAGTATCTGTGCCTGGACTCCCCCTCCCCCCTCTCCCCCCCCCCTGCTGCCGGAGCGCAGTGAAGCAGGGAGAGCTGAAGACAAACACACAAACACAGCTAATAAGAGACTTCAGCTGACAGCTACACCAGAGCACGGAGTGGTGCCACCTCCCCCCCTCTGGACACGGACCCCATGCCTGCTGTCTCATTAAGATATCACTATCTGAGCCCTCTCACCTGAACCCCCCCCCCCCTCGTCCCACAACAACAACAATAAGAATTAACATATTAAAGAACTTGATAGATAAAAAAGAGGCTTAACAGAGGTGCCCTCTAAGACTACAGGCTTAGCCTGAATTTTTATATAGGGGCTCTCTGTGAGAGCTCCCTTCAACAGACTCTCAACAATTTGTCTCTTCCTATACAGGCTTAGCCTGAATTTTTTCCGGAACCCCCTGCCGGGGAGATTCCGACATATCAATAACTGAGGGCAATATAGCCTTGTCTCCTCCTTGCGCCTTGACCTGCAGACTCTCACCTTCTACCTCCCCACCCATACCTTCTCCGTTATCTTCAAGGCAAAAGTACACAAGCAACACGATCACAGCAGACTTTGACAATGCAGGCACAGCCTGAATTTTTACGGGAGCTCCTACGGGGAGCTCCAAGAACTCACCCTTCCAACCTCACCTCAACAGCACCCCATACTCCGCCTACCCGGATTCTTCCAGGATAGACCTCTATCTAAGAACTCACAATAACTCACAGAGATACAGGCCAAGCCTGAATTTTTTTTTTCACACAAGATCTGTGCAAAGAACTCTAACAAGACAACACGCGCCCCACTTGGTGAGCGAAGGCTGGCAGCATACATCATCAAGCTGACTCCTCATGGAGCGTAGCTAAACCTGCTGGTCAGGAAGGGCGCTGCTGCAAGATCCCAATTCAAATAGAATAGGCTTTACATGATGGGGAAAACTAATAGAGACAAGAGCACTGACATACAGAGCACTCCATGTCCCATTAAAGGACAATCCGATATGCAAAAATTTCTAAAAGAACGCAGCTCTAGATCTCCCCATCCATCCAGCAAAAAACCTCTAAGCATGTCCACGTCAACAGGCCGTAGCACTGAAAGAGAAGATGATGCGTCCTCAGAGGACGAAGAAAATGACCGTATATCTAAAAGCTTCATGAGAAATCTTATCACGAGGGCCCTACATCCGATTATATCGGACCTATCTGAAATCAAAGACGAACTTAAATACCTGGGGAGGAGGGTAGAAGACCTAGAGTCCTCCTCTGCTAACATCACCTCTCACTCGATTGAAATGGCACAAGTTGTCAAAGAGCACCATCTCCAACTTAATCACACCTTACTCATGCAGGAAGACCTGGAAAACAGGAACAGACGCAGTAATGTCAGAATCAAAGGACTCCCAGAATCCTGGGCAACGGAGGCACTTCCAAAAGTGGCTATAGAACTCTTCTCAAGTCTATTAGGCTCTGACAGAGCGAAAAACATACTTATCGAAAGAATTCATAGAACATTGAGACCGCCTCCGGCGCCCTCAGACCCCCCAAGGGATGTGATATGCAAGCTTCTGACATTTCCCGACGCTAAAGCAATTCTAGAGGCTGCTAGAAATAAGAAGAACCTGCAGTACGATGGTGCGCATGTCCAGTTTTTTCAAGATTTGGCCCCCTCAACCCTAGCCAAAAGCAGAATGCTTAAACCTCTACTGGAAGCCCTAAGATCTAAGGACATCAAATATTCATGGCTGTTCCCATTTGGCTTAGGCTTCTCCTTCAAAGGGAAAAGATATACTATTCGTTCCCCAGAGGATCTGCAAAAGTGCTGGCAACAAATCGAGATAGATCCGATTGATCTCCCTTGCTGGCTCCCACTACCTGATCTTCCCAAGCTTCCCCTGCTAACCCAACCAGAAGGCTGGCAACAAGCAGGCCACTCCAAATCCCCCAGGGGAAAAAAGAAAAAGATCAGAGAGGAGATGATCGAGGAGGACACCTGAAAAAAGACCTGACTCCTATGGCTTATGACGTCTGATTTCGATGTCACTGATCGGTGCGACTTGATCCCACACAGTGACCTCATGTTTGCACCCTATGATGCTGAACATATTGTTAATGTTTAGCCTGTTTAATCAGTTATGCATAATTGTTGCGGGGGTCGCATTGCGGTGGTGCCTGACTGACCAGGCAGGATTCGCCTGAGGCGGTACGGCAGACTCGCAATTGTACACCTCTGAAGTTCGGAAGAACTACGTGTCAATCGGTGGCCGGGATAGGCATCTCTCTCGGTAGAGGCACCCTCCCTGCTATCACTAGACCTTACATTGCCCGGGGAGTTCTTGACACAGCCCCAACGGGACCGGTCACTAACTTCAAACCCGAGACCTTAAAAGCCTATATATCTTCCTCCCTCCACTCCCCTCCCCCCTCCCTCCCTCCTTCTAAATTACTCCCTCTTCTCCTACCACCTACATCTTTAATCAGGGACCTTCACCTCGTCCCTCCTTCAATCCCCATCACTAGCTGAATTCTAAGCCTCATAAACATTTAAGTAACAACTAGAGACTTATTGTTTATTATTCAGTGTGTGCATAAGCTAACGCTTTTTGTTCTCTCTCCTCTTTTAAGCTATGACTTCCCTGTCCGGGACAGACGAGGGAAATGTCCGTTTCACGTCGTTTAATGTCCGGGGTCTGAACTCTCCAAACAAGAGACATAATGTGGCCCAGATCCTAAAAAAATGTAAGTCCAAAATCCTGCTACTGCAAGAAACACAAAGGAAACTACACAAACTACAAAGGAGAAAGACACTTCTCACTACCAGGGGGATTCTCCCAACAATGTTTTCATAACTCCCACCCAGCTTCAGCCTCTAAAGGGGTGTCTACACTGATCCACAATTCCATTCCCTTCACGCTCACTGCACAGTACTCAGACGGCGAAGGCAGGGCCCTCATCCTAAAAGGCAGGATTAGAAATGTCAAACTAACAATCGCAAATCTATACGCTCCAAACTCAGAACAAATACCATGGATAATAAAACAACTTGAAACACTTAAACAATTTGCTGAAGGGCATATCATTCTAGGAGGAGACTTAAGCGTCACCATAAACCCTCTGTTAGATTCCTCCTCGGCCCGCTCCCAGATCTCGCAGGCTAAACTAAAGAGACTTGGCAAGTCGCTGCAGGAGCTGGGCCTGGTGGATTTATGGCAACTATCACGGCCCTCCTCCAAGGACTTCACCTTTTATTCACAAATACACGCCTCCTTCCAGAGGCTGGACTATGTCTTCGCCTCCTCCGGCCTCCTACACAGCCTCAGAGAGACTAAAATCGACTCTATAACACTGTCGGACCACGCCCCTGTACACGCTGACTTCCTAATAGGCACTGAAGCTCCCCGCGAATGGAAATGGCATTTAAACGAATCCCTATTAGACTCTACCGACGAGAAAACGCGCTTAGGCTTCTGATAGATGAGTTCTTTAAGATAAACCGAAAAGACAATCCCAAACTCCCATTGATTTGGGAAACTCACAAAGCGTTTACGAGGGGTCATCTAATTGCACTAGGTTCCAGAATTAAAAAGCAAAAACAAAAAGAGATAGACAATTATCTTTCAAGAATTGCTAAACTAGAACAAACAACTAAATTAGCCCAGTCCAAAGCGAATCTAGATGAACTAACTACATTAAGGAAAAACCTGCGCTGCTGTCTTAACGAAGTGTTTAATAAAAAACATCTCTTCCTTAAACAGAGAATATACGCGCATGGTAACAGGGGAAGCAAACTGACAACAGCCTTGCTAAAGAAGGCCCGATCCAGAAACCATATTCAGATGATAAAAACACGTTCAGGGTCAGTAGTCTCCTCATCTCTAGAAATAGCGCATGAATTTCAACACTTCTATTCCCAACTTTACAACCTAGAGGATAGCGAGACCTCCCGAGTAAGACACAAAGTTAAAAGTCAGATTGACTCGTTCCTGAAATCCCTAAACCTCACAAAACTTAACAACAAAGACACCGCCACCCTTTTAAACCCAATTGCAATAAAAGAAGTAGAGGCTATAATAGACTCGTGCCCCCAAGGAAAAAGTCCAGGGCCGGATGGCTTCTCAATAGCATATTATAGGGCCTTCAAATCACAACTAACACCACACCTGACAGAAATGTTCAACGCCCTTCTTGAAGGAGAAAAGCTTCCCAGACAAGCCCAGGAAGCACATGTCACGTTAATTCATAAAGAAAACAAGGATCCCAAAGCTTGCGGCAGCTATAGGCCCATCTCTTTGATCAATCAGGACATGAAGATATGGGCCAAATTATTAGCCAAAAGACTGGAAGATTTTATCCCAGCCATCGTAGACCCCGAACAAGCAGGATTCGTGAAAGGCAGAGAAGGCAGAGACAACTGCATACGCTTATTACACGCAATAAAATACTCCCAAAAACGCAACATCCCTTTAGCATTGATCAGCACCGATGCCGAGAAGGCCTTTGATAGGGTGGACTGGACATATATAGAAAGAGTACTCTCCAATTTTAACTTTCCAGCCCCTTTCATCGCCGCGATCTTCTCCTTATACACAGAACCCCACGCCAGGTTAAAAATTAATGATATACTATCTCCCCCCTTTGACATCTGCAATGGCACCCGTCAGGGTTGCCCCCTCTCCCCCACTCTCTTTATATTGGCCATGGAACCCCTCCTTCAATGGGTGAGACAAGACCCAGTGATAAAGGGCTTGAAAATAGGCAAACATAAGCTATCGGCGGCAGCCTTTGCGGATGACATAATGTTCATCGTAACGGAACTGGAGAGAAGTATACCTAGACTTACATCCCTCTTAAATGACTTCGGTGCCTTTTCAAATTTTAAGATAAACTTTTCCAAGTCAACAATACTAAACATCTCGATACCCAAGAAACACTGCAATGCGTTAAGGTCCAGCTCACCCTTGTCGTGGTCGGAGACATCGGTAGACTACTTAGGCATAAAGCTCACCAAAAAAATAGAAAACCTATTTGAACAAAACTTCCTACCTTTGATAGACCAGGTAAAAGCACTCTTACGCTCCTATGACCTTCCAGCTCTATCCTGGTTTGGTAGGAAAAACGTATTAAAATCTTATATTCTGCCTATAGTAATATATAAACTCCGCCTGCTCCCTATACACTTACCGGTGTCCTTTTTCAAAACCCTACGGACGGCTTTCTCGGGGTTTGTGTGGAGGTGGAGGAGACCCAGACTGGCGTATAGTTTGATGACTAAGAGGAGGACCGAAGGAGGAATGGACCTCCCATCTATCCAAGACTTCTACAAAGCCACCCAGCTCAGATACTGGTGCGACCTAACTAACAATAATAAGGATCCATTATTGTGTGCTATCGCGGAGGAGGCTCATGGAGACTTCTTCTTGCAGGACCTCTGGCTTCCAAAAAAAAACATATATAGAGCAAAAAACTTCAACCCTCTACTCAGAGGACCCTGCGAGATCTGGGACGGGCTGAAGGATTCCCTGGCACCTAAGCCTTCACCAAAAGCGCCACTTCAGACTTTATACAGAATGCTAGGTATCCCACAAAACTCAGGGATCTCCAATTTGTGGAAGGGAACGTACAATAAGCGGATAGAAGACCTACAAGCCATACACCACAAACCCCCTGAGGAGATTAGACAAAATCTCCTACCCCACAAAACCCTCTCCTTTCTACAGAGAGCATATCCATAAAATTTTTGCAGAGTTCCATGCAAAACATAAATCCTCCCGACCCAAAACCCAATTTGAAAAAATTATCAGTGAGAACAATCCCAAAACATTCAGAATCGCTTATTTGAGAAAACATTTTATTTCGCCGAGGTCCTTTACCAAACCTACCTTTCTCATATCATGGGAAAGGGAGCTGGGGATAACACTAACAAATGAAGATATCAATCTCATTTTGGGAACTGCCTACGGCCTCTCTCCATGCATTCTCATGCAAGAAAGCCATTATAAGTTGCTCGTCAGATGGTATAAAACCCCGCAGTGGCTGTGCAACTATAAACTAGCTCCACACAACAGATGTTGGAGGTGTGATGCGGATATTGGGTCCTACCTCCACATTTGGTGGGAGTGCCCAGACATCATTCCCTATTGGAGAGGGGTCAAGGAGATCCTCAGACAGGTCCACCCAAATCTTTCCTTAAGGGCAGACATGATTTTCCTATGGAAACCCTCTAAGTCCTTTCACCCATTGAAAAATAAATTGACAGCCTTCCTCTTAGATACAGCTAAAGCGCTAATACCCCTACACTGGCTCCAAAAGACACCCCCTACCGTAACCCAGTGGAGGGAAAAAACAGAAATGCTGTGCAACATGGAGGAGATGACGAGCTGGAATAAAGGCACGCATGACAAGTTCCTCCAAATCTGGGCCCCATGGAGAAATCTGAGACACATGTCTTAGACCCCCCTCCTCTACCTCCTCTACTCTTTTTGCCCTATCACGTCCTCTGGCGTCGCACGCCTGCCGACTCTCCCCTATACCTCTCCTTACTCCGTCTGGAGGGAAGATAGCCTGTGCCGTCCTGCTCAAGAACTCCCAGATAACACTAAGTCGGGGAGGACCTTCAGACCCTGGACATCCGAAGCTGAGTAAAGTGCTGCAACCAAAGCGGAGACCTAAACCCTCGCTGTCCCGGACTAGGTAAGAACCACATCACATACAGGAGGAAACAGGACTCTCCATCCATATGTCTCATACCCCCTAACCCTCTACCGTAGATACTCACTACACTTCCTTAACTTCTATCCCCTCCCCCCCTCCTTCCACCCCCTCTACCCTTTCCCCCCGTTTCCTACCCAATTGGTATCTCCCGTTTCAAATGCGGTTCCAAAATCACACGGTCAGAGAGTTTGCAGACAAGTTGTATAACTATTAAGAGACCGTCGCATAGTTGTCTGAACTGGTTTTGAAATTGATGGTAGTACCTCAGTAAGTTCAGAATGTTGAGAACGTAATGTACTTTAGCTTTGTCTGTATTCGTTAAATTGCTGACAATGCTCATGCTAAGACAAACGTTTCCATCTGCATCAGGAATAGCAGACAGTTTTATTTGTATGTAACCTTGTATATTGAAAAACTAATAAAAATTGATTTGAAAAAAAAACCAACTATATAAATTTGGTGTTGTAGTAATTATACTGACTATAGAATGAAGGTATCATGTCATTTTTGCTGCAATGTGTACACCTTATAAACCAACCCCCCCCCCCCCAAAATGACAGAATTTCATTATTTTTCCATTTCACTCCACTTAGTATTTTTAAAAGTTTTTCAGCACATTATATATGGTACATTAAATAGTACTATTGAAAAAAGATTCGGGAGGCACCGGGGGTGAGTGGGGGGTTGCGGTAGGGAGTGGGGGGGGGGGGGGGGAGAGAGAGATCTTCCCCCTGTTCCCCACTGCTACCCCCTGCTCCATCCCGCCACCCCCCGAATTTTTTCGCCCGAGTAGGCAGTTACTCGAAAAAAGCGATGCTCGATCGAGTAATTGTCCTAAACGAGCACGTTCGCTCATCTCTAATCCTTAATTATATAATGCGATGTGTGAACCATTAATGCGTGGACTCCAAAAGACGCCTGAAATCGCTCTGTATTGTACGTGGTTTGCAACAACCACCTGAGGCCTTTGGTTCTTCTCTTGGGGCTCTTCCACACCGGCCTATATTTCATCAGTATTTTGTGAGCCAAAACCATGAGTGGGTCCAAAATAGAGAAGAAATGCAAATCTTTCCATTCTATTTTCTCTCTGTAAGTTCTGCTTCTGGTTTTCGCTCACAAAATACTGATGAAAAATACGCCCGTGTGAAAGAGCCTTCAGCTTGTAAAAAAGCTCTTAGAGGCTACCTGTGTGTAGTGGACCTCTTTTCTGCTTGCATAAAGCTTTTTGACCACTAGATGTCTCTACAACACAATTTAAGAGATTTCACCCAGTTAACAAAGTCTGAAAGGGGTGCATTATTGGAATGTGAGAAGCTGGATGGTCATATTGAGGAATTCCCCACCACCTGGGCTGGTTTGACAGATGACTATTGTCATTCATAAACCTGTTTAAACCTGGGTAGCTCACTAAAAAAAGCAAACATAATATAACAATATCAGTGATAGTAAAAATAAACTTTCAAAGTGTCATTTTTTAAAATCTAAAGAACAGGTGATTCTAAGATTTATTCTAAAATTTTTCATTTACAGATTTAGGGCGCCCACCCACTGGCGATTTTTTTTCCCTGCGAAATTCGCAGCATTTTTTTCTCTGCAGGGGTCTATGGGACTTGTAATGTTAAAATCGCGATCGCGCAAAATCGCGATTTCGCGGTAAATTGCACTTCTCCTCTCCAGAAGTTCAACTGACACCCATTATTGTCAATGGAGGGCCATTTGGAAACGTTTGGTTTCATCATAGGATGGAGTCATTCAGCCATGGAGTGCTGTTTTCCTGTTTCCTGAATGGAGCAGGGAAATGTTATTCCCCAACACTAATGTGAACAAGCCCTAAGGCTTCTCTCTATTTAAAAAAATCTAAGCTTTTCACTGTGTGTCTGCAGCCTACTACAGTTTCAAGCCACAGTTCAGGAGATAAGTGTGTGAAAGTAGCCTAGAACATGACCAAACTTTGTTTTACTTTCAGTAGAGTGTGGTCTGGCTGCACAAGAGATGGGATGTAATTTTTGTTAGGTCTGATTTTTGTTTGATCATTAACCCTCTCCAATCCACTGTCTGACGTCTAAAGACATTATGATTTAAGGCTGTACAGCTCTGATGTTGGAAGACATCCGTCGGGGTTCTCTTACTGTATATTGCCAGCCTCTCTGCTGTCAGAGCCTATCCAATGTGTCACCTCATGCAGTACTGGCTTTAGCCAGCATATAGCGCCATTGTATAACAGCAGGAAAAGAGTAAGCCCCCTAGGAAAACCAGGATACAAATTGGATTGGAAAGGGTTAAAATCATTTGTTGGATCAATGGGTAAACCAATCCAGAATGCAGAGGCAGTATCCTTGCTGTATCAGGCTTTAGTGCTTCCCAAACAGGTAGGAGTCATCAAGGTCCAGGCTCACACGAAGGAAAGGACTCCTGAAGCTATGGGGAAATCGAAGGGCAGTGGCATGTCCCCCTTGTTTAGGATTGGATTAGGTGTGGATATTTTATTTGTTGATCACTTTGCAGGACCAAGCCTTCCAAGGAGAAAAAGAGGAGTGCCACTGGAAGGGTACGGAACTGGACAAGAAGGGATTCTGGAGGAATGGTAAACACCTGTGCCTCCCCTGAACGCTCACCATTCGGGGAGCAGAAAATGAGAATCCCCTGGCCGAACGGCTTTGTTTTATAATAGAACTGAACAGTACTGAATGGACTCCATTGACTATAATGGGGTCCGTTTTCTGTCTCCTCAGCTGTGTGGCTTTTTTCCAGAAGAAAAAGCACTATATGCAGCACTTTTTTTTCTTCCTATAGTTTGTGCCCTATCTGCGATGCAACCTTTGACTGAAGGTTCCTGTGTAGATGTGAAACCACATTTAGGCTTACCTGATTGATAAAAGCTACTATACCCTAAATTAAGTGATTACTCCAACAAGTGTTTCGTTTTGTTACATGTGGTTTTTAATCCTGTAATCACTTTAGTTCTCCTGCACTGTAATCTTATCTCTCTGAGCCTGCTTTGAAGTAAAGGTGAATTAAGCTTCTTGTGAGTTGGATGTATTCTGGGTGTTGGCTTCCAAACAGGAAGATAAGAAGATAACAGTACCTTGTTCTAAAAGTGTGAATGGCAGTGTAGTTGTAGTCAACTATGCTATACTATGCTCCAAATAAAACAGAAACCAATAGAATCATTGTAAAACGGACAACAAAGTGATCAACATGTGAATGGTTTCATTTGGGGGGTCCAAAATATAGTTTTGGTTATTTTGCGATGAAACCCCAAAGATAGAAGTGTAGTTACATTTGATCTATGATCTATGACTGCAGCGGGGAGTGGGGGGGAGAGAGAAAGAGGGCTCCCCCCTGTTCCCCGCTGCTACCCCCGCTCCGCCACACCTCCCCCCCGCCCCCCCCGAATCTTTTCGCCCGAGTACGGAAGTACTCGAAAATCGCGGCGCTTGGGTGAAAAAGGGGCGTGGCCGAGTAGGTTCGCTCATCTCTACCGAGTATAAAAAAAGCCAGATTAGTCTGTCTTGGACAAGTGATACACGTATGCCAATTTTGCTGAACTTTGAAATTTAATAGCAATAGAAACCTTTGTGCATGAAAAATAAAAAAGAGATGCATCTTACTAAGTCCCTGCATTAAAAACTGATGAACTTACTTGTTTTTGTATAGTGTTTTCATTTTCAGCCTCTTAGAAAGCCTTATATTGGTTTGCAGGCTCTCCTACATTCAAGTTTTTGGCTGGCTGTGTCATCAGCACTGATCATCTGATCTTTCACTCACTTCTCCTCTTTTAGAGATTGTGTAGCATAACCACACCCCCTCGATACTACACAGCTATCTCTCCATCTATCTCATCCTCTGTGAGTACCTACTCTTGCACCATCCTCTTGCACTGTCATAGAGCCCTCTGCAAGTGCTCAGTGGAAAGGCAGTGAATGTACATTCACAATATAGAAAGAAACTAGAGGAGGAGCTGAGCTGTCAGTTTACTCTTACAGAATTTGATAAGATTTTAGTGCTCCAGTCTGCAGTGCCTTGGAAAACAAAATAAGCACAGAAATGAAACTATCAGAATTGTTTAAAATTAAAACCAAATACAAAAAGTCTTCATTTCCAAAAACATGTTCAAAAAAAGAGTGCAAAATTGTACATAGCCCATGGCCCTTTTTCCTTTTTTCTGTTTTTCCTCTTCCCTTTTAAAAAATCTTAACTCTTTTATTTATCCATCGACATAGATGTCTGAGGGCTTGTTTTTTATGGAAAAATATTTTTAATGGTACTATCTAATGCACCATATAATGTACTGAAAAACTTTTCAACAAATTCTAAGTGAAGTGAAAAAAAAAATTCAGCAATCTTTGGGTGTGTCTTGTTTCTATGCACAAACTTCAACAAAAATGACATGATAACTTTATTTTATGAGTTAGTACAATTACTACAATACCAAATTTTTAGATTATTTTAGCTGTATTTTTTTTATTTTTATTTTTTTTTAAATTATTTCCTGTCACCATCTTCTGATGGTCATACTTTTTTTTATTTTTTAATTGACATAGTTGTGCAAGGGCTCATTTTTTGCAGGGCATCCTGTAGTTTGCATTGGTATCATTTTGGAATACATATGACTTTTTAAACGCTGTTTATTGCATTTTTTTCTTGGAGATATGGTGACCAAAAAAAGCACATTTCTGGTGTTCTTTATTTTTTTTAGTGATGACGTTCACTGTGTGGGGTAAATAATGCGCTACTTTGATAGATTGGACTTTTAGGGGTGCAGTGATACCAAGTACCCTGTTTCCCCCAAAATGAAACCAAGTCTGAAAATCAGCTCTAGCCGGATTTTTGGGAAGGCTTGAAATATAAGCCCTACCCCAAAAATAAGCCCTAGTTACACTACATTAAAAAAATAGGAATACATTACCTAGCAAGCTCAGTCCAGGTTCAGGTCCCTCCTGCTTCTCTTCATAATTCCGGCGTGCGCGTCCCGCAGACCTCAGCGCTTGTGCAACACTTCCTGGTTATGGGATACATAAATTCTGCCTCCAAGAAGTGATGGCTGTAATTGGCTCATCAATCGCTGCTGTGCCAATCAATGCAGCGCTGGATGAACCAATGTGATGGCTGCATTTGGTTTATCCAGCGCTACAATGATTGGTTCTTTGACCGCTGCTCAGCCAATCAACAGCCATCACATTGTGGGAGCGGGAATTATGAATTGGCTGTGAGCCGCAGCCAGCCAATTCATAAATCCTGCCTCCAGGAAGCGATGGCTGTGATTGGTTCATTGACTGCTGCTCAGCCAATCAATGCAGCACTGGATGGACCAATCCCATGACTGAGGGAGTGTCGAGGCCAGGCTTTTATAGGAAGTCCAATAGAGACAGGCTCAGAACCAGTAGGCAGAAACTGGGTTAACAGGAACATAGAAACCAGGCGAGGGTTTGCAGGGGAATTTGTCCATGGCCTTGGATGTACTCCAAAATAACAGTGGGTGTACATATGTATACAGCTGTGTATATAGTTATATCAACCCCCAAAAGATAGTCTCAATACACAGATAAGGAATATATATATAAAATATCTTTATTTACCAATCATATTAAAATATTTCTATTTAAAATGTATAAGTTTTACAAGAGAATGCAGCCCTCACACAAAAGCAGTACATCGTCGTTCAAATATGCATTAATATAATGGCTGATGTCCCATATGTGTTACAATGTATAACCAGCATCATATCAAAATACATTTGTATGGCTCAACAGGGAGAGATGCTGGTCTGAGAACAGGAGATCCTGGGTTCTAGTCCTGATGGTAGCCCCCTCCTTCTAGGATGGCCTCTGGACATCCTCAGGACTGGCTTTCCCGGGTACCTGTGATGGAACTCTTTCATGAGCCTGGGAACATGGACGTTGCTGGCTGTTTCCCACAAGTATTCTTCTGGGTCATATCCCTTCCATTTAACAAGGTACTGCAGCCTACTTCTGTGGATTCTTGAGTCCAAAATTTTATCTACCTCAAACTAGAGATGAGCGAACGTACTCGGTAAGGGCGATTTCGCAATCGAGCACTGCGATTTTCGAGTACTTCACTACTCGAGTGAAAAGTACTCGGGTGCGCTGTGGGGCGGGGGGTTGCAGAGGGGAGTGGGGGGTAGCAGCGGGGAACAGGGGGGAGCCCTCTCTCTCTCCCTCTCCCCCCCACTCCCCTCTGCAACCCCCCGCTCACCCACAGCGCACCGGAGTACTTTTCACTCGAGTAGTGAAGTACTCGAAAATCGCGGTGCTCGATTGCGAAATCGCCCTTACCGAGTACGTTCGCTCATCTCTACCTCAAACTCCTCCTCCCTTGAACCATCATCAGTAGAGGAGGTGGGTGGTTTCCTCCTGAGAAGGTGTTGTCCTGGAATAGTTTGAGCAGGAATACATGAAAGACAGGCTGGATCCTTAGGATGTGTAGGAGCTTCAAAAGGAAAGCCACCGGGCTGATCCTTGTCGTGATTGGGAAAGGCCCCATAAATCGTTACCCAAGCTTAGGAGAGGGTACCTGACACTATATTTTTGGTCAATAACCACACCTTGTTGCCTACTTGGAAGGTGGGGGCTGCATGGCAATGTCTGTTGGCTACTCTCCTGTAGGAATCCTGGGCTTCTTGCAAGGTTTCTTAATTTTCTCTGGATCTCAGCTATTGCTGCCAGTTTGTGGTCAACCATCAGAATGGGGCTGCTGATCAGAAGACCTGGAATACAGGCAGGATGTGCCCTGTGGTTCACAAAGAATGAGCTCTGAGCAGTTGAGCTATGTTGGGCATTGTTATAAGTGAACTCTGCTGTTAATTCACCCAGTCATCCTAAAGATAGGAGATGAAGCAGCGGAGATATTGCTCCAGCGCCTGGTTAGTTCTCTCAGTCTGGATGTTAGACTGAGGATGAAAGAACCTTGTATTATTTAATGTGGTTAGATTATAGGTATGTATACCTCTGATAGTAAATTTATTTTGCGTGCTGTTGCCATTTTTGGTTTCTGATTAGACTGAGGATGAAAGGCAGAATAGAGACTCATGGTAATTCCCAGGACCATGTAGATATGTCTCCAGAACTTTGAGGTGAACAGAACCCCTCTGTACAAGATGATGTAGTCGAAAAACTTCCCGGATTATCAATGGCGTGCTTGACAGTGGGAAACTTTTCAATAGGAACGAAGTGAGCCATCTTCATAAGACAGTCCACAACAACAAAAATGGTGGTTGTCACGCACTGGAGGAGAGAGGAGAGGGGACAATGCCTATCAATCCCGCATCTGTCCACTATTAATCACGGATCGACTATTTTGAGCACACTTGCTACTACCAACCATCATGGCAGAGCCTTGATCGATCTCTCTAGGGAGATTGGAAGCTTGGGGTCATTAGAATATAGGCCAATTTGTATCCAGCTTTCCTGCGGCCCTGCCACATGCAGACCAAAAGCACAAATAACAACCTAATCTGTTGTAGTGCACTCCAGAGCTCTACAATGCCCACACAAATATACGCTGCCACCACCAGCTATTATGGGAAGCTGGAACTCAGACTTATGAATTATGCACACAATCTTTGGAGATACAATTCGCTTTAAAACGGACAAGGCTTAGCTTATGAATTGTAGTGTTCTAGAAAAGGACTAGCAGTGAAGATATGTATGTACAAAAGATATACAAAAAAGGTTGTTACACGGGAGTATAAGGAAATACAGTATAAATACACAAGACAGAATTTTCAAAATAAACAGGGGAAAATAAAAGAAAGATACTGGATTTGGATATCGGTCCAATGTTCCAATTTGTGCAGAATCACTGAAACGAATAGGACAAACTTATGCTGAGGACGTATCTCTGTAGTCTGACAATTTGGGCCTGTGGGGTCCCACATTATAAAGGATCCCTCAGTACACACATTCTCTCCGCCCCTCTGAGGTGACACACAGGGAAGGGAGGGTTGGATGCATAGGAGCTCTGAAAAATCATAATTCCCCATTTTGGCAATATCATATCTTGGCAAGAGGCCCTCCGATCGTGAATATAGGCCCGACATATTTTTAGACATGATTTTGTCTATTCATTGATATCAAGTGTAACGCGTAAATTATGCCCTGGTATGCAGATATGCGATTTCGGCGTGTTACCAAGTTCGTATTGCAACATGTATAGATGTGTTTTGTTTCGCTGGTCCATCTGATTCTGAAAATACAATTCATATCAGGTTGGGATCTTTCTAAAGGCAACACCCAGCAGGCATACAGGACTTCCTATGGACAAATGCATATAGGAGGCCTCTCGGATGTGAGGGAGAAAAGGAAGAAGGGAACATTGAATTAATCTTTCCCAGTAAACGGACAAATTACAAATGTTAGCGAACTACATTCAATAGATGCTGGGACACAGCTAGGCCTGGCACACACAACATGTCTGACAGCCTAAAGTCTTTACATCACAGTGGTCATTCCTGTTGAGGGGGACAGTTCCACTATAAAGTCCATTGATATAGATCCCCATGGCCTGAGTGGGATTGGCAGAGGTTGTAGGAAACCCAGAGGGCGAGAAGGAGAGATACTCTGTTTTATTGCCCCATGTGCCCATCCCACCCAGGCTTCCGTAATTATTCCGGTTTTCAGACATACCATACAGTTTACATTATTACTTTTATCTAAGGTTTAGGGAATGACAAAAAGAGGGAGGGGGATTTTTTTTAGGTAGTCAATTTTTTTTTCTGTACAAGTGAGCAATTGGACCTGGAATTTATTCAATTGTGCCCTGAAATGGGTGTTCCCTCCATTACAGGCATAGCCATGTGTCCTATAATTAGACTGGGGCTACAATGGGTATATTTTTGAACACAGGACAATTTCCACAGTATCCATTTTGGGGTGCAAGTCTTCATTCTTATGTGTGCTGTACAAAAAAAAAACTGTTTTCAAAATCACACAATTGCCAAAAAAATAAAAATCATACTTTTTTCCTTCTGCTTTGCTTAGATTCATTCAAAAACGTGGGGTCAAAATACACAGTACACCCCTAGATGAAGTCGTTAAGGGGCCTAGTTTTAAAAATGGGGTCATGTGTGGGGGTTCTATATCGTTTTGGCCGCTCAAGGGCTCTACAAGTATGCAATGGGGCCTGAAACACCTTCAAGCAAAATATCTGTTCTGACAGCCACCGGCTGCTCCTTTCGGTTTGGACCCTGTTGTGAATATGGACATAAGATTAGGGTCACCATGGGTATGTTTCTGAACATAGGACAAATAGGGGTATTTATTTTGGGGTGCAAGTCTTCATTCATGTGCTTTGGACAAAGAAAACTGTTTTTTAAAATGACATAATTGTGAAAAAAAAATGAAAATTGTACTTTTTTTTCCTTCTGCTTTGCTTAGATTCATTTAAAAAATGTGTGGTAAAAATGCACATTACACCCCTAGATGGATTCGTTAGGGGTCTAGTTTTCAAAATGGAGTTATCTGTGGGTAGCTTTGTTGTTTTGGCCGCTCTATGGCTCAACAAGTGTGCAATGGGGCTTAAATCACGTTCATGCAAAATGTCTGTTCTGAAAGCTTCTAGCTGCTCTTTTTGGTTTGGGTCCTGTTGTGCATACAGACATAAAATTAGGGCCACAATGGGTATATTTATGAACACAGGACAAACAAGGGCACCCATTTTGTGGTGCAAATACTCATTTTCATGTGCACTATAGAAAAAAACTGTCTTTAAAATGACATATTTGCAAAAGTTTGACATTTTATTTTTTTCTCCTCTAAATTGTATTAACTCCTGAAAAGAAACTGTGGGGTCAAAATACTCATGACACCCCTCACTGAATCCATTAGGATGTGTATTTTTTTAAATGGGCTCATTTGTGGGGTTATCTATCATTTTGATACCTATGAGCCTTTGCAATCTTGGATTGGTGTAGGAAACCAAAATGTTTCTCAAAATGTTAAATTTGTACATCTCCTAAATGGTTAAAAAAGCAAAAGTTTTTCCAATGTGCTTTCAGAATAAAGTAAACAGAGGGAAATATATATCTCATCAAAAATTTGAACTGTATGATTGCAGTTTGCAGTTGAAAGTGTGAAAAAAAAGACAGTTTTGTCAAAATGTTGTCAATTTTGGTGCTTTTAATAAATATACACAAATTCTATCGTCTATTTTTACCAACTAAATGAAATACAAGATGTGGCGAAAAAACAATGTCAGAATTACTTGGATATGCAAAACCTTTGCGTAGTTATTCTATGTTTAAGTGACACATGTCAGATTTCCAAAATTTGCCCAGGTCATTAAGGCATAAACAGGCTTGGTCACTAAAGATCTATTTAACATAAATGCAGCACTAGAATTAACCTCACTTCATACACCACACGAACCCTGCTCATAACATCAATACAGCACCAGAGCCAAGCTCATACTATAAACACAGAACCAGAACCAAGTTCATAACATACATGCAGCACTAGACTTAATCTCAGTACATAAATGCAGCACCAAAGCCAAGGTCATAACATATATACAGCACCAGGACTAAGAACTTTACTTCTCTATATGGAAAGTTTCAGATGAGAGTATGATTGGTACAATGCCAATCACCATGTCTTACTACCTAGGAGCCCCACGGTATAGTGGCTAATTACACAAGCTCTGAAAATTTAAACACTGCATGAATGTTATTTTTCCTTTGTGTCCCATCACCAAGGACAAGGAGCAGAAACTAGAAATTCTGGTAGGGGGAAACTGTGGCTCGAGAAGTTAAATTGTGTCCAAAAGAGCAGAAGAAAATGGTGGATCAGATCTTCGAAAGACTGCAGAGCATATTCAAGACCAGAACAGTTTCTGGAGTGAAGAAGCAATTCTTTAATAAGAAGCAGAAGACAGACAAATCCTTAAGAGTATATGCCGTGTCATCACAAGAGAGCATGAAGGCAGTTATGCATGCAGATTCAAGAAAAGCAGCCAGAGCGGATCAAATGCTCCGCAAACATTTTATTGAAGGGGCAGTGACAGAGGATCTCAGAAGACAGCTAAAGATGTTGTCTGTTCAGAACACAGACACATCCTTCTTTGACTTTAAGGAATTGGCCATACAGGTGTTAGGACAAGAAAATCAGCGTAAGGGTGCCCACCCACTAGCGTTTTTTTACTGCGAAATTCGCAGCGTTTTTTTTTTTCTGCAGGGGTCTTTGGGCTATGGGACATGCAAAGCTAAAATCGCGATCGCGCAAAATCGCGATTTTGCGCGATCGCGATTTTTACATTACAAGTCCCATAGACCCCCTGCAGAAAAAAAACCCTGCGAATTTCGCAGTGAAAAAAAACGCCAGTGGGTGGGCGCCCTAATACTGAGGAGACATCTGAGATTATCTTCTATCCTAAGGAAGACCATCCCCGAGTCAAGCCTCTGAAACATGTCCTGCCATTGCACCCATAGGAAATTCCCAACTCTGGATGCACAAAGAAGATCCTAATAGATCAAGGACCAGCCTTTGAGTCCCTTTGAACTGTGCCAACTATATCAGTTTACCAAATTAGGGCTCAGTCACACGGGCATTTTTTCGCGCGACTGCGGTGCACAT
The DNA here is from genome assembly GCF_035609145.1 of Eleutherodactylus coqui. Taxonomy (NCBI): domain Eukaryota; kingdom Metazoa; phylum Chordata; class Amphibia; order Anura; family Eleutherodactylidae; genus Eleutherodactylus; species Eleutherodactylus coqui. Next base: position 55,680 of record NW_027102320.1, on the reverse strand, counting down.
AACGGATGCGCTCTAAAAAAAATCACATGACCGAGGTCAGCTTTTCGCCGAAAAATCTGGACCTAGCAGCGTTTATCGTTGCAGCAAAACGTCCGTCTGACCTGAGTATAATCGCCTTGCGCATCAAAATGCACATGAATCTTTGATCGTCCGGAACTTTTTCGTCATGCATGTAATCATGCTGCACCCCACTACAAGGTGTTATAAATAGCTGCTAATAAGGCCTGTTCTTCATTCTTCTTTAGGTTCGACCTGGATGTGCGTGGCATTACTGGAGTTGGAGAGATGTAGTCGAAAGATGATATTTTCTTTACCTGCTTGATGTTGCGTGTATGTAGGCTTTCTGCTTGCCTGCCAGAGGATGCGTTTGGCTACCTTGCTAGTGACCAACCTAGGGCTAGAGGTACTGGGTGCATCCGATGGTGGAGCAGCGTGAACGTATTGGGCTGTTTCACTCACTGTACGTGTACCTGAGGCTGTACCCGGACAAGTTCATTGCCTTTTGTCGTTTGTCGGTCGCCATGTTGCCATGTTTGATGAACCTCTGGAGGTGGTGCGTGCCGGCATTACCCACAGAGATGCCAACATGCGTGACAGTATCTCTGCTGAGGAAAGACTCCTGGTCACTCTGCGGTAAGTTCTCCTCTGTCTCTAGGTCACATCATCTGTCATTATCTTTCATCTCTTCCCTGTGTAGTCTTTGTAGCTTTGTTTATATATGTTTGCTTTATTCTGCATCTTTGATTTACCTGCACATTAGCAAACCTTAGTACCTACAGCTGATACACCATCACAAGCTCAATGGCGAGGGCACAAATGGTTTGGCCTTTCCTTCATTACCACTGCAAAATGTCTACCTCCTTACATCTGTGTTGGAAATGCCCTGAAAGGCAAATTATAAGCCACCTTTATTTGGTCATTGCAGCGGCCCCACCCCTTCCTCATCCCTTTTTTTTGTGTTGGTGTCCTTTGTTTGCCACATCTTGCTGCGGTGTGTGACAGCACTTGATATAGTCTGTATCAAGGGAGCGTGATGCAGCAGAATAAATAGTCTCACCTGTGTTCCGCTGTGAGCTCCTCATAAAGTGATGGTGGATCTGTCACTATGCTTCAAATATTAATAGTGCTTTGACAGCTTGCATGATCTTACAGCAGTAATACAGCCGAGTTTTGCTTGGTTACAATGTATGTGATCATTTTTTTTTGGGGGGGGGGGGCATTTCTGTGCGACCATTGTTCTGTCGCCATTTTTGTTTTTTTGGGGTGTTAAAGCTCCTTGTGTTGGGTAAATACTTTATGTTGTGCCTAAGTTGTTTTGTCATAGCATGAGCTTACCTTGGACAGACGATTAATATTGCGAACATATTTTGCGATCAAACAAAGAGGTATACGAAAAGCCAGTGCACAAATTTATAATGTTTTTCAATCGTCTGAGTATTTGTTTAGTATGTTTGTTAATGATGCAGTTCTATATATATATAGAAAGTTAATTTCATGTTGCAAAGTTATTACCTTCTTAGTAATTTTTTTTTGTTTCTCCTTCTCCCACAGATTTTTGGCTACTGGGAATTCGTATGCTTTGCAGCATGTGACTTTCTTGATTGGCCGCTCTACCATTGGTGGAATCGTCAGGGAGACCTGTGACGTCCTTTGGCAGTGTCTTGTACCTTTGGTGATGGCTCCTCCCTCTCGTCAAGATTGGCTGGACATCACGGAGGGATTTATGAGTGCTCCGCAGTGCCCAAACTGCATTGGGGTGTTGGATGGGAAGCATATTCTAGTGCAGAAGCCACCTAACTCGGAGTCTCAATATTTCAACTATCGGCAGTTCTTTTCGGTGGTCCTCCTTGCTGTTGCTGACAGTAAATATCGATTCCTGCTGGTTGATATTGGATCCTTTGGAAGTGCTGCTGATGCTCGCATTTTCAGCACTTCCAGAATGGGTAGGCGGCTGAGGGAACAGCAGCTTTCTATTCCTGCACCTCAGGCCTTTCCTGGCTTGTCAGGTACAGAAGCCCCATTTGTCTTTGTGGCGGATGAGGCATTTGGCCTGTCTAATAATGTCATGCGGCCCTTTGCCACAGGAACATTGACAGCAGGAGGCAGGTGTTTAATTACCGTCTCACACGCGCCCGGTGTTATGTGGAGTGTGCATTTGGTATTCTCGCTAATCGTTGGCGAGTCTTACTAAGTACCATTCAGCTGGCTCCTGACAACGTGGCTGCGGTAATTAGGGCCTGTGTCGTTCTACATAATTTCTGCCGGCAGCATGATACAGTTTTGAATGTTGTGCATCCCTTAGACACTGCTTTTGGGGGCAAAGTTTTGGAGGAGGCTGTGCAGTATGGTAGGCCAGCACAATCTGCTATTCTAGTCAGGAACCTCTTCACAGAGTATTTCCTATCTCCACAGGGAGCACTTGGACCATGCTCAAGGAGGCCGATGAGCTGGTTTCACAAGATTGTATTTTTTTTTAAAGCTGGCTGTGCCCTCTTTTTTGTAGTTAGATTATTATTGGCACATTCTCTTAGTTAGGGACTCGCAAATAACGAGGATCCTTCACGTGGATTGCGAGCTTCTACTAACTTGCCCACCTTCTGCTCCATATAGGAAACGCCCTTTCAAACTGAGGCACTCTTTAAAAGAGAGTTCGGTCAAGGTGGGCAATGTAGTAAACCAATACCTCGTTTGGGGCCCTTAGCCAAGGGAACCCCTTTCCCTTTTTTAAAAAAAAATTGATGATTTGTGGGGGGGGGGGGGTTGGGGGGGATGAGGCTGCAAATGTGTTCCTAGTAGCCAGAATGTTCGTGGCCCCTTAACTAGCTTTTCAGATGCTAAGACAAGTCAAACATCAGGAGCACTATGTTGGAAACATGTATGCAGCCCGTGTAGGATATTGTGCCCACTTCCCAAGGTAAAGATTAGAGACTACAAACACCGATCTTTGGGATTTGGCTAATTATTGTTGCCTGTCCCATTATGTAATGTGTTGAAAATGACTATTGAGGGTTGAAATGCTGTCCGTGCCACTTAATAAAAACCACTCATCGCAGCCTCTAACTATGGATTGCTGGTTGATTTAAAAGTTACATCCATAAGTTGCCTAGGAGCATACTGTGTGTATTAATAGTGTAAGTATTTATTACCTTGTACGGGCATGACATAGCCCACTTTTTTGGAAAATGGACAGCAAAAATGTTAACTTAAACTGGGCTGTGGGTATGAAAACATGTTTGAACCCTTTATCATCTGTAATCATCGTTTCTTATTCTTTTACCCAAAAATCTGTATAGTGTACAAAGATTTATTTATAAAGACTTAAAAACACATGTTGGTTTGTTTTTCCTTGTAAGAAATAACTTTAATATCAAAAAGGTCGCAGGAAGCCAACATGGCTCAAAAGATTTCTACTCAGTGAACAACTTTAAATTAGTCTTTAGGGACATTGCGAAACACAGCTTCTTCTAGTAGATCCAGATGATGGACCAGCTCTCAGAATAGCTAAACAGGGCCCCTTCTGCACCCCCACAAACATCTTCATATTGGTCTGGAAAGATCCAAGGGCGATGGTGTGGACGGGGACTGTGGGGAGCTGGCAGTAGGGTGGAGCGACCTAGTTTCCATCGTCGGGAAGTGATGGACTCCCCACTGATGGAGGTTGGCTAGTCTTTCAATCTGCAGGTGGCAGAGACGGATCTCATGAAAGAACAAGGCCACCCTCTCATCAGGGGGGACATCTCTCCCCACTGTGACAAAAGAGAAAGACAGGCGATCAGGCATGTGTAAATGGGTGCCTTGCTCACCTACTGTGTGTGTAAACATTTATTTAGCCTACTCTGGTGATTGTGTATATACCCAAAAATGTCATCCTTACCTGTCACAGGGCGGGCAGGGTCCAGGCTTGGTCGATCCACCTCCACCAGAGGCTGTGGTGACATCAGAGGAGCCTGGCTGAATGGGGACCCCTTTGCAGATGTGTGATCACTTGCAGGGGGGTCTTCAGCTGACAAGGAGAAAAAGGCAGTGTATGAAAATTTTGTGGGTAAATCTAAAGATATGAATTAGGTCGTCAATAGGGATTGAACAAAACTTGCACAGACTCTTACACTTACCAGGTGGCTCCTCCTGAGTTGGCTCTGGTGGAGGTGTTGGCTGCCGTGGTGGTGAGGCAGTGCCGGCCTCTGGAGAATCCGCGCTGTGACTTTGTGTTGCATCTGTTGGCACAGTAACATGAACACTTTAAATGATGTTTGCCCACGTTTTGCAAATAAAAACAAATCAATAATATGCACTTCAAGGCGTTTTTGAGCTCACACAACATAGTATAGCTGTTGTAACGATGGGAATCAGGGCAAAGGTTACTCCTGTAGCTAAAGTGGCACTTGCATGTCTGGCAATAATGTTTATTGAGAAATAAGCCACGTCCACCATATTAAATTGCTTACACTTACCTTCTTCCTGACGATTTAGGTGCCACCTGATGGCCTCAAGATGCTGAGGGTCCTTCAGCTTTAGGTTGCTCCACCTCTTTTGCAGCTGAATGCGGCTCCTCACGGTCCCAAATTGCCCCACCATCGCCCTTCGGACCTCTCGCAGGATTCTCTTTTTATGTTTGTGGGGGTGCAGGTAGGGCCCATGCTTGCCATCGTAATCGAGCCGGTCCATCATCTGGACCAAAAGCCGTGTTTCGCGGCGTCCCAAGGGAGACGTTTGCCCGGACATGCTCCGTTTGCTAAGATAGCGCTGCCCCAGCCACTGGCGTGCGTAAAACGAACGCAGGGGGCGCACGGTTAGCCGCGGGGTGGGGCATGCACAGATGACGCGAAACTCACACTTTCCTCCGCCTTGAAAATTGTCTTGCGATTTTTCGCCAAATAATTTGCGCTTCCATACTAAAGTCGTTTGTTCGTCCGACAGCAAAAGAACGGGCCCAAAAAATTCAAGCCTCATAAAAGTTGGTCGCGAAAGACTACCTACCCCCCCCTTCACAAAAATATTACAGTATTACATTGGCGTGTGTGGTGATAAACTAAGAGTATTCGGCCATGTCCTAACGACAAATATTAACCAAGAAAACCCACTAGCGATTATGCTTCAGGTCAGATGGCTGTTTGGCCGGGTTGTGACACGCTATTTATCTTCTATTGCGGCGCTCAGATTTTGTACATTTCAAATACACATTTGCCCAGATTTGTTAAGATAACCTGTTGCCCCCATATTACGACCACCTTGTCAGCCTTTACCATTTCATTCAAGTATTCACTTCCTAGAAGACTTATGCACTTGCGCAGATGACGGGAGTACAGTGCGGCGTGCTCGCCAGAGAAAAATCGCAGCCATTTGCAGTACATGCCTTTGTGCGCACAACGTTATGCAGAACGCAGATAGGTGCGTTCTGAGAATCTTTGTGTCATATAATTCTTTGCCCATCCGCATAAAAAACGGACATGTGACCACTCCCATTGCAAAGCATTGGGTCTATATATATGCGGATCGCATACACATCCGCAAATCGCACGAAAAAACGCTCGTGGGACTGAGCCCTTAAGAACAACTGCATACCACCCTCAAGGAAATGGATTGTGTGGGAAGATGAATCAGACAATCTTAAACCTACTCAGAATCATCCCAGCGCACAAGAAATCAGATTGGCTTAATATCATCCCAGAGCTAATCTACACGTATAACAATACTGTGCATTGCTCTGTAATTGACTGGATGCACATATTATTACCTCATGTTCAGGAGACAAGGCAAATAACCTGCAGACTTATGCTTAGGAGTACAAGTGACTAATAACCCAAACCCATTACCAACTACCAACTGGGTTCACAATCACCAGAGACAATTACACAAAGCCCAAGTAAGAGTGGATCATCAGAACTTCAACTGATATGCCAAGGCAGAACCCCTACAGAAAGGATCCAAAGCCTGGTTTAAAAAAGAACACAGAACGGGAAAACTGGACACTCGTTGGGAAGACATACCCTATACAGATTTGGACTTACTCTTCCCTGACAAAGACTTGTACTGTGTAGCACAAGATGATGGTGAACAAAACTAATTCATAGAGACCCCAACAGACAGTCATGAAAAAAAAATAATTTCCACACCCGAAGGACACAGAGTGAGACGATTGTTGCTATTTTCGACCCAAAGAACCCATTGACATGATACTTAGGACAGTTCATGACCTTGACCATGCCACATTGTCCAGTCCACAATAACGGTCCCTCACTAAGTGGATTTGAAATGTCGGCTGAACCACAGGAAGAAGAGACCGCCAGATTGTAGGACGCTCACAGAGGAGGACAATCAGGCAGCCACCTGTGAGATATAGAGACTAAAGGAACTACTGTTTGCAGTCTTGCAAATTTGTTTTGTTTTTGGATTTTGCAACATTCAAGAACTGTTCCCTGAGGAACTACTCAGAGGTGTTTGCAACATTCTAGAATCATAGACTCATAGAATGGTAGAGTTGGAAGGGACCTTCAGGGTCATCTGGTCCAACCCCCTGCTCAGTGCAGGATTCACTAAATCATTGCAAGTATTGTGTCCTGAGGAAATTCTTAGATATCCTTTCCTCAGTTTATTCCTTTGGATTACCAAATTCTTACAGCCAGCACAGCCAAGAGTTTTATGGCCTGTGTACACCAAACTGTGCCTCAGGACAATACCATGCCAAAAGGTAGTTAGGCTGTCTACCTGGGTCTGAAGTGACACACCTACCCCCTGTTATAGAGGCTGTTTATTTAGCCTCCAAAGAACACCGACAAAATGACTCTTGTACCTTTGCTGTCTACTGTGCTAAGTTAATGTGTTGATCTGTGCTTGTTTTATTTTCTCCCACCAGCTGGATTGCATCAATTCGTCCTTGATATTTTTGCTATAATGTTATAATGTGTGATATAATAATATGCATGGAGTAGACTGGGGAGATGTATATGTAAGGGCCTCATAGTCCATTCAGATCTGAGGGTTCAGCCCCTATGCAAACAAATTGTTTCAAAACGAAGGATCCTCAATTTAGACAAATTGTCAATACCCAGCCATCCACTTGCCCTGTTCTGGAGGTGGAGATTCCTGAGGATGGCTGTCTTTAAAGTAGGAGGGAGTTGTAGTGGCCCATAAATGGGTCCTACAAAGGTACCCTTGCCATTATTTGTTGGCATTTAGGCTCTGCTGGGGTTAACCACTGGTTAAGCTGCCCTGCAACTGAGCTATTAATAATCTGTATGGCGGCCAGTTAATTCCTGCCCTGAAAGGGCAGCAGCATAGATGAGCTGATCATGGGTATGTGCAAAACTCTGTGCATATTCAAACCTTGTTAGGCTAATTAGCCTTTTAAATCAAGGCGTGGTTGATTCCCCTGCCCATGTAAACATGTAGTGTCAGCACAAATATGCTCAGTATTTGCGCAGACACGCATGCAAATACACTCATTCACTGCACCAAAAATCTAACAGGAATTAGCAATTTGTGTAACATGTTCATCTGAAACCAACATTACACATATATTCTTTACACTCATAATACACAGTGTATAGTTCAACTAGCTGATATACCTGGCTTTGTCCGAGTTAATCTAGTACTGGTGTTTATCTGGTGTTCACACGGAAAATCTCATTAACCCTTTGCAATCCAATTTTAGATTCAGGGTTTCCTAGGGGGCTCTCTCTTTCTGCCATTATACAATGGTGCCATCTGCTGGCTAGAGCCAGTACTGCGGTATGGGACATGCTGGAAAGGCCCCTTAACAACAGTGTGGCCAGTAATCTACAGTAAGAATATCCTGACAGACGTCTTCTGACATCAGAGCTGTACAGCCTTCAATCAGAATGTCCTTAGATGTCAGACTGTGGATTGGAAAGGGTTAAGTCGTGGTTACTTTAGAGATACCGGGGAAAAAATATGTTCACCATTTTGCATGGTTATTTGCGTTACCCAGGAAACACCACGTAGAGGTAACCGTGCGACAATTCCTTTATATAAAATGACATCAAGAAGTGAGAGATTAGATTATGTACATAAAATGTGGACGCTAATTCTTTTGCACTTAGAATTGAATAATCGAGTTGGGACCCATTAACTTTTCCTATGTATGACATAATCAACGCTCGTGCCAAATTTCAAGTTTCTATGACATCGGGAAGGGAGAGAATTAGATTCTGTGCGTAAAATTTGGATGTTTATTCTTTTGCGCTTAGAATTGAATAATCGAGTTGGGACCCATTAACTTTTCCTATGTATGACATAATCAATGCTTGTGCCAAATTTCAAGTTTCTATGACATCGGGAAGTGAGAGAATTAGATTCCGTATGTAAAATTTGTATGCTAATTTTTTAAGCACTTAGAATTGAATAATCAAGTTGGGACCCATTAACTTAATCTATTTATGACAATCAATGCTCGTGACAAATTTCAAGTGAGAGAATTAGACTCCGTACGTAAAATTTGGACACATTCTTTTGTGCTTAGAATTGAATATTCGAGTTGGGACCTATTACATTTTCCTATATATGAGATAATCAATGCTCGTGCCAAATTTCAAGTTTCTATGATATCGGGAAGTGAGAGAATTAGATTACGTATGTAAAATTTGGATGCTAATTCTTTTGTGCTTAGAATTGAATATTCGAGTTGGGACTCATTACATTTTCCTATTTATGACATAATCAATGCTCGTGCCAAATTTCACGCTTCTATGACATTGGGAAGTGAGAGAATTAGATTACGTACATAGAATTTGGACGCTAATTATTTTGCACTTAGAATTGAATAATCGAGTTGGGACCCATTAGCTTTTCCTATTTTGGACATAATCTATGCTTGTGCCAAATTTCATGTTTCTACGACATCGGCAAGTGAGAGAATTAGATTCTGTACATAAAATTTGGACGCTAGTTCTCTTGCGCTAGAATTGAATAATCGAGTTGGGACTCATTAGCTTTTCCTATTTTGGACATAATCAATGTTCGTGCCAAATTTAATGTTTCTACGACATCGGGAAGTTGAAGAATTAGTGGTCAGTCAGTCAGTGAGTCAGTCAGTCAGTCAGTCAGTGAGTCAGTGAGTCAGTCAGTCAGTGAGTCAGTCAGTGAGGGCTTTCGTCTTTATATATATAGATACGCATGTAACGTGCATTTAGTGAGTATTTTAAACCTCTATAGCCTATAATGGGCGTATACGGCTAAATCACATGAGCATTTTTGCACATAAAAAATGTGGGTGTAATAAGCAGAGAATAGAACCCATTAATTTCATTGGATTCTCACTAGAGATGAGCGAGCACCAAAATGCTCGGGTGCTCGTTACTCGGGACGAACTTTTCGCGATGCTCGAGGGTTCGTTTCGAGTAACGAACCCCATTGAAGTCAATGGGCGACACGAGCATTTTTGTATTTCGCCGATGCTTGCTAAGGTTTCCTTGTGTGAAAATCTGGGCAATTCAAGAAAGTGATGGGAACGACACAGCAACGGATAGGGTAGGCGAGGGGCTACATGTTGGGCTGCATCTCAAGTTCACAGGTCCCACTATTAAGCCACAATAGCGGCAAGAGTGGGGCCCCCCCCTCCCAAAAACTTTTACTTCTGAAAAGCCCTCATTAGCATGGCATACCTTTACTAAGCACCACACTACCTCCAACAAAGCACAATCGCTGCCTGCATGACACTCCACTGCCACTTCTCCTGGGTTACATGCTGCCCAACCGCCCCCCCTCCCCCCCACAGCGCACACCAAAGTGTCCCTGCGCAGCCTTCAGCTGCCCTCATGCCACACCACCCTCATGTCTATTTAGAAGTGCGTCTGCCATGACGAGGAACCACAGGCATACACTGCAGAGGGTTGGCACGGCTAGGCAGCGACCCTCTTTAAAAGGGGCGGGGCGATAGCCCACAATGCTGTACAGAAGCAATGAGAAATAGAATCCTGTGCCACCGCCATCAGGAGCTGCACACGTGGGCATAGCAATGGGGAACCTATGTGCCACACACTATTCATTCTGTCAAGGTGTCTCTGCATGCCCCAGTCAGACCGGGCTTTTTAATTCATAGACACAGGCAGGTACAACTCCCTATTGTGAAGTCCCTGTCGACCGACAGCATGGGTGGCTCCCTGGAACCCACCGGCGATACACAAAACTATCCCATTGCATTGCCCAACACAGCTGAGGTAGTAATGTCGTGCTTAATGCAGGTGGGCTTCGGCCCACACTGCATGCACCAGTCAGACTGGGGTTCTTTACAAGTGGACACATGTAGGTTAAACTCCGTGTGCACCTACAGCATGGGTGGCTCCCTGGAACCCACCGGCGGTACATAAAAATATCCCATTGCATTGCCCAACACAGCTGAGGTAGTAATGTCGTGCTTAATGCAGGTGGGCTTCGGCCCACACTGCATGCCCCAGTCAGACTGGTAATATGTACCTTAACAGTAACCGCGTTGGTGGTAATGTGTTGGTGACTGCGGACCTAGTAGCGCGGTTTTATTTTGTTGGTTTTCGGAATGTGGCCAGGATTAAGTGGGCTGTGGCGGGGGATGTTTTTGAGGCACTACGTGTCCTCTCCACGTGTCCGTGGTTATATGCACCTTAACAGTAACAGCGTTGGTGGGAAATGGCCTCGCCGCCATCATGTCTTTGGGAAGCCTCTGTTTCCACACCCCAGAGACATACCATTAGCAGCGGTATAGGCAGAGCCCATAATTAGTAACATTTCAGCTGTAGCATTAGGACAGGCCCCACTAACATATCACTAGCAGCATTATAGGGGGAGCACAGTATGCGTTCCATTTCAGTAATAGTAGCACTCAAGACAGGCCCCAGTAACAATTCAGAAGCAGCAGTATAGTGGGAGCGCAGTCTTCGTTCCATTTCAGTAGCTGCAGTATAGACAAGGCACAAGTTACATTTATGTAGCTAAAGTGTAGGCCAACCCCACACACCTTTCTGTACCATGAGTGCAGGCGAAGAACATAGAAATTGCTATGATTACACTGTAGGCGAGGGGCCACAAAAATTGCTGTATCAACAGTACTAATGTACATCCAAAAAATTGGCCATGGCCAACCAAGAGGGCAGGTGAAACCTATTAATCGCTTTGGTTAATGTGGCTTAAGTGGTAACTAGGCCTGGAGGCAACCCAGTTTAACGAAAAATTGGTTCAAGTTAAAGTTTCAACGCTTTTAAGAGCATTGAAACGTATAAAAATTGTTTAGAAAAATTATATGAGTGAGCCTTGTGGCCCTAAGAAAAATTGCCCGTTCGGCGTGATTACGTGAGGTTTCAGGAGGAGGAGCAGGAGGAGGAGGAGGAGGAATATTATACACAGATTGATGAAGCAGAAATGTCACCGTTTTGGATGGTGAGAGAGAACGATGCTTCCATCCGCGGGTGCATAATACGTATTGCTTAGGTATCGCTGCTGTCCGCTGGTGCAGAAGAGAAGTCTGGGGAAATCCAGGCTTTGTTCATCTTGATGAGTGTAAGCCTGTCGGCACTGTCGGTTGACAGGTGGGTACGCTTATCCGTGATGATTCCCCCAGCCACACTAAACACACTCTCTGACAAGACGCTAGCCGCAGGACAAGCAAGCACCTCCAGGGCATACAGCGCGAGTTCAGGCCACGTGTCCAGCTTCGACACTCAGTAGTTGTAGGGGGCAGAGGCGTCACGGAGGACGGTCGTGCGATCGGCTACGTACTCCCTCACCATCCTTTTACAGTGCTCCCGCCGACTCAGCCGTGACACAGTCTTGCTGGGGAGCCATAAAGCTGGCAAAGGCCTTGGAGAATGTTCCCCTGCCTGCGCTGTACATGCTGCATGATCTCTGCGCCTCCCCTGCTACCTGGCCCTCGGAACTGCACCTTCTGCCACTAGCGCTGTCGGATGGGAAGTTTACCATCAGTTTGTCCACCAGCGCCCTGTGGTATAGCATCATTCTCGAACCCCTTTCCTCTTCGGGAATGAGAGTGCAAAGGCTCTCCTTATACCGTGGGTCGAGCAGTGTGTACACCCAGTAATCCGTAGTGTCCAGAATGCGTGTAACGCGAGGGTCACGAGAAAGGCATCCTAACATGAAGTCAGCCATGTGTGCCAGGGTACCTGTACGCAACACATGGCTGTCTTCACTAGGAAGATCACTTTCTTCCTCCTCCTCAGGCCATACACGCTGAAAGGATGACAGGCAAGCAGCATGGGTACCGTCAGCAGTGAGCCAAGCTGTCTCTTCCCCCTCCTCCTCATCCTCCTCATGCTCCTCCTTCTCCTCCTGAACGCGCTGAGATATAGACAGGAGGGTGCTCTGACTATCCAGCGACATACTGTCTTCCCCAGGCTCTGTTTCCGAGCGCAAAGCGTCTGCCTTTATGCTTTGCAGGGAACTTCTCAAGATGCATAGCAGAGGAATGGTGACGCTAATGATTGCAGCATCGCCGCTCACCACCTGGGTAGACTCCTCAAATTTTCCAAGGACCTGGCAGATGGCTGCCAACCAGGGCCACTCTTCTGTAAATAATTGAGGAGGCTGACTCACACTGCGCCGCGCAAGTTGGAGTTGGTATTCCACTATAGCTCTACGCTGCTCATAGAGTCTGGCCAACATGTGGAGCGTAGAGTTCCACTGTGTGGGCACGTCGCACAGCAGTCGGTGCACTGGCAGATTAAACCAATGTTGCAGTGTCCGCAGGGTGGCAGCGTGCATGTGGGATTTGCGGAAATGTGCGCAGAGCTGGCGCACCTTTCCGAGCAGGTATGACAAGTGGGGGTAGCTTTTCAGAAAGCGCTGAACCACCAAATTAAAGACATGGGCCAGGCATGGCACGTGCGTGAGGCTGCCGAGCTGCAGAGCCGCCACCAGCTTACGGCCGTTGTCACACACGACCATGCCCGGTTGGAGGCTCAGCGGCGCAAGCCAGCGGTTGGTCTGCTCTGTCAGACCCTGCAGCAGTTCGTGGGCCGTGTGCCTCTTCTCTCCTAAGCTGAGTAGTTTCAGCACGGCCTGCTGATGCTTGCCCACCGCTGTGCTGCCACGCCGCGTGACACCGACGTGCTGCTGACACATCTAGATTGCGAGACAGAGGTTGCGTTGGAGGAGGAGGAGGAGGAGGGTGCTTTAGTGGAGGAAGCATACACCGCCGCAGATACCACCACCGAGCTGGGGCCCGCAATTCTGGGGGTGGGTAGGACGTGAGCGGTCCCAGGCTCTGACTCTGTCCCAGCCTCCACTAAATTCACCCAATGTGCCGTCAGGGAGATATAGTGGCCCTGCCCGCTTGTGCTTGTCCACGTGTCTGTTGTTAAGTGGACCTTGGCAGTAACCGCGTTGGTGAGGGCGCGTACAATGTTGCGGGAGACGTGGTCATGCAGGCCTGGGACGGCACATCGGGAAAAGTAGTGGCGACTGGGAACTGAGTAGCGCGGGGCCGCCGCCGCCATCATGCTTTTGAAAGCCTCCGTTTCTACAAGCCTATACGGCAGCATCTCTAGGCTGATCAATTTTGCAATGTGCACGTTTAACGCTTGAGCGTGCGGGTGCGTGGCGTCGTACTTGCGCTTGCGTTCAAACTGTGGCGCTAGCGACGTCTGGACGCTACGCTGAGAGACATTGCTGGATGGGGCCGAGGACAGCGGAAGTGAGGGTGTGGGTGCAGGCTAGGAGACGGTAGTGCCTGTGTCCTCAGAGGGGGGTTGGATCTCAGTGGCAGGTTGGGGCACAGGGGGAGAGGCAGTGGTGCAAACCAGAGGCGGTGAACGGGCATCGTCCCACCTTGTGGGGTGCTTGGCCATCATATGCCTGCGCATGCTGTTGGTGGTGCCTCCCCAGCTGATCTTGGCGCGACAAAGGTTGCACACCACTGTTCGTCGGTCGTCAGGCGTCTCTGTGAAAAACTGCCACACCGTAGAGCACCTTGACCTGTGCAGGGTGGCATGGCGCGAGGGGGCGCTTTGGGAAACAGTTGGTGGATTATTCGGTCTGGCCCTGCCTCTACCCCTGGCCACCGCACTGGCTCGGCCTGTGCCCACACCCTGACTTGGGCCTCCGCGTCCTCGCCCGCATCCACGTCCTATAGGCCTACCCCTACCCCTCAGCATGGTGTATTACCAGTGATTTGATTTCCCAGGCAGGAAAGAAAGTGGCGCAAGCCTGCAGCCAAAATAGAATTTTTTCCCTTGTTTTTCAAAGGACAAGCCACACTGCGTGTATTCAATGAATACTACTAAGTTTAATAACTGTGTTGTGGCCCTGCAAATGTGTCAGAGAACTGCAGTGATGCAAAGTTATTCGCTACAGCAGATCAGGGATTTCCCATGCAGGAAAGAAATTGGCGCAAGCCTGCAGCCAAAATAGAATTTTTTCCCTTGTTTTTCAAAGGACAAGCCACACTGCGTGTATTCAATGAATACTACTAAGTTTAATAACTGTGTTGTGGCCCTGCAAATGTGTCAGAGAACTGCAGTGATGCAAAGTTATTCGCTACAGCAGATCAGGGATTTCCCATGCAGGAAAAAAATTGGCGCAAGCCTGCAGTAAAACGTAGCTGGCTGCGTCTGATTATTTTTAACGTTCTGCACGCAGCACACACGTACCCAGAGCCATGAGGACTGTCAGAGGCAGGCGAAATAGAATTTTTTCCCTTGTTTTTCAAAGGAAAAGCCACACTGCGTCTATTCAATGAATAATGTACGTCTTCTGGCCCTGCCTACACAATTCTATCCCTGTAGTATTAATGCCGGGTGCAATGGTCTGCACAGCCGGTTTTGAGAAAAGAAAAAAAAATGCAACACTGCTAACAGCAGCCTGGACAGTACTGCACACGGATAGATGTGGCCCTAGAAAGGACCGTTGGGGTTCTTGAAGCCTAACACTCACTGCTAACACTCTCCCTGCCTAACCACCACTTCTGTCCCTATTGCAGGGCGCAATGCTCTGCAGATCCAATTGTGAAAAGAAAAAAAAAAATACAGTGCTAACACAGTACTGCACACTATTAGATGTGGCCCTGAGAAGGACCGTTGGGGTTCTTGAAGCCTACACTAACTCCTAACGCTCTCCCTACAGCAGCTCCAGCACGATACCACTGTCCCTCAGCTAACTCACAAGGCATCTGAGCCGAGCCGCGGGAGGTGCTGATTTTTATACTCAGGTGACATCTGATCGCCCCAGCCACTCACAGCAGGGGGGTGGTATAGGGCTTGAACGTCACAGGGGGAAGTTGTAATGCCTTCCCTGTCTTTCAATTGGCCAGAAAAGCGCGCTAACGTCTCAGAGAGGAAACTGAAAGTAACCGGAACACCGCGTGGTACTCGTTACGAGTAACGAGCATCCCGAACACCCTAATATTCGCACGAATATCAAGCTCGGACGAGTACGTTCGCTCATCTCTAATTCTCACTTTTGCACACGCAGATCGCACGCGCAAAGAAACCCATAGCATGCTCTATTTTAGTGTGCATTTGGGAGGCGCATACCCGCGATTGCGGCTGTTTCCCACGCCAGTGTGAACGGTCCCGTTTAGCTCAAAAAGTACAGTAAAATATTGTAAAGTTCAGTCAGCCTGCCAACAGAGATTTCTGTGGGATATTCAATGAAATTGTCATTAGATCATTAATCAGAAAACCACCTTACAGTTATCTGGCCTGTAGAATAGAGAGTTGGATACTCCAATAGTTGGTCAATAGTTTGTTGCATCCTGAACCTGCTGTCTATGTTATCAGCTGCGACAGTACAGCAAATGTGAACAAACTTCAACGCAGAAAACTTTGCTGCTTCAGGAAGCAGATGAAATAAGGCATCTTAGTAAATTCTGTACTTTACTAAGTGATTTTTTTCAATCATTAACTTCTTCCTGGAGCCAAGAGAGAAAAGATAACGCAGTGAGCACTGTTCTCCTTAACCCTTTCTGCATCAGAATGAAAAAATTGCTTACACGCATATGGTGTTACAAATCCTATCTTAGGGCGGCATCACAGAGGCGCATTTACGTTCACATTTGCAACCACAAAATCTGTGCACCAAATGCACAGCGAATAGAGCCCAAATGTGCAGCGAATTAAAAGGGTTCCTTCACATGTTTTTTGTCCGTGTGGAAAAAATATGCAACATGTTCCATTTTAGTGCACAAAAACTGCAATATTACGTGTTTAAATGAGAACACCTGGGCCTAGCAAGTCAGCTAATCCACCTACTAAGTCAGCTGACCCACCTACCGAGTCAGCTGACATGCTTACTAAGTATGCTGCCCCGCATACTTTAGCAAGGCACTGCCGGGAAAAACGTAAAAACGCCCGGCCAGCCAATATAGCGCTGCACGTTTTTACGTCGAGCCCAAAACATTGTTCTGGAAGTATGTTTGGGCCGGAATACGATGGGCTGCTGCATTGGCTACTATGGGAGCCTATGGCAGTAGTCGTAGGTGGGAGGGAGTTTAGCAGCGTGGCTGCTAAACTACCTCCCTCTATTCTCCTCCCCTTCCCCGTGCAGGCTCACCTTTCCTCCCCACTCAGTCTCTGCAATGGGAGGGGGCGGGACAGGGGCTAGGTGCTTGAAGGAGAGAAGTGTGCCAGAGATGACAGCGCCTGATGTGTGATGTATAATTTTTTTTTGAATGCACATAGGCTTATTTTTAAGGAAGGGCTTAAATTTTTAACCCCCCTGGAAATTTCATCAAAAGAGCGCTACAAAGTTGCACGTCTTTGTAGCGACAAAAAAATCACAATATTGCTGTTAGAAAATGCAGCAATATCGCACTGAACACAGATGCAATATCACTGCGATTTTCTCATGTCTATATTGTTGTTGCCCATTTGGAAGCGACCTTAAGGATACTTGAAAAATAGAATAATCAGATGCCCTCTGAAATGTATTAGAATCGTTTGGGTTTAGATTCTGTTAGCATCTGGAAGAAGTGTATGTGGTAAATTTAATCTTATAAATCGCTGTCTCCAGAATGATAATGAAGTTATTGAAGAAATCACAGATAGGATGCAAAAGGTAGCCAGACCTGGAATGGATGGAATCCTTATGACTTGTTTGGGGGGTGGTTCCACGTATATATCCCCAGAACAAAATGATGATGTCCTGTAAGCAAATAATGAACATGTTAGGACTGGCAGGGACAGATGGACAGGGGATCCCTACGCCAGCCCTCTCCCATGTCCCTACCTACTTGCCCCCCTGGGCTAGGCCCCAGTGCGACAACTGGGCGACAGTCCCTGCACTGCACTAGTGACAGGGACCCCAAAGAAGGAGGGACAGGGAAACCCGCAGGTGAGTACCACGTAGCTGAACAGGAAGCAACAATGGAGCAGACCAGGGAGTAGTCGGGAAACAGGCCGGGTCAAACCAAAAGACATGTGCGGAGTACAGGAAGGCAAAGCAGGGGCAGAGTCAAATGAAAAGCTGAAGTCAAAACACAAGGAGTCAGGTCAATAAACGAGGGTGTAGACAGAACAAGTCAAAACCAAACACTGGCAAGCAGAGTTTGAGCCAGCAAGTTATATATGCAGGACTCCCCACCCAGAGGGCCGGGGAGAAGTCACATGATGGCCGGAGGGAATCAAAAAGCCGCCTTCCCCTGGCGGCACACACTAGCCCGATCACAGAGCGGTCTACCAGCGGAGAGCGCCACCACGACCAACCACCAGAGTGGGAGAACCCCGGACAGAGCCGCCCGCCCAGGCCCCCGCAGCACCAGAACGGGCAGCCTGCACCCACCAGGCCCCGGGGCCCCCAGTGGAAACCCTGTATCTAACAGTGCATCAAACGGGAAAATGTGGTAGCTAGGCCTGGGAAGGAAATGGTTAATTGTTGATATAAAGGGTAGACCAGAACGTAATCAGACCTTGCATAGTTTCTGATCACTTACGCTTTCATAGACTAATATAGAAGGACTAAGAGGAAAATTTCTGAAATTTATCAGGCTCTCTTATACAGCAAATAAACACCTTCTCATATATCAAGTTGGAAAAGAGATTCAGATGTATTTCTTCCATCAGAGAAAGTAAAACAAATCTCACATAACTAACAGTCAAATCTAAAGTCCACACGATTCCAGGAAATAAACTATAAAATCATTTCAAGGTGATACAAAACTCCAGAACTTCTCAATAGAATCGATTCAAACTATTCTCGACTTTGCTGGCGGTGTCTTAAAGGGAAAGGCACATATTTACACCTTTGGTTCTCATGCCCATCACTTCAAGCGTTTTGGAACAATTTACAATCAATGATAAATACAATTCTGGGAACTAAAACTTCTTCTTTTAAACTTAACACCACTGACCATCAATAACACAAATACCCCTGCTTTCTTTTCTCATAAACCCAGCCAAAGTACTAATTCCGAGGCATTGGAAAGACACTTATCCCCCTTTCCCGCAGAATTTCCGCCCGTGCACGATGCCATAGAATTGCATTAGATAATGCAATGCTATGCCGACAGCCACGATTTGACTGCGTGAAAACTCACGCGATAAACAAATCACGGCATGTCCTATTTCTGAGCGAGCCTCACAGGGGCCCACACAGAAATGTCACTGGTGACGTGCTGACTCTGCACTGCGCCAGCCGGCACATTGCAGTGCAGAGAGAGAAGACGCCGGACGGGTGAGTATAAGCTCAATACCGGGGCACGGGTCGCATCCAGCTGTGAGAATTCTCGCAGCAGGATGCGACCCAGCTGTGTGCAGGCCTTACACATTACTTTACTTTTCAAACAAACCTGGATCTTGGAAACAGTCGCGTCCATAGTTATTTAGTTAACCTGTTTGTGCTCTGCATGTTCGCAGAGGAAATGTCTTCACCTTCATGTGTCTCCCCTTATCATTCAAATTAGAAGTTTTAATTAAATATGTATTTCTTTTGTTTCATCCCACCATTTTCTTTTCTGTACCCAACCCATAAAATTTACAAATAAAGAGTTTATATATATATATATATATATATATATATATATTTTTTTTTTATTTTTTTTAAATTACGGCTTTCTGAAGGAGCCACAATTGCTGCTTTCAAGGGAGGAGTATGAGGCACATAGCCATGTAGAAGGGGAGGAAATGGGAGGTGTAAGTTAGAAGAGTAACTGAAAAGTGTGTGTAGGGTTCACATTCATCTCCGGACAGCTTTGTGAAAGGAAGTATAACATGGCAACTGCTGGAAAAGTAAGAGCTCTAATGTGTCAAGATTAGAGATGAGCGAGCATACCCGCTAAGGTAAACTACTCGAGCGAGTAGTGCCTTATGCGAGTACCTGCCCGGTCGTCTCTAAAGATTCGGGTGCCGGCGGGGAGTGGCGGGGGAGAACGGGGAGGAACGGGGGGGGGGGGGAGGGGGAGATCTCTCTCTCACTCCCCCCTGCTCACTCCCGCAACTCACCGCTCTCCCCTGCCGGCAACCGAATCTTTAGAGACTAGCGGGCAGGTACTCGCATAAGGCACTACTCGCTCAAGTAGTACGCTCGCTCATCTCTAGTCCAGATCTTCCTCACTTGTGGAGTATGATAATATTCTAGCTGCTCCACTTATATAATTGTTTAATTTTTTCCATTCAGCAAATGATAATGTAAGAATATTTCCTGTTGGATTGCTTGGTGTTTGTCCTTGTTTAATGCCACTATATCTCTGAGCTTCCAGCTGAATGTGTGGCATTAATCTATTTGTAAGGCGAGTGAAGGCTTTGATACTGGCAGTCATTGCAGAAGAAATAGACTTTGTCCACTCCACGTCCTCTGCTTAAAAATGGGCAATGGAGCATTGTATTATGAAATGTTTTGTAGATCGCTTTGTGGGACCATGACCTTGCATTCCCAAATTTAGGGGTCATGCTGCTCTACAAAGATTTCTTTCTGACTCCATTTAGTTGGTGCAATTTAAAACCGTATGTGGTTTTTGTGAAATTCATCATGGCTTTCAGTACAATTGTAGTAAAAGTCTAAATGCTCCCTCAATCAGAAGTTACAAATCACCTGATACCTAAACGTTAGAGTACATTCACATGGCCGAGGGCAATAACGCAGACCAATATTTGAGCTTGTAAAATTACGATGTTCGCTGCAATTGTGTTGCGATTTGTGAGACAATCGCATCGCTGAACACATGATTTTCACGCTCGTGAAAACCACATGTATTTTTAATAGGAGAAATTAAACATGTACAAGGAGAAATTAAACATGTACAAGGAGAAATTAAACATGTACATGCGAGTGCCATGCAATCCCTTTTATTTTTCTTCTTTTCTCCCATTGGAAAAAATGGGCAAGATTTCTGCGAACTCAGAAAAATCGAGCATGCTGCGATTCTTCAATCTCCAAGCTGGGGGTTGCTGATTGGAGTCATAGTTTATGTGCTATTTATGATTCAAATAGAATATGTGGGGAATAAAGCCCAAACATTATGTAACATGTTACATGTGTCACTTTTTATTGCTCTTTGAATTCTTCCTGATGTTCCTCCCCAAAAGTTGGAAAGAATAACCCCAATTGCAAAAAAGTTTGGGTGCTGTGTAAAATGTAAAGAAAAAAATAATGCAATGATTTGGAAACCTCATATAACCATATTGTATTCAGAATAGAACATAGAACACATATCAGAAAGTGAAAGGGAGACATTTTTACATTTAATTAAAACAAAACTAACTCTTTAAGAAATTGATGGCAGCAACACATCTTGCAAAATTATTAACCTATAGAAGCTTAAACAAATTTAACAAAAATCCAATACGTATATCAAATATTACACCATTGGAAGCAACATGCTAGACATAAATAATAATATTAATAAGTAAAAAGCTTTATTAAAAAGCATATAAATAATCCAAGCTGCAGGTGCATATAGTAAAAAGAGGGAAAACCCAGCACACTGACACACGTTTTGCTGAGGCTTAGGGTGGGTGCACACGAGCGTGTTTTTGTGCGTGCATACGCACGCACAAAAACACGCTTGTATTTACAACAATGCATTCCCTGTGGTGTGTGCACATGTCCATGTTTTACAGGTGCGTGCCTGCAAAGATAGGACATGCGTGCACCGTAGGGAATGCACGCATTGTTTTCAATGGAGCTGCGGCTGCTGCCGGCGGCTCCATTGAAAACAATGGTCTGCCGGCTCCCTGCATTCTTTTTCAGGGAAGGGCTTTACATGTAAGCCCTTCCCTGAAAAAGAAAGATTTTAGTGTAAAAAGAAAAAATGCAGGTATTCTCTTCAATCGAGCCGCTGCTGCTGCCGGCGGCTCCATTGAAGACAATGGTCTGCTGGCACCACTAAATTGTTTTTCAGGGAAGAGCTTTACATATAGGCTCTTCCCTGAAAAGGAAAAATTTTGGTGTAAAAAAAAAATGCAGCCATTCACTTCGATGGAGCCGCTGCTGCTGCCGGAGGCTCCATTGAACATAACGGTCTGCTGGCACAACTGAATTGTTTTTCAGGGAAGAGCTTTACATATAAGCCCTTCCCTGAAAATCAAGTAAAAGTGATTTAAAAAACAAAAAAATAGATACTCACCTCCCTTTAGCTGCTGGGGCTCAGCCATGTCTTCTCCTGCTGTCCCCTGCACTGTGGTGCTGATCTATCAGCAGGCGGGGATTTAAAATCCCCTCCTGCTGAAAGAGCTGAATGTGATTGGCTGAGGTGCTGAGCCAATCACAGGCAGCTCTCCCTGAATGAATGACAGGTGAAAGCTGCCTGTGATTGGCTGAGCACCTCAGCCAATCACATTCAGCTCTTTCAGCAGGCTGGGATTTAAAATCCCCGCCTGCTGATAGATCAGCACCACAGTGCAGGGGACAGCAGGAGAAGACGTGGCTGTGCCCCAGCAGCTGAAGGGAGGTGAGTATCTATTTTTTTGTTTTTTTAAACCACTTTTACTTGATTTTCAGGGAAGGGCTTATATTCAAAGCCCTTCCCTGAAATCAATTGCCGACAGCAGAATCCTCTACCACAGCTGACATGTGTGACAGCTGTGGTAGAGAATTAAAGAATTCCTCTGCGGGGACACAGCAGCCGCAGACAGGTAAGTAATTTTTTTTTTTTACATTACTTTTAATTGGCTTTTCAGGGAAGGGCTTATGAAGCCCTTCCCTGAAAAGCCATTGACAGCTGCTGGGGCTCAGCGTTGACTTCTGCCGCTGTCAATGGCTCTGTAGCGCTGCTGAGCTATCAGCAGCTGGGGATTTAAAATCCCCACCTGCTGGTAGCTCTGATTGTGATTGGCTGAAGCACCTCAGCTAATCACAATTAGAGCTATCAGCAGGCAGGGATTTTAAATCCCCGGCTGCTGATAGCTGAGAGCTACAGAGCCAGGGACAGGAGCAGAAGTCAACGCTGAGCCCCGGCAGGTGGGTATTTTTTTTTTTTTTTCTATTTTAAAAGGCTTTTCAGGGAAAGGCTTATGAAGCCCTTCCCTGAAAAGCCACTAACAGCTGCTGGGGCTCAGCGGGGACTTCTGCCGCTGTCCCCGGCTCTGTAGCGCTGCTGAGCTATCAGCAGCCAGGGATATAAAAATCCCGCCTGCTGGTAGCTCTGATTGTGATTGGCTAAAGCACTTCAGCCAACCACAATCAGAGCTACCAGCAGTCCGGGATTTTAAATCCCCGGCTGCTGATAGCTCAGAACTACGGAGCCGGGGACAGCGCCAGAGGTCGCGTCTGAGCCCCGGCGGCTGAAGGGAGGTGAGTATTGTTTTTTTTTTATTTTTTGCACTATTTTAAATGTCTTTTCAGGGGAGGACTTATGAAGCCCTTCCCTGAAAAGCCATTGACGGGATGCCGACAGCAGGATTCTCTACCGCAGCTGTCATGTGTGACAGCTGCGGTTGAGAATTGAAGAATTCCCTTTTCTGCATCTGCCACAGATGTAGCAGCAGGGAATTTTTTTAACTAGCGGGGGTGAAGGAAACATCTGCCGCATGCGGCAGATGTGTTTTTCAAGTCCGCGGGGGTCACAGCAGTGGCGGAGAGGTACGTTTTTTTTTTTAAATGTTTTTGTTTTGCACTAAAATATTTCTTTTTCAGGGAAGAGCTTATATGTAAAGCCCTTCCCTGAAAAAGAATGCAGGGGGCCAACAGAGCATTGTCTTCAATGGAGCCACCGGCAGCAGCCGTGGCTCCATTGACAACAAGCACGCAGCTGTGTTCACGCGTGTTTTTGCTCGTACCTAGGTGCGGACGTATGTACGCACCTAAGTACGCACCAAAACACGCTCGTGTGAACGTACCCTTAGTCTGGAGTACAGGCTAAGCCTCAGTAAAATGCACGTTTGGTGTGGTGGGTTTTTTCTCTCTTTACTATATGCACTTGCAGCTTGGGTTATTTATATGCATTTTATAATTCATGACACTTATGTACTTAATGATTATACTAGTATTGCTTTATATAGATATATATTTTCTTTTCAGTGGGTGCTTTCAGATAGGCGGAATTGGTCCACATTCGACTGACAGATTCTGCACCAAAATCTGTAATGAGATTTGAGGGTTTTGGTGCTGGATTTGCAGAATAAGCTGCTGACTTGGAAGTAGCATAATTCTGCCACCTTGTGATTTGATGCAGAACTCCACTTGGATGGAAAATCATCCATGTCTTTACAGAAGGGTTTTTAAGGGGTTTTAATTTGGCCTGAACAGTGATGAAGCTTTAATGATCGTCGCTGACACTTTAAATGCATTTGATTTGCTTTTATGCTGTGGAAAAATCACAGGAACGGCGGACCAAGTGAGTATGAAAAGAGTCTCTCTGGACTCCACATCACCTAAACTAAAAGCACCATCACTTTAAAGACCGGTTCCCTTTAAGGCCTTAAGGACATGGCCTATTTTGGCGTTGAGGACCAAATGATTTTTTGTGTTTTTTCATCTCCATTTTTCAAAAGCCATAACTTTTTTATTTTTCCGTTGACACGGCCGTATAAGGGCTTGTTTTTTGCTTGGCAAACTGTAGTTTTTATTGGTTCCATTTTTGGCTATATAGACTATATGGTAAAACTTTTATTTTTTTTGTGATCGAAGGGAGAGAAAACATATCAATTCTGCCATAGATTTTAAATTTTTTTTTTTAAGCGTTAATTATGCAGCATAAATTATACACTACATTTTTTTCTGCGGGACGGTACGGTTACAACGATACCAAAATTCTTATATTTTTTTTAGGTTTTTCCACAATAAAAACCCTTTTTTTTTTGGAAATTATTGTTTTTTTTCTAAAATCACTGCATTCAAAGTCCAATAACTTTTTTATTTTTCCATGGACGGAGCTCTATGAGGGCTTTTTTCTTGCAAAACAAGCTGTAGTTTTGGTTTTTATTTGGGGTACACATGTTTTTTTTACCACTTTTATTGCGTTTTCGGGAGGCAAAATGCTAAAAATTAGCAATTTGATTCAGTTTTTTAGCGTTTTTTAAAATGCTTTTTGCCATGCAAGATAAAAAGCATGCTCAATTCATTATGGACACGTCAATACCAAATATGTGGGATATTACATTTTTTAAATTTTTTCTAATATGAGAAAAAGCATTAAAAAAGGGTGTTTTAACATTTTTTTTTTTCATTTTTATTTTTTGTACTTTATTTTGCTCTTATTTTTACACCATTTTTGTCCCTTTTGCGGAAAATACCTCACTTCCATGACATACCCTTACGTCATGGCGAGGGAAGGGGTTAAACAGCAAATAGAATTGATGACATGTTTTGAAGGCAGAACTAGGCATGAATCTAAACTGCCTACAGCTTCTAATTATGCTTACAAGATTAGAAATAAAGGCTGCCAGGTACTATCAATTGCAATCTATGTCTTTGAATTCATTGACTGGTTTGGACTTGAGCAAAATGTATGAGCTCTAGCTCACGACCTGAAGGTTGCAAGTTCAAACCCCGCATGGTTCAGATAGCCGACTCAAAGTTGACTCAGCCTTCCATCCTTGCGAAGTCGGTAAAATGAGTGCCCAGCTTGCTGGGGGGTAATAAATAAATTATTTGAAAGCGCTGTAGAATAAGTTGGTGCTATAAAAATAAAAAGATTTATTTATTTTTATTTATTTATCTTACAATTTCAGTATTTCTACTCAAATAGAAGCCATTTCTGTTTCAAATTTTGGACATATTATGGACATTATCCAAGGACATTCCAGGCGTTAAGGTTGGGACATCGATACAAAAATATTGATAGTCGATAGTATCAACTATCGACTATCGCTGAACAAGCTATCGATTATTGTAGAATATCGGTGGATAACTATCGATATTTCCATATATCGACTTTTTTTAAAATGCTGTATAAAAATAAAACATGTCTAGGGTTAATAAAGCAACACAATCAGCAAAAAAATTTTAAAACTTTAAACTCTATTTATTATTAATTTATAACTATTAATAACATCATGAAAATATATTAAAGTTACAAATGAAAATAAAAAATTACAGATGAAACATATAATTAAAATTAGGAATATGAAAAGAAGTTTTTTTATCATTGGCCCCAATAATTATTAACTTATGAGCCAAGAAATATTAATTTGCTCACATGCTCTCCCTTCAAAATGCTCCTTCGAGCAGACAGAATTTCATCAGCTTTTGAAAACATTATTTCTGCAGGAACTGAAGTAGCAACTACAGAAAGATATTTTCAATGCAGGGCCTGGTAATGCGAATGCAGTGCCCCGAACGCAGATGGGTCTCCTATCTTTTCTATGGGCACCGCGTTCACGTTAGACACTGAACGCACGACATGTCACGTCTCCTTTTCTGGACGTGACCTTCATGCGTTCAGCGCAGCCCTTTTATTTAGAAAGCATTGCCCACAGCCATCGCATTAGATGCAAGCGCTCAGAGCCTGCATCTAACGCGATGAACAAACGCATGTGGAAAAGGGGCCTAAGACCCCACTTTTTCTGAGAGTCGTTTTGCCTGGAGCAAACCTTATTGGTAACAAAGAGTCACCTGACACTTTCCAAAAGTTTCTAGAATTTGTTTATAAGTTCAATAGTGCCGAAAGAAAAACTACATCCTGTACCAACACAAAGAAGATGGTCACTAGACCAAAAGACACGTTTCTTCTTTACAAAAATCAATATTATGTTGCATTAAACTATTAATGTTACCGATATATCAGACATAATGATAATCGATGAAAAGTATCGCCAAAGCATTAGCGATATATCGATATTTCGATGTTTTCGATGTCCAACCTTACCAGGTGTTGGGGAAGGCAGGGTACAATTACAATTTTAAAAATTTGATCTGAGAATGAGTTGAAAATTGTGAATAGGAGTGGATGTTATTTTTTTACTTATGCAGCTGACTATCATTGGTTTTGTTATTTCACATTCAGGTCATCAAATGTAAGGCTGCTGTTTGCTGGGGACCTAAACAACCACTCAGCATAGAAGAGATTGAGGTTGCACCACCAAAGGCTCACGAAGTCCGCATAAAGGTAATATTTCCTGCAACCTCACCCTTTCACACCATAAATCCCTCTACAACCAGATAAACACATGCACAGTGATCTCTACCGCTTCTACAGTTATCTCCATTGCTACTACAGTGACCTCCACCACTGCTACAGTGACCTCTATCGCTACTACAGTCACCTCTACTGCTGCTACAGTATTCATAACTTGCTGTATTAGCGGTGCATATGAATAAAGTGTGTGTCAAACAGCACAAATTAGTATGCACAATATAATGGTGACACTAGTCACCAGTTACTTCACTGGCAGTTGTAGTCCAAGGATATGGTTTGTTGAAGAAGGTAGTTATGTACCCCAACAGTCCAAGTCAGGGAACCCCTTTACATGCAGATATATTTTGTATTATATGAATTAGAGGGCAACAGTCTTAACATAGACACTGTTGACCTTTTACATCCCCCTGGTTCAATTGTTGTTGTGTTTCGCACCACATCAGGCAATCATGTAGACCCTGAACTTAGTTATCTGTGCAGGGGGCTGCTGACAGATGGCTGGCAAACAGCTGTCTTCATGCCCCCCTCCATGCTGTTCTGGCCATGAAAGTGGTGAAAACTCATGATGAGTCTGCAAAGCAGGTAAAGGCAGCTCATAAGATGATCCCCAGTGGAGAGTTAAAGATGGTGTTGACTCTTCCTTAGCTATGACACCCAACAAGGACAGGCTCTACAGCATCTTTCACAGCCTTATTTTTCTTAGTGTCATCCTAGACCTCTGATAAGATCTGGCCTCCACAATAGTCTACCACACTCTGGGCGTATTTGGTACACTGCCCCCTCCTACAAGTTCTGATTTGATTGACTGATGGTGCACAAATAAATGTTCTCCACTAACTTCTTCCTCCACCAATCCTTAGCTATGTTTCATGCTGAAACACAGGATAGTTCAGTCACCTGTGGCCATGGATCTTCTCTGCCATGGGACCAGTTACCAGCCCTAAGACCCACCATTCCAGCTGGATCATTCATTACTCTGACTATCATTTGCTGCTCTAAGGTCTCCTTCTATTGGAACAGTGGCTGACTGCCACAACCTCGCCTCACATTTCCCATTCCATTGTGCAGTGGGCCACTCCTCAGTGGGTGCTAGGGTCTTGCTTTCCTCAATAGCCTAAAGATTCATGAAATTGACAAAATGTTTCACAAGAAGAAATTGTTGGCTTGACAGTTTCAAACATGTTGAGGGGCTTTATATTGGGAAAAAAGGACAAAAACTGAGAGCCAGGATGAGAACACTGCGCACCACCATTGTGGTGCGCAGTGTTCTACAGTGCATAGTAGTATCGACTGCAGTAGTTGTGAACGTCACCCTACGTCCGTGCTGAGCATGGTGCTCGTGTGCCACACGGGCGTGACGATGTCTTTAGATTTGTTCCATTTTGCCTGAGGGAGGTCAAAAGATCGCAATAAGATCATGTATTTTTGTTAGACATTAAAAGGTATCATATCTACAAGATTACTTGATTTCTCTTACTGAGAACAATCACATTTTTATAAAAAATCCTGCAGCATGGGTATCATTCCAAGCATCATAGGCAATATACCTTATTATGCATTCCAATCTTCAAGATCAGCAAGACATTTCCACAACTACCTCATTCATCCCCACTGTTAACCCCGTCAAGACAGAGCCAGTTTTAGCAGTGGCGTTTGTCTTTTGTTTTTTTTTTTCAATCCCCACCTTCTTATTATTTTTTTCTTTAACCTAGCTGTATGAGGCTTATTTTTTAGCTATCTTCTGTTCCAGCCTTTTCGATTGGGCGTCAACTATATAATATAGTTAGCATCTGTTGCATATGGAACAGACACACTCCTAAGCCCACTCCCAGCAACTTTCACCATTTATACAGTACTAGCTGATATACCCGGCTTCGCCCGAGTTAATTTGGTACTGGTGTTTATCTGGTGTTCACACGGAAAATCTTATGAAGTCGTAGTTACTTTAGAGATACTGAGGAAAAACATATGTTCACCATTTTGCATAGTTCTCTGCGTTACCCAGGAAACACCACGTGGAGGTAACCATGTGACGTTTCCTTCATATAAAATGACATCAGGAAGTGAGAGAATTAGATTACGTACATAAAATTTGGACACTAATTCTTTTGCGCTTAGAATTGAATAATCGAGTTGGGAACCATTAACTTTTCATATTTATGACACAATCAATGCTTGTGCCAAATTTCATGTTTCTATGACATTGGGAAGTTAGAGATTTAGATTATGTACGTAACATTTGGACGCTAATTCTTTTGCGCATAGAATTGAATAATGGAGTTGGGACCCATTAGCTTTCCCTATTTATGACATAATCAATGCTCGTGCCAAATTTCCCGTTTCTATGACACCGGAAAGTGAGAAAATTACATTCCGCACGTAAAATTTGGACGCTAATTCTTTTGCGCATAGAATTGAATAATCGAGTTGGGACCCATTAGCTTTTCCTATTTATGACATAATCAATGCTCGTGCCAAATTTCCAGTTTCTATGACACCGGAAAGTGAGAAAATTACATTCCGTATGTAAAATTTGGATGCTAATTCTTTTGCGCATAGAATTGAATAATGGAGTTGGGACCCATTAGCTTTTACTATTTATGACATAATCAATGCTCGTGCCAAATTTCCTGTTTCTATGACACCGGAAAGGGAAAAAATTACATTCCGCACGTAAAATTTGGACGCTAATTCTTTTGTGCATAGAATTGAATAATCGAGTTGGGACCCATTAGCTTTTCCTATTTATGACATAATCAATGCTCGTGCCAAATTTCCCGTTTCTATGACACCGGAAAGTGAGAAAATTAGATTCCGTACATAAATTTGGACGCTAATTTTTTGCACATAGAATTAAATAATGGAGTTGGGACCCATTAGCTTTTCCTATTTATGACCTAATCAATGCTAGTGCCAAATTTCCTGTTTCTATGACACCGGAAAGTGAAAAAATTACATTCCGCACGTAAAATTTCAATGCCAATTCTTTTGCGCTAGAATTGAATAATGGAGTTGGGACCTATTAACTTTTCCTATTTATGACATAATTAATGCTCGTGCCAAATTTCCCGTTTCTATGACACCGGAAAGTGAGAAAATTACATTCCGCACGTAAAATTTGGACGCTAATTCTTTTGCGCATAGAATTGAATAATCGAGTTGGGACCCATTAGCTTTTCCTACTTATGACATAATCAATGCTCGTGCCAAATTTCCCGTTTCTATGACACCGGAAAGTGAGAAAATTACATTCCGCACGTAAAATTTCGACGCCAATTCTTTTGCGCTAGAATTGGATAATCGAGTTGGGACCTATTCGTTTTTCCTATTTATGACATAATCAATGCTCGTGCCAAATTTCCCGTTTCTATGACACCGGAAAGTGGGAAAATTACATTCCGCACGTAAAATTTGGACGCTAATTCTTTTGCGCATAGAATTGAATAATCGAGTTGGGACCCATTAGCTTTTCCTATTTATGACATAATCAATGCTCGTGCCAAATTTTCCGTTTCTATGAGACCGGAATGTGAGAAAATTAGATTCCGTACGTAAAATTTGGACGCTAATTCTTTTGCGCATAGAATTGAATAGTGAAGTTGGGACCCATTAGCTTTTACTATTTATAACATAATCAATGCTCGTGCCAAATTTCCCGTTTCTATGACACTGGAAAGTGAAGAAATTACATTCCGCACGTAAAATTTCGACGCCAATTCTTTTGCGCTAAAATTGAATAATCAAGTTGGGACCTATTAACTTTTCCTATTTATGACATAATCAATGCTCGTGCCAAATTACATGTTTCTATGACACCGGAAAGTGAGAAAATTAGATTCCGTACGTAAAATTTGGACGCTTATTCTTTTGCGCATAGAATTGAATAATCGAGTTGGGACCCATTAGCTTTTCCTATTTATGACCTAATCAATGCTCGTGCCAAATTTCCCGTTTCTATGACACCGGAAAGTGAAAAAATTACATTCCGCACGTAAAATTTCAATGCCAATTCTTTTGCGCTAGAATTGAATAATGGAGTTGGGACCTATTAACTTTTCCTATTTATGACATAATCAATGCTCGTGCCAAATTTCCCGTTTCTATGACACCGGAAAGTGGGAAAATTACATTCCGCACGTAAAATTTGGACGCTAATTCTTTTGCGCATAGAATTGAATAGTGAAGTTGGGACCCATTAGCTTTTACTATTTATAACATAATCAATGCTCGTGCCAAATTTCCCGTTTCTATGACACTGGAAAGTGAAGAAATTACATTCCGCACGTAAAATTTCGACGCCAATTCTTTTGCGCTAAAATTGAATAATCAAGTTGGGACCTATTAACTTTTCCTATTTATGACATAATCAATGCTCGTGCCAAATTACATGTTTCTATGACACCGGAAAGTGAGAAAATTAGATTCCGTACGTAAAATTTGGACGCTTATTCTTTTGCGCATAGAATTGAATAATCGAGTTGGGACCCATTAGCTTTTCCTATTTATGACCTAATCAATGCTCGTGCCAAATTTCCCGTTTCTATGACACCGGAAAGTGAGAAAATTACATTCCGCACGTAACATTTCGACGCCAATTCTTTTGCGCATAGAATTGAATAATCGAATTGGGACCCATTAACTTTTCCTATTTATGACATAATTAATGCTCGTGCCAAATTTCCCGTTTCTATGACATTGGGAAGTGAGTGATTTAGATTATGTACGTTAAATTTCGACGCCAATTCTTTTGTGCTAGCATTGAATAATCGAGTTGGGACCCAATTACTTTTCCTATTTTGGAGATAATCTATGCTTGCGCCAAATTTCATGTTTCTACGACATCGGGAAGTTGGAGAACTTTTGGCGAGTCAGTCAGTGAGTCAGTCAGTCAGTGAGTCAGTGAGGGCTTTCAGCTTTATATATATAGATAAGATAGATATAGTGATTAGTTTAAAAATGTATAAATTATATGTATTGTTTGATAGAACTGACACTGTATAATCTGTTCATTATATGAGAAACATTACCTGTTGACCGTATTTGCTTCATGTTGTTTTTTCCCCCCAAAATTTAAAATTTAGGAGAATTACAAAAAAACTGTGTGCAAGTAACTAATCCCATGGCAAGTCCTTGTAGATAGACCATGAATGTATATGAAACATTGACAATTACTAATAGAGATGAGCAAACTTTTCAAAAGTTTGGTTTGGCCTGTTTTCCGAATTTCGTGAAAAAGTTTGCTCAGAATCAAATCAGAAGTTTGAAAAAACAGGTGATGGTGATGATGGTGCTGCCTACTCAATGTATCTAGCTCACTGGTTAGCACTGCTGCCTTGCAGTGGTAAAATCCTAGGTTCAAAGCTCACCAAGGACAACATCTACATGGAATTGGAAAACTCCAAGCAAATGTTGTTTTTGGTTAACACTGAGCCTCCATGCTTCTTTCTTCGCTAAAAAGAAGAACAAGAAGACACACCAGGAGAACATAAAAACTCCATACAGAAATTGTCCTTCGTAAATACATAGATCTTAGGAGATATTCTAGGCAAGGTAAACAGACCTTTCTGCTGTAAATGTAACCATGGATTATGCAGTCTGTGATATTTTAGTTAGACTTGGTAGTATCTCAATTTCACTCCCAAGAGTTCAATGTACAGTAAAATGTTATGTATTCCTCCAGATTGTGTCAACTGGAATTTGTCGTTCAGATGATCATTTCATAGGTGGTGAAATAAGTAACATAAAATTCCCTGTCATACTGGGCCATGAAGCTGCTGGGATTGTAGAGAGTGTTGGCAAAGGAGTAACAAATCTGCAACCTGGTAAGACTTGTAATTTCAAAGATTGCTAACTTATTGGCAAAAAATATTAGCTCATATAGATTTAATTGCTGAAGTAAGCATTGAAAAAGGAAAGGGGTCTAAAGCCCCATTTAGACGGGAAGATCTGTCGGGCAAACAATGCCCGACACTCGTCCCCGCATGTATTAGCTCATGTGCTTTTGCACAGGAGCGAATATTGTTACTTCACAGCAGGGCAGCTGGAGGATATTTCTCTCCTTGCTCTCTCCCACCCCTCTCCATTCACTTAACATAGCGGCTGTTCAGTACTGAACGGCTGCTATTTACACTGAACAATCATCGTTCAGGAAATTCTGCTGGGATTGCAGAGAGTGTTGGCGAAGGAGTAAGAAAATGCAACCTGGTAAGTCTTGTAATTTGAAGGATTGCTAAACTAATGGTAAAAAATATAAACTCACATAGATTTAATTGCTAAATTAAGCATTGAAAAAGGAGAGGGGTTGAAAGCTGCTTTCACATCTGCGTCAAGATTTCCATTTTCCTGCTTTGGTTGGGGAGCAAAAAAGTGGAATTCCCTGGCCAAACTGGTCTCTCTTATGACGGAACTGAACAGGGCTGAATGGACCCCATTGACTATAATGGGGTTTGTTCAGCTTCTGCACAGCTGCCCGCGATTTTACTGGAAGAAAAGGTGCAGCATGCAGCGCTACTTCGTGCTGCATCTACAACGGAACACCTGAGTGGAGGCTCCAGTGCAGATGTGAACTCCGCATAAAACACACATCAACGGCTATGTACAACTTTTTACAAGTTTTTTGTTGTTGTTGCTCAGTCATGTAAAATGAAACAACTTTGCAAATAGTTTTGATTAAAGATTAGAGATGAGCGAACGTGTTCGTCCGAACTTGATATCCGTGCGGATATTAGGGTGTTCGGGATGTTCGTTATTCGTAACGAACACCATGCGGTGTTCGGGTTACTTTCACTTCCTTCCCTGAGACGTTAGCGCGCTTTTCTGGCCAATTGAAAGACAGGGAAGGCATTACAACTTCCCCCTGCGTCGTTCAAGCCCTATACCACCCCCCTGCAGTGAGTGGCTGGGGAGATCAGGTGTCCGCCTAATATAAAAGTCGGCCCCTCCCGCGGCTAGCCTCAGATGCCTTGTGAGTTAGATGAGGGACAGTGCTGTTTGTACCGGAGCTCCTGTAGGGAAAGAATTGGTAGTTAGTGTAGGCTTCAAGACCCCCAAAGGTCCTTATTAGGGCCACTGATAGCTGTGTGTTGGCTGCTGTTAGCAGTGGCAATTTTTTTTCTTCTCAAAATCGGCTCTGCAGACCGTTGCACCTGGCATTAGGGACAGAAGTGTTGCATAGGCAGGGAGAGTGTTAGGAGTGAGTGTAGCCTTCAAGAACCTCAACGGTCCTTTCTAGGGCCATATTTAACCGTGTGCAGTACTGTGCTGGCTGCTGTTAGCTGTGCTGCATATTTTTTTTCTTCTCAAAATCGCCTCTGCAGAGCATTGCACCCTCCATTGATACTGCAGGGAAAGAATTGTGTAGGCAGGGCCACAACACAGTTATTATTCATTGAATATACGCAGTGCGGCCTTTTGCTTGTAAAACAAGTGAAAAAAATTCTATTTGACCTGCCTCTGTCCGTCCTAAGGGCTGTGGACACGTGTCGGCTGCGTGTGCAACGTTTAAAAATCAGACGCACCCAGCTACGTTTTACTGCTGGCTTCGCCATTTGCTTTCCTTAATTGGGAAAAAAATACCTGCTCTGCCAGAGTTATAATAACTCTGCTACCCTCACGTTCTGTGCCACATTAGCAGGGCCACAGCACAGTTATTAAACTTCTCATGTTCATTGAATATACGCAGTGCTGCCTTTTGGTGGAAAAAAACTGAAAAAAAATCTATTTGTCCTGCCTCTGTCCGTCCTAAGGGCTGTGTGTACGTGTCGGCTGCGTGTGCAACGTTTAAAAATCAGACGCACCCAGCTACGTTTTACTGCTGGCTTCACCATTTGCTTTCCTTAATTGGGAAAAAAATACCAGCTCTGCCAGAGTTATAATAACTCTGCTACCCTCACGTTCTGTGACACATTAGCAGGGCCACAGCACAGTTATTAAACTTAGATTATTCATTCACTAGAGGCAGTGGGGCCTTTCGTTTTCAAAAAAGGGAAAAAATTATATTTGGCCTGCAGTCTTGCGCCAATTTATTTCCTGCCTGTGAAATCAAATCACTGGTAATACAGCATGCTGAGGGGTAGGGGTAGGCCTAGAGGACGTGGACGCGGCCGAGGACGCGGAGGGCCAAGTCAGGGTGTGGGCACAGGCCGAGCTCCTGATCCAGGTGTGTCGCAGCCGACTGCTGCGCGATTAGGAGAGAGGCACGTTTCTGGCGTCCCCACATTCATCGCCCAATTAATGGGTCCACGCGGGAGACGGTTATTAGAAAATGAGCAGTGTGAGCAGGTCCTGTCCTGGATGGCAGAAAGTGCTTCGAGCAACCTATCGTCAACCCGCAGTTCTGCGCCGTCCACTGCTGCAAATCCGAATCCTCTGTCTGCTGCTCCTCCTTCCTCCCAGCCTCCTCACTCCACTACAATGACACCTGCTCAGGAGCGGGAACACTCCCAGGAACTGTTCTCGGGCCCCTGCTTAGATTGGGCAGCAGCGGTTCCTCTCCCACCAGAGGAGTTTATCGTCACTGATGCCCAACCATTCGAAAGTTCCCGGGGTCCGGGGGAAGAGGCTGGGGACTTCCGCCAACTGTCTCAACAACTTTCTGTGGGTGAGGAGGACGATGACGATCAGACACAGTTGTCTTGCAGTGAGGTAGTAGTAAGGGCAGTAAGTCCAAGGGAGCAGCGCACAGAGGATTCGGAGGAAGAGCAGCAGGACGATGAGGTGACTGACCCCACCTGGTGTGCAACGCTTACTCAGGAGGACAGGTCTTCAGAGGGGGAGTCAAGGGCATCAGCAGGGCAGGTTGCAAGAGGCAGTGCGGTGGCCAGGGGTAGAGGCAGGGCCAGACCGAATAATCCACCAACTGTTTCCCAAAGCGCCCCCTCGCGCCTTGCCACCCTGCAGAGGCCGAGGTGCTCTAAGGTCTGGCAGTTTTTCACAGAGACGCCTGACGACCGACGAACAGTGGTGTGCAACCTTTGTCGCGCAAAGCTCAGCCGGGGAGCCAACACCAACAGCCTCACCACCACCACCATGCGCAGACATATGATGGCCAAGCACCCCACAAGGTGGGATGAAGGCCGTTCAGCGCCTCCGGTTTGCACCCCTGCCTCTCCCCCTGTGCCCCAACCTGCCACTGAGATGCAACCCCCCTCTCAGGACACAGGCACTACCGCCTCATGGCCTGCACCCACACCCTCATCTCCGCTGTCCTCGGCCCCATCCAGCAGTGTAGTTCACCGCACCGTCCAGCCGTCGCTTGCGCAACTGTTGGAGCGCAAGTACGCCGCCACGCACCCGCACGCTCAAACGTTAACCGTCCGCATAGCAAAATTCATCAGCCTTGAGATGCTGCCGTATAGGCTTGTGGAAATGGAGTCCTTCAAAAGTATCATGGAGGCGACGGCCCCGCGCTACTCAGTTCCCAGTCGCCACTACTTTTCCCGATGTGCCGTCCCAGCCCTGCACGACCACGTCTCCCGCAACATTGTACGCGCCCTCACCAACGCGGTTACTGCCACGGTCCACTTAACAACGGACACGTGGACAAGCACAGGCGGGCAGGGCTACTACATCTCCCTGACGGCACATTGGGTGAATTTAGTGGAGGCTGGGACAGAGTCAGAGCCTGGGACCGCTCACGTCCTACCCACCCCCAGAATTGCAGGCCCCAGCTCGGTGGTGGTATCTGCGGAGGTGTATGCTTCCTCCACTAAAGCACCCTCCTCCTCCTCCTCCTCCTCTGTCTCGCAATCAAGATGTGTTAGCAGCAGCATGTCGCCAGCAGTCGGTGTCGCGCGGTGTGGCAGCACAGCGGTGGGCAAGCGTCAGCAGGCCGTGCTGAAACTACTCAGCTTAGGCGATAAGAGGCACACGGCCCACGAACTGCTGCAGGGTCTGACACAGCAGACCGACCGCTGGCTTGCGCCGCTGAGCCTTCAACCAGGCATGGTCGTGTGTGACAACGGCCGTAACCTGGTGGCGGCTCTGCAGCTCGGCAGCCTCACGCACGTGCCATGCCTGGCCCACGTCTTTAATTTGGTGGTTCAGCGCTTTCTGAAAAGCTACCCACGCTTGTCAGACCTGCTCGTAAAGGCGCGCCGGCTCTGCGCACATTTCCGCAAGTCCCACACGGACGCTGCCACCCTGCGCACCCTGCAACATCACTTTAAGCTGCCAGTGCACCGACTGCTGTGCGACGTGCCCACACGGTGGAACTCTACGCTCCACATGTTGGCCAGGCTCTATGAACAGCGTAGAGCTATAGTCGAATACCAACTCCAACATGGGCGGCGCAGTGGGAGTCAGCCTCCTCAATTCCTTTCAGAAGAGTGGGCCTGGTTGGCAGACATCTGCCATGTCCTTGGTAATTTTGAGGAGTCTACCCAGGTGGTGAGCGGCGATGCTACAATCATTAGCGTCACCATTTCTCTGCTATGCATCTTGAGAAATTCCCTGCAAACCATAAAGGCAGCTGCTTTGCGCTCGGAAACGGGGGCGGTGGAAGACAGTATGCCGCTGGATAGTCAGGGCACCCTCCTGTCTATTTCTCAGCGCGTACAGGAGGAGGAGGAGCATGAGGAGGATGAGGAGGAGGGGGAAGAGACAGCTTGGCCCGCTGCTGACGGTACACCGGCTGATTGCCTGTCATCCTTTCAGCGTGTATGGCCTGAGGAGGAGGAGGAGGAGGAGGATCCTGGCAGTGATCTTCGTAGTGAAGACAGCCATGTGTTGCGTACAGGTACCCTGGCACACATGGCTGACTTCATGTTAGGATGCCTTTCTCGTGACCCTCACGTTGCACGCATTCTGGCCACGACGGATTACTGGGTGTACACACTGCTCGACCCACGCTATAAGGAGAACCTGCCCACTCTCATTCCCGAAGAGGAAAGGGGTTCGAGAGTGTTGCTATACCACAGGACCCTTGCGTACAAGCTGATGGTAAAATTCCCAGCCGACAGCGCTAGTGGCAGAAGGCGCAGTACCGAGGGCAAGGTAGCAGGGGAGGTGCGGAGATCGAGCAGCATGTACATCCCAGGCAGTGCAACAGTCTTTAAGGGCCTGGCCAGCTTTATGGCTCCCCACCAAGACTGTGTCACCGCTCCCCAGTCAAGGCTGAGTCGGCGGGAGCACTGTAAAAGGATGGTGAGGGAGTACGTAGCCGATCGCACGACCATCCTCGGTGACGCCTCTGCCCCCTACAACTACTGGGTGTCGAAGCTGGACACGTGGCCTGAACTAGCGCTGTATGCCCTGGAGGTGCTTGCTTGTCCTGCGGCTAGCGTCTTGTCGGAGAGGGTGTTTAGTGCGGCTGGGGGAATCATCACAGATAAGCGTAGCCGCTTGTCAACCGACAGTGCCGACAGGCTAACACTCATCAAGATGAACAAAGGCTGGATTTCCCCAGACTTCTGTTCTCCACCAGCGGACAGCAGCGATACGTAAGCAATACGTAGGCTGCACCCGCGGATGGAAGCTACGTTCTCTCTCACCATCCAAAACGGGGACATTTCTGCTTCATCAATCTGTGTCTAATATTCCTCCTCCTCCTCCTGCTCCTCCTCCTGAAACCTCACGTAATCACGCTGAACGGGCAATTTTTCTTAGGGCCACAAGGCTCACTCAAATAATTTTTCTGAACAATTTATATAAGTTTCAATGCGCTTAAAAGCGTTGGAACTTTAACTTGAACCAATTTTTCGTTACACTGGGCTGCCTCCAGGCCTAGTTACCACTTAAGCCACATTAACCAAAGCGATTCACCTGCCATCTTGGTTGGGCATGGCCAATTTTTACTGAGGTACATTAGTACTGTTGGTACACCAATTTTTTGGGGCCCTCACCTACAGTGTAATCATAGCAATTTGTATGTTCTTCGCCTGCACTCATGGTACAGAAAGGTGTGTGGGGTTGGCCTACACTTTAGCTACATAAATGTAACTTGGGCCTTGGCTATACTAAGGCTACTGAAATGGAACTAAGACTGCGCTCCCACTATACTGCTGCTTCAGAATTGTTACTGGGGCCTGTCTTGAGTGCTACTATTGCTGACATGGAACGAAGACTGCGCTCCCGCTATACTGCTACTTCGGAATTGTTACTGGGGCCTGTCTTGAGTGCTACTATTGCTGACATGGAACGAAGACTGCGCTCCCGCTATACTGCTGCTTCGGAATTGTTACTGGGGCCTGTCTTGAGTGCTACTATTGCTGACATGGAACGAAGACTGCACTCCCGCTATACTGCTGCTTCGGAATTGTTACTGGGGCCTGTCTTGAGTGCTACTATTGCTGACATGGAACGAAGACTGCGCTCCCGCTATACTGCTGCTTCGGAATTGTTACTGGGGCCTGTCTTGAGTGCTACTATTGCTGACATGGAACGAAGACTGCGCTCCTCCTATAATGCTGCTACTGATATGTTAGTGGGGCCTGTCCTAATGCTACGGCTGAAATGTTACGAATTCTGGGCTCTGCCTATACCGCTGCTAATGGTATGTCTCTGGGGTGTGAAAACAGAGGCTTCCCAAAGACATGATGGCGGCGAGGCCATTTCCCACCAACGCGATTACTGTTAAGGTGCATATAACCACGGACACGTGGAGAGGACACGTAGTGCCTCAAAAACATCCCCCTCCTCCTCCAACAGGGAAAACATTCTTGGCAAATGCCTTTGCATTGGTTCGTCTGGTGGCAGTCCAAGAATTTCACCTTTACCGACACAACAAGAGAGCCCCCACACCATCCCCCCGCCACGGCCCACTTAATCCTGGCCGCATTCCGAAAACCAACAAAATACAACCGTGCTACTAGGTCCGCAGTCACCACCACATTACCACCAACGCGGTTACTGTTAAGGTGCATATAACCACGGACACGTGGAGAGGACACGTAGTGCCTCAAAAACATCCCCCTCCTCCTCCAACAGGGAAAACATTCTTGGCAAATGCCTTTGCATTGGTTCGTCTGGTGGCAGTCCAAGAATTTCACCTTTACCGACACAACAAGAGAGCCCCCACACCATCCCCCCGCCACGGCACACTTAATCCTGGCCGCATTCCGAAAACCAACAAAATACAACCGTGCTACTAGGTCCGCAGTCACCACCACATTACCACCAACGCGGTTACTGTTAAGGTGCATATAACCACGGACACGTGGAGAGGACACGTAGTGCCTCAAAAACATCCCCCTCCTCCTCCAACAGGGAAAACATTCTTGGCAAATGCCTTTGCATTGGTTCGTCTGGTGGCAGTCCAAGAATTTCACCTTTACCGACACAACAAGAGAGCCCCCACACCATCCCCCCGCCACGGCCCACTTAATCCTGGCCGCATTCCGAAAACCAACAAAATACAACCGTGCTACTAGGTCCGCAGTCACCACCACATTACCACCAACGCGGTTACTGTTAAGGTGCATATAACCACGGACACGTGGAGAGGACACGTAGTGCCTCAAAAACATCCCCCTCCTCCTCCAACAGGGAAAACATTCTTGGCAAATGCCTTTGCATTGGTTCGTCTGGTGGCAGTCCAAGAATTTCACCTTTACCGACACAACAAGAGAGCCCCCACACCATCCCCCCGCCACGGCCCACTTAATCCTGGCCGCATTCCGAAAACCAACAAAATACAACCGTGCTACTAGGTCCGCAGTCACCACCACATTACCACCAACGCGGTTACTGTTAAGGTACATATTACCAGTCTGACTGGGGCATGCAGACACCTTGACAGAATGAATAGTGTGTGGCACATAGGTTCCCCATTGCTATGCCCACGTGTGCAGCTCCTGATGGCGGTGGCACAGGATTATATTTCTCATTGCTTCTGTACAGCATTGTGGGCTATCGTCCCACCCCTTTTAAAGAGGGTCGCTGCCTAGCCGTGCCAACCCTCTGCAGTGTGTGCCTGCGGTTCCTTCTCATGGCAGACGCACTTCTAAATAGACATGAGGGTGGTGTGGCATGAGGGCAGCTGAAGGCTGCGCAGGGACACTTTGGTGTGCGCTGTGGGGGGGAGGGGGGGCGGTTGGTCAGCATGTAACCCAGGAGAAGTGGCAGCGGAGTGTCATCCAGGCAGTGATTGTGCTTTGTTGTAGCTAGTGTGGTGCTTAGCAAAGGTATGCCATGCTAATGAGGGCTTTTCAGAAGTAAAAGTTGTTGGGAGGGGGGGGGGCCCACTCTTGCCGGTATTGTGGCTTAATAGTGGGACCTGTGAGCTTGAGATGCAGCCCAACATGTAGCCCCTCGCCTGCCCTATCCGTTTCTGTGTCATTCCCATCACTTTCTTGAATTGCCCAGATTTTCACACATGAAAACCTTAGCGAGCATCGGCGAAATACAAAAATGCTCTGGTCGCCCATTGACTTCAATGTGGTTTGTTGTTCGAAACGAACCCTCGAACATCGCGGGAAGTTCGTTTCGAATAACGAACACCTGAACATTTTGGTGTTCGCTCATCTCTATTAAAGATGCCTTACCATTTATTGTCTAGAGCTCCTATGTCGACTTGGGCATCTCCATAGTTAGACTATAACACAAATCCTGAATACTCCAATCCTGCAGTTATACTCTTTTCAATCTGTTCCCTACCTTTTATTAAAATGCATTCAGTAGCAATTCATTGATTTAAGTGATCTCGTTCTCTATGACTGCCAGCTATTCTGCATACATGCTCATACAGGGTTGGCTGACATCATGGAGCAGGACCACTTTATACTAATTCTTTTCCCACAAGACTATACATTAGTCTGGCTGGCTCCTCCTGCTCATTAATATTACCCCTGCAGATAGACATGGCAGTTTCCCTTTAAATGTCAAAATAGTCCAAGGACTTGAGTGTCCATGTATAAGTGTTTGTATACTAAACAGTACATTAAGGGCTCAGTCAGATGGGCATTTCTTACATGCGTTTATTCGTGCGTAAAAAAGATCGCACTGCGCGCGTAAAAAAAACTGCGTGACCACGTCCATTGTCAAATATGTGCTATTTTTGAAGGTGTGAATTTTATGTGCATGTAAGAATTGGACATGTGACCGCTGCCATTGAAAAGCATCGGTTCTATATAGATGCAGATCGCAAACGCAAATAACATGTGCACATAAAAACGCCCGTCTGACTGAGCCCTAACAATATATTCATTTTCACATTGTATTTCTTACAGGAGACAAAGTCATACCATTGTTTGTTCCTCAATGTGGATCATGCAGATGTTGTACAAATCCAGACAGTAATCTGTGCTACAAAAATGAGTAAGTATTTATGTAATCTCATAATTTCAGGTTCTCTTAACCCCAGGGCTACAGATATAATGAATCAAAAGCAACACTTGTACCCCAAATCTGGTGCTTCAGAGGACCTTCAGATACAAGAATCCAGTATTCTAAATATCACTTGGCATGTGAGGCTCTGAAACCCCAAGTCAATATTCATCCTAGATGCAATTTAGAAATTAGAGTCAAAATCGGTGGCAGAAATATCAAACCTTCGATATGCAGATGACACCACCCTGCTTGCAGAAAGTGAAAGGGTCCTGAAATACCTTATCCAACGACTGCAAAAGGAAAGTGAACGCATGGGACTGTACCTCAACAGGAAAAAAACTAAAGTCATGACCGCGGTAGGCTACAGTACAGTGAACATAAAAATTAAGAACAAAGAAGTTGAGTCGGTCCAATATTTCGTCTTCCTTGGATCCAAAATTGATTGCAATAGGCAATCTGGACCGGAGATCAATAGACGGAAAATATCACTAGAGATCAAAATCAAACAGCAGCTATCTTTCTTTGGACACGTGATGCGCGCTAACTCACTGGAAACAGTATTGATATTTGGCAGTGGAAAGTTAGTGGAAAGAGAAGATCAAAACAACAAAGAACAAGATGGCTAAATACAATCAAGGCCACCACCAACATGTCAATTGCAGTACTGAAAGAAGCAGTGAAAGATAGGAATGTGTGGAGAACATTGATCCATAGAGTGACCAAAGGTCCAATGCGACTAAATGGATAATCATCATCATCAACATTTCTAATTCTCTGGAGAATCCTGCAACACTTTAATGGCTTGTCCCACTTCCCACTGTTTTGCTGCAGGCCTGGGTTGTTACTGTACACTATGTTCCATTAAAGTGAATGGGACTCAGCCTGCAATACCATCGTAGGCTGCTGCACAATGTATGGAACTGTCTACTTTCTGTAGCAAAAGAGCTATATATGAAACAACCTCTTTAATCTAGTTTAAATTAAGTAGATAATTCTATAACAGTGACAAACCTAATAATATAGAAGGTTTCCAGTTAATGATTTTCTTCCATTTCTTTAAAATAGCATTGGGAAATACAGTGGATTGCTATTGGATAACACTACTAGATTTACCTGCAAGGGGAAACCTGTTTATAACTTCATCAGTACCAGCACTTTTACGGAGTACACAGTGGTTGATGAAATTGCAGTTGCTAAAATACATCCGGATGCACCTCTGGATAAGGTCTGGCTCATTGGCTGTGGATTCTCTACTGGATATGGGTCAGCTGTAAAAACTGCTAAGGTAATATCTAGGTCTGATATATAACAATTTTCAGTGCCTTTTTGATTGAAGCTTCATTTTTATGGCAGCTAATGACAAACTGTATAAGTACTGGTATCACTGACAATCACTTTGCATTTAAATTTGTATACTAATATATTTTATGTTTAATTACTTTTTTATTATTTTTCAAGCACAATTTCTACCTTTTATTATTAATAATAATAATAATATACAAACTGCACATTATGCTGCTACTCCCAATTCTGTGACTGTTGCTGCCACATGTGCCCCTATCACTGTACCTGCAGTGACCCCAAATACTGTACTTCAGAAATAATGCTGTCATAACTACAATTATCCCCATAAAAATAATGCCACACAGAAAGTAGCCTTAAAATAATAGTGCCAAGCACAATGCCCCATATTGTGCCCCAGCGGTTAGAATAGTACATCAAACAGTAAAAAGTGCCTTGCAGTGTGTCTTTTCCTGGGCAATAGTTCCCCTACTCAGTGTAGAGATCTGCCTTGTGTTTTGTATTTTCGCTGTGTTTGTATCTCTGGGTGTGCTGTATTGTTATTGTTTCTATTTCTGTAGCCTTTTATGTCTGTTTTGTTGGCTGCAGTGGATCACGAGTGTCAGGATGTCTTGGACACTCCAGCACCATAAAATGGATGCACATTAGATAGGCATAGTCCACGCCAAGAGTTGTCGCAGCGAGAACTTGGCTGCCAGCTGGGTGCTGTAATATGCCCTCTGGCACAGCCTTCTGTTTTGGCATCTGGCCTGCAGAGAGAGCCCACAGAGGAAGATGTGCAAATTGTGGGTTACCTCCCAAGCTGTCACGACTGATGGATACTTGCCCTCAGACATCAGTGGTTAGCCATGTGTTCTACCACCACGTGCCCTCCTTTGAAAAAGCAAGCAAGTCAATTGTGGACTCTGTCTGG
The DNA here is from genome assembly GCF_035609145.1 of Eleutherodactylus coqui. Taxonomy (NCBI): domain Eukaryota; kingdom Metazoa; phylum Chordata; class Amphibia; order Anura; family Eleutherodactylidae; genus Eleutherodactylus; species Eleutherodactylus coqui. Next base: position 11,752 of record NW_027102320.1, on the reverse strand, counting down.
ATTTGTCCTTGGACTCTAAGGGTTAATTTTAAGACTGCCAGTATTACTGTGAACTGACTCCTACAAAATGTTGAAGATAGCATACCTCTGATCATTTGAAAGCTGGTTGACAATTCATACTGTTCGGTTAACAATTAATAAACCATTGAAGCAACATGTCTGTCCCAGCCTCTGTTATGTACCACAAGCCTTTGTCCCTTCTCCTGCAGACCTGTGATCTGGCTCACTTAACAAATTATAGCCCAGTAGCTGAACCATCCCTCTGGGAGGAGAGGAGCCCCCCTCTGCAGTTGGTGGCATATACCTGCCACCAAGACATGGGCCAGGGTGGAAGTAAGCCCCTTTCCTCAGAGCTGTTGGAGGGCCCCAATACCACCCAGGGCTCCCAGTTTTACCCACATTAAGAATTAGTGCTCTGACTTAATAATAATAATTCCCCCTAGTATGACCCTCTCTTAATGCTGCCCCCAAAATACAAATGGTGCCCCCATTAAAAATAATAATAAAATTGTTCACCTAGACCCTTTTCTACAATAAATGGAGCTCATACGCTTTATGCGTGCAGCTTAGGAGAATGCTGCACACCTTCATGTGGTTCTCATAAGCTGCAAGCCTGAAAAGGCATATGAGAGAGGATGGCAGAGCAAGGAGCTAATAGCTCTTTTCTCTGCCACAGTGTTCAATTGAATTTGCATCCAAAGGATGCAGTTGAAAGTGCAGTTACCTGGGTACTGTCTAAGATGTGGGGCTTACGCCCAAAATCCCCTCTTCCAGTGATGCCCCTGGCATATCCTAAAGCTAGTCAAAAACATTAGAGAAAAGTTGAGTGGAACTGCCTAAGGCTTGGGTGGTATTAGTGTATCTTGACGCCACAAGGAACTAGGGGTTTGACAGGGATAAGGCCCCTGTCACGCCCCCAGCTCCCGATTGGTTAAAGCGTACAACATCCTAGCAGCAGTGTGTGCATAGCTGCGGCAACACAGCTATGCCCACAATGAAGCACGGACTGTCACCGCTGTCTTCCGCGGAAATTCAGAGGGATAACTCACTGGCACACCCCGACGGATGAGCCCTCTGTCCTGGTCCACCACCTGTCACACAGCATGCCTTTCAGTCCTCCGTCCCGTACAGCAGCTGACAATTTCCTCCTTCCTGGCTGAACAGGGGACGCTGTTCCCCCACTGCGGCTACCTGCTGCAAGCATTCCAGGGCCTGTGTGCTCTCATAAGGCTGCACCACCTCGCACAAGCAATTGGCCATCGTTGGGCCCTGCTCAGATGTTGCTGATGCGGTTCCGCTGCGCACTGGCATCCCATTACTGCCTCTGCAGGAGTGTGCGTCCGGACGGTTGTCACAGTGCCTTTCCGGTGCTGTGAGGCCTTCCCTGCTGCGGCCGCCATGAGTGACATGCTGGGGTCCACAAGTGTCCTGCAGTAGAAGGCCCTGAGAATGTTTCGGCGCTGGCGGTCACAATCCTCCGGCCTGCTCTGACAGTGCCTCCCCCCACCGCGGTGTGGCCAGAATCAGTAAGTTACATGGGGGCCGCACTAGTAGGCTGCAGGACAAGCGACTTCACGGGTCTATCGCCTCACTGCCTACTAAGCTTGTCCTGCAGATGCTGTATGGCTTTTTTAAACACTTTTCATAGCCTTACAGGACCTGCTGCCTTGCAAGCTGTCGAACCAATTAGCTTCAGGGGGCGTCACCCACCGTCAGTCTTGACTCCACCAGGACATCCTGGTGGCGTCAAGATACACTAATACCGGCTTGGGCTACATGGCAAAGTTGGCAGATATACATGTTGCAATTATACCTATTGTAGTATACTGATGCTACTGTACATCGCAGCTTCATGTACGTTAATGGGACGTGGCCATTCACAAGAAATCTAGCAGGTTTGAATATCTTTCGAATGTCAAATCCTGACAATTCACAAGTTGCAACGAGGCCATATTCACTAGTTTATGAACAAGCTTCCTTATTGTTTATGGGCCTCTATGTACAAGACACCTGTACCCTACATGCTAACAATTCTAATGTTTTCCTTGTTTAGTAGTAGAAATAGTTTCTTTGCATTTCACTTGGTACATGCCAGTGTCTTGAATAATCTGCTGCTAATAGGTAGCGGAAACATTCTAGATTCATAACCTGCCGGTAGCAGATTATTCGAGATGGTGCCCAGGACCTCAGCATGTCTGTCAGCTTTGGCAAAGCATTTCTAGAGCATCTCTCCCTGTGTTCTCTCTCTCTTTTTAATGGAAGATTTATTTTTTTTTTAATTACTTAACTTATTAACCCCTTTAAAGGACAGAGCAGTTCTCTTTTAACCTATCAGTGGCATTTATAAATGGTAGATGAAACTTCGCTGTGCTGTCACCTGACAGCATTACGAAACACTGTTTGAATTTAATTTTTTTTTCCATTACCCACTTGTAAAAGTTACCGGTAATCAATAGTTTATATGTACTTCTAAATGTTTTTTTTTACAAAAGGGACTCGTCCTGCAGAAAAAATAAAAAGCCCTCTTTTCGCTACATTGATGGAACATGATAGCTTTTGAAATGCAGTAACAATTTTTTTTCCCCATGAAATCATTAAATGTTCTATCATTGCGCAATAGTAGTATATAGAACAAAGAACATGTAATTTAAGCCGCATGGTGAACACTGTAAATCTAAAACCCACAATTGTGATTTTTCACATTCCAATGGGAGAGGGTTACAGTACCACTGTGGGTCACTGAGCAAACAATAGTGTTGTGAAGGAGCTGCGGCGTGACGAAAGACTTGCATCAGCTGATCAGTAAGGTGCCTGATGTTGGAGACAGGCTGATGTAGTGTAGGTAACTCATCCAGAGGATAGATCATCAATATTTACAGGACTGGAAAATCACTTTAATACTTTGGCTTTTCATATTTCCAATAGTTGATGCAACATTTCTACTGTTTCACGTATTACAGGTTAAACCCGGCTCTTCCTGCGTAGTATTTGGTCTGGGAGGAGTTGGCTTGTCTGTGATTATTGGATGTAAAGTAGCTGGTGCAGCCAAGATTATTGCAGTTGATGTAAACCCTGACAAGTTTGCAAAAGCCAAAGAGTTTGGAGCCACTGAATGTATCAACCCCAAAGATTACGACCGACCTATCCATGAAGTGTTGGCAGAGATGACTGATGGCGGAGTAGACTATGCCTTTGAGGTTATTGGAAACACTGGAATCATGGTACGTGGACGACAAAAACATTTTTAATATCGTAAATTATGAAACAATAAATGCCAGCCATCTCTCTTAGAAAATCAGGGTCCCAGTTCAATCTTAGCAGAACTGTAACCATACAAGTCATAGTGAGTTGTTCTTTATTTTATTATGCTTTTTTGTGTTTTTCCATTAGACATCTGCTCTTAAATCCAGTTTCTTTTGCGGTGGAAAAACTGTGATTGTAGGTTTAGCTCCTTCGAATGCTACCATGACATTTGATCCAATGCTAATGCTGACCGGGCGAATTCTGTGTGGAGCTGTCTTTGGAGGTAATACATTATATAGAACTTTTTGAGCTCCGGCATTAGAACGTGTGTAAAGGCTGTGCCATTAGTGGTGATTCTCATTTGTATTGTACAACGCAGAGGTAGTTAACTACATTGTATAACAGTCAACTTACTTGAGCCTGCCATCAGGTGAATTTCTGAGTAAATCAAGGTGAATTTGAGTCAAATGAAGCACATTGAAGTTACTAAATTAAGAACATCATGTAGCTCACATTAGTTTAAACGAGGCACATTGGGGTTACTAACGTACATCTGCCTCATTGCTAATGCTACTGTGAGGCAAATTGGAGTTTGTGATATTACACACATGAAGATTATATGAGACACAGAGGGAAATTTAAGCCTGGCATTTCCAGCCCTGGGCTTAGTACAGTTCTCCGTGATGTATCATGCATTGAATACACACATTTACATTTACATTTCTGGTATAATTTACACCAGTTTTTGGTTAAAATTATACATAAATTTGTCGATCCAGGGTGGCCATGACCCCTTCTGACAAGCCCCGTGCACTTAAAAATGTCGCGGCACAGAAACAAGAAAAGTCACAATTCTTTACTCGAAAACCTGTTTGCACAAAAATCTGTGCCTTTTTTTGCCAAAAACTAGTAAAATAGTTTGGTAAATGTGCCCCATAGATTTAAATGGCCACATTTATAGTAAAGTATTCCCTTATAGTAAGTATTCCCATTTACCTTACATCAGTGTTACTAAAGTAAAAAATATGTAAGTACTACCGTGTTTCCCTGAAAATAAGACACCGTCTTATATTAATTTTGGTCCCAAAAGAGGCACTAGGTCTTATTTTTGGGAGATGTTTTATTATACTTAACTAGCAGGATTGATCAAGGTCCCTTCCGCTGCTCTCCACAGTCACGACGCACTTCTCATAGTCCTCGGCTACTCATACAACATCACTTCATGGTTACGGGATTCATAAATCTCGCCTTCAGGAAGCGATCGCTGTGATTGGTTGAGCAGTGGTTGAAGAACCAATCAATGCAGCGCTGGATGAACCAATACAGTGGCTGTGATTGGTTTATCCAATGCTGCATTGATAGGCTGAGCAGCGGTGGAAGAACCAATAAACAGCCATCGCGTTGTAGAAGTGGGATTTATGAATTGGCTGAGCCACAACCAATCACAACCATTGCATTGGTTTATCCAGTGCTGCATTGATTAACTGAGCAGCAGTCAAAGAACCAATCACAGCCATCGCTTCCTGGAGGTGGGATTTATGAATCCCATAACCAGGAAGTGATGCTGTACAAACTGCCAAAGTAACTTCGCCAAACCTCTAGAGAGCAACGGGAGAGATCTGTACAAAGCCTGCTAGATAATGCATTCTTTTTTTTTTTTTTGCATGTAGAGTAACTAGGACTTATTTTTGGGGTAAAGCTTATTTTTGGAGAAACAGGGTAAGATGTTAACTCAATGCGCCTTACATTAGTGACCCTCTGCTTTTTATCTTAATCCTTTAATATGCCTGCAGCTAGTACACTGTACAGCAGAGACAGATAGGAGCACAGACCAGATGGGGAAAGTACCAGATGGAATGTGATAGGTCATCCTTGTCTGCCTTGTCAATTACCCTCTTCCTCATTTTCCTCCATACTTTCTCTCTCCTTCCTCACTCCCTCTATCAATTGGTGGCAGTGGTCAGACACTCACAAAGTGGAGGAGGAATGTCTGTTGGCTGTCCTCAGGAAGTCGTGAAGGTGCGCGTCTGCACAGGTTAAAGAAAACACTGTTAAAAAAAAAAAGCAATTCCACCATTATATGTTGCATTCGTTTTTAATTTTGAATATCATGCAGTAAAAATGATAATTAATAGTGATCTTTTTATATAGCAACGACCTTAACCACAGGACTTTACAAACCAGCGGGTACATGTACAGACTGAATAAGGCATTACATACAGTGTTACTAATAAGTAGTCTGATGAATAGGAGTGAGGGCCCTCCTCAGCAAGAGGTTAGGATCTATGAGGAATAAGGGGTGACACACCTGATGCACTTTTTGTCAACGGCTTCATCTGGACTGTGAATAATAATTTTGTTTGTTGGGAAAGGTTGGAAGAGTAAAGATGATGTGCCAAAACTTGTGGAGGACTATATGAATAAGAAATTTGAGCTTGATGGGCTGATAACTCACAAATTACCACTTGAGAAGATCAATGAAGGATTTGAACTTCTGCGCAAGGGAGAGAGGTATGCTTTAAGTCTTAAAATAAATTTGTAAACTACTATATCTAAAAATTATATTTATATTTAAAGTGATTTTGTCAAAGCTTAATTTTAAATTGTCCACTTTTAGCACAGCCTAAGATATGATCCAGCATTCAAATTGCATACTTTATTTTTGCTGCTGAGCTCACCTTGTGTCCATTTGTTTACATGTGCAATAATGGCAGTGCAGCACTTCCACCTCTGGCCAGCGGCGTCAATTCCTATGAGTAGTACCTCTAGCACTGGAGCACTGCTACCGCATCTCAGAGCACTGATTCCGCCCATTTCGCCACGCTATAATATAAAGTCTAGTCTCACCTACTTCACTTCAGCCCATACTTATTGAGACTCCAGCCTCCTATAGCCATTCATACTGTAGATTCAACTTCTGGAGCGCATGCATTCGAGCTGCACGATTCTGCGCATGCCCACTGAGTCTGAATCTAAAGCTGTGCTTGGTAGCACTTCCTCATGAAGGTCTGACGTGGTGCAGTGTCCAAGAGTCCCTCTTTCCCAGACTCTATCGGTAGCAGAAAATGAACAGTTGGACATTTCAGGCTCAACACCCTTTATCAAGCATATTCAGGAACTTCAAGTATTGAAGGTTATTGATTTTAAAAAATTTGGCCTGGATATGGCTAACATCCAAAAGTGGGTCAGACAGTCAGAAAAGCCTTGTGGTATGGTATGCAGAAGGGACCTTAGTCGCAGAGCCAAGTCCGAGTTGACTGAGGATTCAGCAGTTCTAGTCAGAGAATGAACACTGTGTCACCAGTGATGTAACGTTCAGTTCCCCTGGCTGGAAGTAAAAGGCCTATGAGGTACGCTACATCATTGGAAATGGAAGAATCAGGATTCAGCATGGTCACATGACCTGTTGGAAATCTCAGAGCACATCTTACATCTGGAGTATAGTTCCGGAATCTTAGGGCTAATGCCCACGGTCGGATTTCCGCCGTGTTTCTATTGAACTTAATAGCTCAATGTGCACGCTGCGGAATTCTACCGTGGAATTCTGCACAGTGAATTTACCTGCGGCATATCTTATTTGCTGCAGGAATACGAGTGGGCAGCTTCCATTGTAGTCAATGGAAGCCACCCGTCAGCACAGTAGCACAGTGGAAGTATAGCGTGAATAAGCGCCACGCCCACCGCCGGCTGTGTCATATGACGCTGCCAGCGCGTCATGTGACACCGCCGGCGCGTCATGTGACACTGCCAGTGCTTCATGCTCTGTACTGCGTATGTGCGCGAGCAATGTCATGTGGGAGCTTTGCAGCGGATCCGGAGGTCAGTACGGGGTCTTTGCGGGGGCGGCGGGACGGACTCCGCTGTGGTATTCCGCTTGCGGAGCCCATCACGGCCGTGTGCATGAGGCCTTACTGGGAGCAAGAAGTATGTTTATAAAAAGTATTTTACAAAGACAAAACGCCTTCTAAAGATCCAACATACCTAGTCTACAGAAATTACACAAACCTACTACAGATGATAAATGGCTTAAAATATTAAGTTTCATGACCACAGGTGTTTTGGGTGTTCATGCTCAGAGCCAAATTTCCCCTTTTGGATAGTTTACAGGTGATTTTTGATTATTTTTTATAGTCTACCCAAAAATGCTCGTTTTTTTGTTTTGTATTTTGGACATACATAGGGCTTTCATATTATTTAAAATTGGAATGGATATTAATTTTGTAGATCTTTTTGTTGGGAAAATAAAAATAGGAAGAAAGATGTTTTTTCCTCTTTTTTTCCATGCTATTTTTTTTAATGTAGTTCAATGAATAATGTTCACCCCAAAATGAATCCTCTAATTCTTGCATGCATAACAGCATCAAATGTTTGCACATTGTGTAGTATATAATGTTGCTATAGTGCAAAAAAAAAACCCTGTATCTATCTATCTAGGTGAAAGCCCTCACTGAATGACTCACTCACTGACTGACTGACTCACCATTAATTCTCTAACTTCCCGCTATTGTACAAACATGAAATTGGTAGAATCCTTCTTTAAGTCCTAAATAGAAAAAGCAAAGGGGTCGCAACTCGGTTATTCAATGCTGAGTGCAAAAGTATTAGCACCCCTGTGAAAAGGTACCTAATCTAATTCTCTTACTTCCTGGTGTCGTACAAATATGAAATTTGGCAGGAGCATTCTTTAGGTCCTAAATAGGAAAAGTAAAGGGGTCACAACACGATTATTCAATACTAATTGCAAAAGTATTGGTATTCCCATGTAATGTAACTTCTGATGCCATACAAACATGAAATTTGGCATGACCATTCTTTAGTTCCTAACTATGAAAAGTGAGGGGGTCACAACTTGATTATTTAATGCCAAGTGCAAAAGTATTGGCACCCCTGTGAAATGTACCTAATTTAATTCTCTAACTTCCTGATGTCGTACAAACATGATATTTGTCTTGACCATTCTTTCGGTCGTAAATAAGAAAAGCAAATGGATCAGTATTTAATTCTAAGCATGAAAAACAGTGATAATCCGCGCGAACATGAGAGAGTTCTTTTTTCAGAAACCATAAAGCTTAGGAAATTATTTGTGTACTGAGGAGAATCTACCTCACCTATATGTACCTCTATGTGTATATACTGTGTGTGTTAGGTTCTGCTTCTGGGACCTGTAGTACTATGGGTTTCCAGGAGCACATTTCCACAGGTGTGGCATGATTGAGCTGGCGTATGGTGTTCTCCAGCCAGCCTGTTGCATATAAATATCAGCCTTCTGGCTTGAGAGAGCTGCTGTTCCTTGTTCCCTCTTGTGTTTGTATTCATGCTTGTTGCTCTGTGGCTAGCTGCAATGTGTTGTATGTGTCTGAGCTGGTAGACAGACATATGATGTGAACAGTCCTGTTCTGTTGAGTATGTATTCAATGATGTGTTAGTGTGAACTGTGTCCTTTGCTGTTTGTATTTTTTACAATCTCTGGTCAAGTTAGGTCCTTAGCTTACAGCATGTGGCCATCCCTACTGGGATGATCGTCCTGCTTGCAAGCAACTTTCCTGCGGTTAGTTGTCTCGTTAAAGTAGGGACCCACAAGACGAATGCCCTTGAAGTGGGTTTATGGGCTTAAGTTACTTGACCAATCCACTAACTAATACCTCCCACATTCTTTAGCAATTCCAGCTGTTATGTGTGCAGGTATGTATAGTGCATGTTTTGGTCGGCAGTCTGTTAGTTCTGTCTATATGTTATGTCTGCCTGTGAGTCCATTACGCAGTTCACTAGCTTTTGGTGTTCCGTGTGTGCTATTCTCTAGTTCATGGAGAAACTAGAAATAACGAACGTAACAGAATGCATACATCTCAGGTAGGAGCAATGCATGGCAGACTGGATGCCAGTGTCGTTTGCATGTGTTGTGCCTTGGTTCTCTTGCTGTGAATTCCACTAGCTCAGTCCTACGCACCTACGTCTCACTACAGGCATGTGCAAAATTGTTTCCTGGCTCTGCTGTGCCCGTTACATTACCGCCGTCATAGCGCCAGAGGGAAACAGTATACATATATACGCTGCATACAGTATCTGTCTGGTGTTTCAGCTCACCATTAAAAAACATTGAAGCAAAATACTTAAGGCCTACCACTGCCCTTTGGCCACTTGACTGCTTCTGCGCTATGAATTCCACTAGCTGAGTCCTACGCACCTACGTCTCACTACAAGCGTGCGCAACATTGTTTCCTGGCTCTGCTGTACCCGTTACATCACCGCCGTCATAGCGCCAGAGGGAAACAGTATACATAATATACGCTGCATACAGTATCTGTCTGGTGTTTCAGCTCACCATTTAAACAAATTGAAGCAAAATACTTAAGGCCTACCACTGCCCTTTGGCCACTTGATTGCTTCTGCGCTGTGAATTCCACTAGCTCAGTCATACGCACCTACGTCTCACTACAGGCGTGCGCAAAATTGTTTCCTGGCTCTGCTGTGCGTTCCGTAAGCGAAGTCAGCCTCCAACCACAGGCCAATAAGCGGCACATTTAATTACAGCGTTCTGTTTCTGCTCTACTCGTTATACACCATGCTGAGGGGTAGCGGTAGGCCTAGAGGACGTGGATGCGGGCGAGGACGCGGAGGCCCAAGTCAGGGTGTGGGCACAGGCCGAGCTCCTGATCCAGGTGTATCGCAGCCGACTGCTGCGGGATAGGAGAGAGGCAAGTTTCAGGGGTCCCCAGATTCATCTCACAATTAATGGGTCCACGCGGTAGACCTTTATTAGAAAATGAGCAGTGTGAGCAGGTCCTGTCGTGGATGGCAGAAAGTGCATCCAGCAATCTATCGACCACCCAGTCTTCTACGCCGTCCACAGCTGCAACTCTGAATCCTCTGGCTGCTGCTCCTCCTTCCTCCCAGCCTCCTCACTCCATTACAATGACACATTCTGAGGAGCAGACAGACCCCCAGGAACTGTTCTTGGGCCCCTGCCCAGATTGGGCAGCAACGGTTCCTCTCCCACCAGAGGAGTTTATCGTGACCGATGCCCAACCTTTGGAAAATTTCCGTGGTCCGGGGGATGAGGCTAGGGACTTCCGGCAACTGTCTCAAGAGCTTTCAGTGGGTGAGGAGGACGATGACGATGAGACACAGTTGTCTATCAGTGAGGTAGTAGTAAGGGCAGTAAGTCCGAGGGAGGAGCGCACAGAGGATTCGGAGGAAGAGCAGCTGGATGATGAGGTGACTGACCCCACCTGGTTTGCTAAGCCTACTGAGGACAGGTCTTCAGAGGGGGAGGCAAGGGCAGCAGCAGGGCAGGTTGGAAGAGGCAGTGCGGTGGCCAGGGGTAGAGGCAGGGCCAGACCAAATAATCCACCAACTGTTTCCCAAAGCGCCCCCTCGCGCCATGCCACCCTGCAGAGGCCGAGGTGCTCAAAGGTGTGGGAGTTTTTCACTGAGAGTGCAGACGACCGACAAACTGTGGTGTGCAAGGTTTGTCGCGCCAAGATCAGCCAGGGAGCCACCACCACCAGCCTCACCACCACCAGCATGCGCAGGCATATGATGGCCAAGCACCCCACAAGGTGGGACGAAGGCCGTTCACCGCCTCCGATTTTCACCACTGACTCTCCCCCTGTGCCCCAACCTGCCACTGAGATCCAACCCCCCTCTCAGGACACAGGCACTACCGTCTCCCGGCCTGCACCCACACCCTCACCTCCGCTGTCCTCGGCCCCATCCAGCAATGTCTCTCAGCGCAGCGTCCAGCCATCGATAGCGCAACTGTTAGAGCGCAAGCGCAAGTACGCCGCCACGCACCCGCACGCTCAAGCGTTAAATGTGCACATAGCCAAATTGATCCGCCTGGAGATGCTGCCGTATAGGCTTGTGGAAACGGAGGCTTTCAAAAACATGATGGCGGCGGCGGCCCCGCGCTACTCGGTTCCCAGTCGCCACTACTTTTCCGGATGTGCCGTCCCAGCCCTGCACGACCACGTCTCCCGCAACATTGTACGCACCCTCACCAACGCGGTTACTACCAAGGTCCACTTAACAACGGACACGTGGACAAGCACAGGCGGGCAGGGCCACTATATCTCCCTTGGGTGAATTTAGTGGAGGCTGGGACCGAGTCAGAGCCTGGGACCGCTCACGTCCTACCCACCCCCTGAATTGCGGGCCCCAGCTCGGTGGTGGTATCTGCGGCGGTGTATGCTTCCTCCACTAAACCACCCTCCTCCTCCTCCTCCTACGCAACCTCTGTCTCGCAATCAAGATGTGTCAGCAGCAGCATGTCGCCAGCAGTCGGTGTCGCGCGACGTGGCAGCACAGCGGTAGGCAAGCGTCAGCAGGCCGTGCTGAAACTACTCAGCTTAGGAGAGAAGAGGCACACGGCCCACGAACTGCTGCAGGGTCTGACAGAGCAGACCGACCGCTGGCTTGCGCCGCTGAGCCTCCAACCGGGCATGGTCGTGTGTGACAACGGCCGTAACCTGGTGGCGGCTCTGCAGCTCGGCAGCCTCACGCACGTGCA